>NW_028135983.1:0-422188 GCF_964662115.1 Mustela nivalis | reverse complement strand
TGTGTAGGCACAGTCCGAATGTGTGGCTCCAGGGGCCCCAGCCTGGAGGCTGTGTGGCCCAGGACTTTGAGGACAGAAGTCTGAAAACACAAACTCACCTTATGTTTGGGGACGTAGGTATGGCAGGCCCAATCTACAAATCATGAGAAGAACTCTTCAGGATATGAAGAAAGAGCGAGTCTGAGGCACTTGCTCAGGCTTTTGTCTCTGGGTTTTATATCAATGTTGGCCGTGGAATGTGGGGAGGCATCATGGGCCATGGAAGAATCTACCTCTCTGTGGATTGGCCCGGTCCCAATTATTTTTCGTCAATCTGTGGGATGGGAGGTCTCCTTCAGGTTTATTACCTCAGGTGTCCGAACAAAAGAAGAATTCCAAAGCAGAGCCCTGGGGAAGAGTGAAGGGACAACCCAAACTATGGTTAAAAATTGGGGCCTAGGGTCATGGCAGGCCCCATATGCTGTCTCTTCATCCAGCCACTGAGCGGCCTTACTTGAGGACTGGGCTCAGGCTGAGGGTCAAATGTGTGTTTGTGACAAATGTGGCCCGCGAGCATGGGCGGGGCCTCATGGGCCAAACTGGTTTCCACTACACTGGACCTTGGACAACATGGCAATCACAAGGTCTCTTGCCATGGGGAAGGTGTTCTGATTTCTGCATCATTTTCAATCGTGAGCAGTGATTGGACATAAGGTATAGGTTCTGAAGCCTGAAAAACCGCAGTTGGGAAGAGATGACGACCTAAGGCGATGGCGCGTCTGATATGCTCAGTGTGCGGTCAACTGCCTGGGTGTTGGTCAGGAGGTTCTGACTCAAGTTGTGTCAGACAGTGTATTAGTGCCCAGGTTAGACTATATAATTTGGGTACAGTCGAGTGCCGTGTAGGTTTATCCTCATTTGAGGTGCCTGGGCACCTCATTAGGCAAGATATTTTTTCTAGAGGGCAGGCAGAGTGCTGCATTGTGGGTCCGGAATTGCCAAACTTTTGGGCGTCTGGGCCAGGAGTGTGAGGACAGAAGTCTGAGAACACAAACTAGACTTGAGTTTCAGGCCGAGGGCACGGCTTGTACTCCCTGCAGTCGCAATCAAAATCTCAAGCATCTGAAGTCACGGCGAGGATCAGACGTTGGCTCAGGTTGGAGTTTCTCTGCATGACTTCCCTTTCATGAAAGGAGCGGAATCTCAAGGCCATGGAGGTTTTCCGACGTGGGAGTGGTGGGATGCCCCCTTCAATGTTTCCTTCTGTGTGACAATTGAGACCTTTTGGGCAGCTCCAGGACATCTAATATGGAATGACTCCAGAGCACCGTTGGAGGATGGATGCTAGGCAAGCCCGCCTCGCAATCCAATTGTCTACTAGCCACAATACAGTTGAGATCAGATCCCTCTGCGGGAGCAACCGGGGTGGCTGAGTTGAAATGGACTTTCCTGAGGATGGGCCCTAATGTGTGTTTGTGTCCATGAGGGCCTTGAAATGGGGCGGTGGCACTGGGACACTGAAGTATTCTCCTAAGCTTTTGACATAGCTCCCATGCACAAGTTTCCTTGTGGAGAGGAGATTTGTTCTGATGGGTGCCTCAGGAAACCCATTATGCTGGTATTGGAATCCAGACTTTTAAAGAGACATGCCTGTAAACCAAAGCATGTATTCGATTATGGCCTAGGGTCCTGTCTTGTTCATTCTTCTTCTCTGGGGATATTCATCTATGGAATGAGTTGAGGTAGATGCTCACCTGGTGTTAGACCGTCCTTGTTTGTCCCCGGAGACCTACACTATTGGGATGGCCTCGGGGACTTTGGAGAGTTCTCATAATTTGTACGATTTTGGACAATGGAATGGGCAGAATTCCCATGGATTGGGTAGGCACAGTCCTAATGTGTGGCTTCAGGGGCCCCAGCCTGAGAGTGTGTTGCCCAGGACTTTGAGGACAGAAGTCTGAAAACACAAACTCAGCTTAGGTTTGGGGATGTAGGTATGGCAGGCCCAATCTACAAATCATGAGAAGAAATCTTCAGGATATGAAGAAAGAGCGATTCTGAGGCACTTGCTCAGGCTTTTGCATTTGGATTTTATATCAACGATGGCCGTGGAATGTGGGGAGGACTCATGGGCCATGGACGAATATTCCTCTCTGTTGATTTGGCCCGATCCCAATTGTTATTCCTCAATCTGTGGGATGGGAGGTCTCCTTTCAGGTTTATTATCTCAGGTGTCTGAACAAAGAGGAATTCCAAAGCAGAGCCCTGGGGAAGAGTCAAGGGAAAACCCAAACTATGGTTAAAAATTGGGGCCTAGGGGTATGGCAGGCACTATAAGCTGTCTCTTCATCCAGCCACTGAGAGGCTTTACTTGAGGGCTGGGCTCAGGGTGAGGGTCACAGTGTGTGTTTGTGACCAACTTGGCACGCGAGCATGGGCGGGGCCTCATGGGCCACACTGGTTTCAACTAAACTATACCTTGGACAACATGCCAAACACAAGGTCTCTTGCCATGGGGAAGGTCTTCTGATTTCTGCATCATTTTCAACCCTGGGCAGTGGTTGGAGATAAGGTCTAGGTTCCGAAGCTTGAAAAATCGCAGTTGGGAATAGATGACGATCTAAGGCGATGGCGCGTCTGATATGCTCAATGTGCAGTCAACTGCCTGGGTGTTGGTCAGGAGGTTCTGGCTCAGGTTGTGTCAGACAGTGCACTAGTGCCCAAGTTAGACTATATAATTTGGGTACAGTCGAGTGTCCTGTAGGTTTATCCTCATTTGAGGTGCCTGGGCACCTCATTAGGCAAGATATTTTTTCTAGAGGGCAGGCAGAGTGCTGCATTGTGGGTCCGGAATTGCCAAAATGGAGGATCTGGGCCAGGAGTTTGAGGACAGAAGTCTGAGAACACAAGATAGACTTGGGCTTCAGGCCGAGGGCACGGTAGTTACCCCCTGCAGATCGGAAACAATATCTAAGCATCTGAAGTCAGGGCGAGGATGAGACGTTGGCTCAGGTTGTAGTTTCTGTGCATGATTGCCCCTTCAAGAAAGGAGCGGAATCTCAAGGCCATGGAGATTTTCCCACATTGGGAGTTGTGTGATGCCCCCTTCAAGGATTCCTTCTGCGGGACAATTGAGACCTGTTGGGCAGCTCCAGGACATCCCATATGGAATGACTCCAGAGCACCGTTCGAGGATGGATGCCAGGGAAGCCCGCCTCTCTTTCCAATTGTCTCCTAGCTACGATACAGTTGTGATCGGATGGCTCTGCGGAAGCAACCGGGGTGGCTGAGTTGAAATGGACAT
The DNA here is from genome assembly GCF_964662115.1 of Mustela nivalis. NCBI lineage: Eukaryota > Metazoa > Chordata > Mammalia > Carnivora > Mustelidae > Mustela > Mustela nivalis. The sequence continues at coordinate 418,905 of NW_028135983.1, read as the reverse complement.
TCCTGAGGATGGGGCCTAAAGTGTGTTTTGTCCATGAGGGCCTTGGAATGGGGCGGTGGCACCGTAACCCTGAAGTATTCTCCTACGCTTTTGACATAGCTCCCATGCACAAGTTTCCTTGTGGAGAGGAGATTTGTTCTGATGGGTGCCTCAGGAAAACCCTTATGCTGGTCTTGGAATCCAGGCTCTTGAGGAGACATGCCTGTAAACCAAAGCAATGGATCCGATTATTGCCTAGGATCCTGTCTGGTTCAATCTTCTTCTCTGGGGATATCCGTCTATGGAATGAGTGGAGGTAGATGCTCACCTGGTGTCAGACCACCCTTGTTTGTCCCTGGAGACCTACACTATTGGGATTGCCTCGGGGACCTTGGAGAGTTCTCCCAATTTGTAAGATTTTGGACAATGGAATGGGCAGAATTTCCATGGATTGTGTAGGCACAGTCCGAATGTGTGGCTCCAGGGGCCCCAGCCTGGAGGCTGTGTGGCCCAGGACTTTGAGGACAGAAGTCTGAAAACACAAACTCACCTTATGTTTGGGGACGTAGGTATGGCAGGCCCAATCTACAAATCATGAGAAGAACTCTTCAGGATATGAAGAAAGAGCGAGTCTGAGGCACTTGCTCAGGCTTTTGTCTCTGGGTTTTATATCAATGTTGGCCGTGGAATGTGGGGAGGCATCATGGGCCATGGAAGAATCTACCTCTCTGTGGATTGGCCCGGTCCCAATTATTTTTCGTCAATCTGTGGGATGGGAGGTCTCCTTCAGGTTTATTACCTCAGGTGTCCGAACAAAAGAAGAATTCCAAAGCAGAGCCCTGGGGAAGAGTGAAGGGACAACCCAAACTATGGTTAAAAATTGGGGCCTAGGGTCATGGCAGGCCCCATATGCTGTCTCTTCATCCAGCCACTGAGCGGCCTTACTTGAGGACTGGGCTCAGGCTGAGGGTCAAATGTGTGTTTGTGACAAATGTGGCCCGCGAGCATGGGCGGGGCCTCATGGGCCAAACTGGTTTCCACTACACTGGACCTTGGACAACATGGCAATCACAAGGTCTCTTGCCATGGGGAAGGTGTTCTGATTTCTGCATCATTTTCAATCGTGAGCAGTGATTGGACATAAGGTATAGGTTCTGAAGCCTGAAAAACCGCAGTTGGGAAGAGATGACGACCTAAGGCGATGGCGCGTCTGATATGCTCAGTGTGCGGTCAACTGCCTGGGTGTTGGTCAGGAGGTTCTGACTCAAGTTGTGTCAGACAGTGTATTAGTGCCCAGGTTAGACTATATAATTTGGGTACAGTCGAGTGCCGTGTAGGTTTATCCTCATTTGAGGTGCCTGGGCACCTCATTAGGCAAGATATTTTTTCTAGAGGGCAGGCAGAGTGCTGCATTGTGGGTCCGGAATTGCCAAACTTTTGGGCGTCTGGGCCAGGAGTGTGAGGACAGAAGTCTGAGAACACAAACTAGACTTGAGTTTCAGGCCGAGGGCACGGCTTGTACTCCCTGCAGTCGCAATCAAAATCTCAAGCATCTGAAGTCACGGCGAGGATCAGACGTTGGCTCAGGTTGGAGTTTCTCTGCATGACTTCCCTTTCATGAAAGGAGCGGAATCTCAAGGCCATGGAGGTTTTCCGACGTGGGAGTGGTGGGATGCCCCCTTCAATGTTTCCTTCTGTGTGACAATTGAGACCTTTTGGGCAGCTCCAGGACATCTAATATGGAATGACTCCAGAGCACCGTTGGAGGATGGATGCTAGGCAAGCCCGCCTCGCAATCCAATTGTCTACTAGCCACAATACAGTTGAGATCAGATCCCTCTGCGGGAGCAACCGGGGTGGCTGAGTTGAAATGGACTTTCCTGAGGATGGGCCCTAATGTGTGTTTGTGTCCATGAGGGCCTTGAAATGGGGCGGTGGCACTGGGACACTGAAGTATTCTCCTAAGCTTTTGACATAGCTCCCATGCACAAGTTTCCTTGTGGAGAGGAGATTTGTTCTGATGGGTGCCTCAGGAAACCCATTATGCTGGTATTGGAATCCAGACTTTTAAAGAGACATGCCTGTAAACCAAAGCATGTATTCGATTATGGCCTAGGGTCCTGTCTTGTTCATTCTTCTTCTCTGGGGATATTCATCTATGGAATGAGTTGAGGTAGATGCTCACCTGGTGTTAGACCGTCCTTGTTTGTCCCCGGAGACCTACACTATTGGGATGGCCTCGGGGACTTTGGAGAGTTCTCATAATTTGTACGATTTTGGACAATGGAATGGGCAGAATTCCCATGGATTGGGTAGGCACAGTCCTAATGTGTGGCTTCAGGGGCCCCAGCCTGAGAGTGTGTTGCCCAGGACTTTGAGGACAGAAGTCTGAAAACACAAACTCAGCTTAGGTTTGGGGATGTAGGTATGGCAGGCCCAATCTACAAATCATGAGAAGAAATCTTCAGGATATGAAGAAAGAGCGATTCTGAGGCACTTGCTCAGGCTTTTGCATTTGGATTTTATATCAACGATGGCCGTGGAATGTGGGGAGGACTCATGGGCCATGGACGAATATTCCTCTCTGTTGATTTGGCCCGATCCCAATTGTTATTCCTCAATCTGTGGGATGGGAGGTCTCCTTTCAGGTTTATTATCTCAGGTGTCTGAACAAAGAGGAATTCCAAAGCAGAGCCCTGGGGAAGAGTCAAGGGAAAACCCAAACTATGGTTAAAAATTGGGGCCTAGGGGTATGGCAGGCACTATAAGCTGTCTCTTCATCCAGCCACTGAGAGGCTTTACTTGAGGGCTGGGCTCAGGGTGAGGGTCACAGTGTGTGTTTGTGACCAACTTGGCACGCGAGCATGGGCGGGGCCTCATGGGCCACACTGGTTTCAACTAAACTATACCTTGGACAACATGCCAAACACAAGGTCTCTTGCCATGGGGAAGGTCTTCTGATTTCTGCATCATTTTCAACCCTGGGCAGTGGTTGGAGATAAGGTCTAGGTTCCGAAGCTTGAAAAATCGCAGTTGGGAATAGATGACGATCTAAGGCGATGGCGCGTCTGATATGCTCAATGTGCAGTCAACTGCCTGGGTGTTGGTCAGGAGGTTCTGGCTCAGGTTGTGTCAGACAGTGCACTAGTGCCCAAGTTAGACTATATAATTTGGGTACAGTCGAGTGTCCTGTAGGTTTATCCTCATTTGAGGTGCCTGGGCACCTCATTAGGCAAGATATTTTTTCTAGAGGGCAGGCAGAGTGCTGCATTGTGGGTCCGGAATTGCCAAAATGGAGGATCTGGGCCAGGAGTTTGAGGACAGAAGTCTGAGAACACAAGATAGACTTGGGCTTCAGGCCGAGGGCACGGTAGTTACCCCCTGCAGATCGGAAACAATATCTAAGCATCTGAAGTCAGGGCGAGGATGAGACGTTGGCTCAGGTTGTAGTTTCTGTGCATGATTGCCCCTTCAAGAAAGGAGCGGAATCTCAAGGCCATGGAGATTTTCCCACATTGGGAGTTGTGTGATGCCCCCTTCAAGGATTCCTTCTGCGGGACAATTGAGACCTGTTGGGCAGCTCCAGGACATCCCATATGGAATGACTCCAGAGCACCGTTCGAGGATGGATGCCAGGGAAGCCCGCCTCTCTTTCCAATTGTCTCCTAGCTACGATACAGTTGTGATCGGATGGCTCTGCGGAAGCAACCGGGGTGGCTGAGTTGAAATGGACATTCCTGAGGATGGGGCCTAAAGTGTGTTTTGTCCATGAGGGCCTTGGAATGGGGCGGTGGCACCGTAACCCTGAAGTATTCTCCTACGCTTTTGACATAGCTCCCATGCACAAGTTTCCTTGTGGAGAGGAGATTTGTTCTGATGGGTGCCTCAGGAAAACCCTTATGCTGGTCTTGGAATCCAGGCTCTTGAGGAGACATGCCTGTAAACCAAAGCAATGGATCCGATTATTGCCTAGGATCCTGTCTGGTTCAATCTTCTTCTCTGGGGATATCCGTCTATGGAATGAGTGGAGGTAGATGCTCACCTGGTGTCAGACCACCCTTGTTTGTCCCTGGAGACCTACACTATTGGGATTGCCTCGGGGACCTTGGAGAGTTCTCCCAATTTGTAAGATTTTGGACAATGGAATGGGCAGAATTTCCATGGATTGTGTAGGCACAGTCCGAATGTGTGGCTCCAGGGGCCCCAGCCTGGAGGCTGTGTGGCCCAGGACTTTGAGGACAGAAGTCTGAAAACACAAACTCACCTTATGTTTGGGGACGTAGGTATGGCAGGCCCAATCTACAAATCATGAGAAGAACTCTTCAGGATATGAAGAAAGAGCGAGTCTGAGGCACTTGCTCAGGCTTTTGTCTCTGGGTTTTATATCAATGTTGGCCGTGGAATGTGGGGAGGCATCATGGGCCATGGAAGAATCTACCTCTCTGTGGATTGGCCCGGTCCCAATTATTTTTCGTCAATCTGTGGGATGGGAGGTCTCCTTCAGGTTTATTACCTCAGGTGTCCGAACAAAAGAAGAATTCCAAAGCAGAGCCCTGGGGAAGAGTGAAGGGACAACCCAAACTATGGTTAAAAATTGGGGCCTAGGGTCATGGCAGGCCCCATATGCTGTCTCTTCATCCAGCCACTGAGCGGCCTTACTTGAGGACTGGGCTCAGGCTGAGGGTCAAATGTGTGTTTGTGACAAATGTGGCCCGCGAGCATGGGCGGGGCCTCATGGGCCAAACTGGTTTCCACTACACTGGACCTTGGACAACATGGCAATCACAAGGTCTCTTGCCATGGGGAAGGTGTTCTGATTTCTGCATCATTTTCAATCGTGAGCAGTGATTGGACATAAGGTATAGGTTCTGAAGCCTGAAAAACCGCAGTTGGGAAGAGATGACGACCTAAGGCGATGGCGCGTCTGATATGCTCAGTGTGCGGTCAACTGCCTGGGTGTTGGTCAGGAGGTTCTGACTCAAGTTGTGTCAGACAGTGTATTAGTGCCCAGGTTAGACTATATAATTTGGGTACAGTCGAGTGCCGTGTAGGTTTATCCTCATTTGAGGTGCCTGGGCACCTCATTAGGCAAGATATTTTTTCTAGAGGGCAGGCAGAGTGCTGCATTGTGGGTCCGGAATTGCCAAACTTTTGGGCGTCTGGGCCAGGAGTGTGAGGACAGAAGTCTGAGAACACAAACTAGACTTGAGTTTCAGGCCGAGGGCACGGCTTGTACTCCCTGCAGTCGCAATCAAAATCTCAAGCATCTGAAGTCACGGCGAGGATCAGACGTTGGCTCAGGTTGGAGTTTCTCTGCATGACTTCCCTTTCATGAAAGGAGCGGAATCTCAAGGCCATGGAGGTTTTCCGACGTGGGAGTGGTGGGATGCCCCCTTCAATGTTTCCTTCTGTGTGACAATTGAGACCTTTTGGGCAGCTCCAGGACATCTAATATGGAATGACTCCAGAGCACCGTTGGAGGATGGATGCTAGGCAAGCCCGCCTCGCAATCCAATTGTCTACTAGCCACAATACAGTTGAGATCAGATCCCTCTGCGGGAGCAACCGGGGTGGCTGAGTTGAAATGGACTTTCCTGAGGATGGGCCCTAATGTGTGTTTGTGTCCATGAGGGCCTTGAAATGGGGCGGTGGCACTGGGACACTGAAGTATTCTCCTAAGCTTTTGACATAGCTCCCATGCACAAGTTTCCTTGTGGAGAGGAGATTTGTTCTGATGGGTGCCTCAGGAAACCCATTATGCTGGTATTGGAATCCAGACTTTTAAAGAGACATGCCTGTAAACCAAAGCATGTATTCGATTATGGCCTAGGGTCCTGTCTTGTTCATTCTTCTTCTCTGGGGATATTCATCTATGGAATGAGTTGAGGTAGATGCTCACCTGGTGTTAGACCGTCCTTGTTTGTCCCCGGAGACCTACACTATTGGGATGGCCTCGGGGACTTTGGAGAGTTCTCATAATTTGTACGATTTTGGACAATGGAATGGGCAGAATTCCCATGGATTGGGTAGGCACAGTCCTAATGTGTGGCTTCAGGGGCCCCAGCCTGAGAGTGTGTTGCCCAGGACTTTGAGGACAGAAGTCTGAAAACACAAACTCAGCTTAGGTTTGGGGATGTAGGTATGGCAGGCCCAATCTACAAATCATGAGAAGAAATCTTCAGGATATGAAGAAAGAGCGATTCTGAGGCACTTGCTCAGGCTTTTGCATTTGGATTTTATATCAACGATGGCCGTGGAATGTGGGGAGGACTCATGGGCCATGGACGAATATTCCTCTCTGTTGATTTGGCCCGATCCCAATTGTTATTCCTCAATCTGTGGGATGGGAGGTCTCCTTTCAGGTTTATTATCTCAGGTGTCTGAACAAAGAGGAATTCCAAAGCAGAGCCCTGGGGAAGAGTCAAGGGAAAACCCAAACTATGGTTAAAAATTGGGGCCTAGGGGTATGGCAGGCACTATAAGCTGTCTCTTCATCCAGCCACTGAGAGGCTTTACTTGAGGGCTGGGCTCAGGGTGAGGGTCACAGTGTGTGTTTGTGACCAACTTGGCACGCGAGCATGGGCGGGGCCTCATGGGCCACACTGGTTTCAACTAAACTATACCTTGGACAACATGCCAAACACAAGGTCTCTTGCCATGGGGAAGGTCTTCTGATTTCTGCATCATTTTCAACCCTGGGCAGTGGTTGGAGATAAGGTCTAGGTTCCGAAGCTTGAAAAATCGCAGTTGGGAATAGATGACGATCTAAGGCGATGGCGCGTCTGATATGCTCAATGTGCAGTCAACTGCCTGGGTGTTGGTCAGGAGGTTCTGGCTCAGGTTGTGTCAGACAGTGCACTAGTGCCCAAGTTAGACTATATAATTTGGGTACAGTCGAGTGTCCTGTAGGTTTATCCTCATTTGAGGTGCCTGGGCACCTCATTAGGCAAGATATTTTTTCTAGAGGGCAGGCAGAGTGCTGCATTGTGGGTCCGGAATTGCCAAAATGGAGGATCTGGGCCAGGAGTTTGAGGACAGAAGTCTGAGAACACAAGATAGACTTGGGCTTCAGGCCGAGGGCACGGTAGTTACCCCCTGCAGATCGGAAACAATATCTAAGCATCTGAAGTCAGGGCGAGGATGAGACGTTGGCTCAGGTTGTAGTTTCTGTGCATGATTGCCCCTTCAAGAAAGGAGCGGAATCTCAAGGCCATGGAGATTTTCCCACATTGGGAGTTGTGTGATGCCCCCTTCAAGGATTCCTTCTGCGGGACAATTGAGACCTGTTGGGCAGCTCCAGGACATCCCATATGGAATGACTCCAGAGCACCGTTCGAGGATGGATGCCAGGGAAGCCCGCCTCTCTTTCCAATTGTCTCCTAGCTACGATACAGTTGTGATCGGATGGCTCTGCGGAAGCAACCGGGGTGGCTGAGTTGAAATGGACATTCCTGAGGATGGGGCCTAAAGTGTGTTTTGTCCATGAGGGCCTTGGAATGGGGCGGTGGCACCGTAACCCTGAAGTATTCTCCTACGCTTTTGACATAGCTCCCATGCACAAGTTTCCTTGTGGAGAGGAGATTTGTTCTGATGGGTGCCTCAGGAAAACCCTTATGCTGGTCTTGGAATCCAGGCTCTTGAGGAGACATGCCTGTAAACCAAAGCAATGGATCCGATTATTGCCTAGGATCCTGTCTGGTTCAATCTTCTTCTCTGGGGATATCCGTCTATGGAATGAGTGGAGGTAGATGCTCACCTGGTGTCAGACCACCCTTGTTTGTCCCTGGAGACCTACACTATTGGGATTGCCTCGGGGACCTTGGAGAGTTCTCCCAATTTGTAAGATTTTGGACAATGGAATGGGCAGAATTTCCATGGATTGTGTAGGCACAGTCCGAATGTGTGGCTCCAGGGGCCCCAGCCTGGAGGCTGTGTGGCCCAGGACTTTGAGGACAGAAGTCTGAAAACACAAACTCACCTTATGTTTGGGGACGTAGGTATGGCAGGCCCAATCTACAAATCATGAGAAGAACTCTTCAGGATATGAAGAAAGAGCGAGTCTGAGGCACTTGCTCAGGCTTTTGTCTCTGGGTTTTATATCAATGTTGGCCGTGGAATGTGGGGAGGCATCATGGGCCATGGAAGAATCTACCTCTCTGTGGATTGGCCCGGTCCCAATTATTTTTCGTCAATCTGTGGGATGGGAGGTCTCCTTCAGGTTTATTACCTCAGGTGTCCGAACAAAAGAAGAATTCCAAAGCAGAGCCCTGGGGAAGAGTGAAGGGACAACCCAAACTATGGTTAAAAATTGGGGCCTAGGGTCATGGCAGGCCCCATATGCTGTCTCTTCATCCAGCCACTGAGCGGCCTTACTTGAGGACTGGGCTCAGGCTGAGGGTCAAATGTGTGTTTGTGACAAATGTGGCCCGCGAGCATGGGCGGGGCCTCATGGGCCAAACTGGTTTCCACTACACTGGACCTTGGACAACATGGCAATCACAAGGTCTCTTGCCATGGGGAAGGTGTTCTGATTTCTGCATCATTTTCAATCGTGAGCAGTGATTGGACATAAGGTATAGGTTCTGAAGCCTGAAAAACCGCAGTTGGGAAGAGATGACGACCTAAGGCGATGGCGCGTCTGATATGCTCAGTGTGCGGTCAACTGCCTGGGTGTTGGTCAGGAGGTTCTGACTCAAGTTGTGTCAGACAGTGTATTAGTGCCCAGGTTAGACTATATAATTTGGGTACAGTCGAGTGCCGTGTAGGTTTATCCTCATTTGAGGTGCCTGGGCACCTCATTAGGCAAGATATTTTTTCTAGAGGGCAGGCAGAGTGCTGCATTGTGGGTCCGGAATTGCCAAACTTTTGGGCGTCTGGGCCAGGAGTGTGAGGACAGAAGTCTGAGAACACAAACTAGACTTGAGTTTCAGGCCGAGGGCACGGCTTGTACTCCCTGCAGTCGCAATCAAAATCTCAAGCATCTGAAGTCACGGCGAGGATCAGACGTTGGCTCAGGTTGGAGTTTCTCTGCATGACTTCCCTTTCATGAAAGGAGCGGAATCTCAAGGCCATGGAGGTTTTCCGACGTGGGAGTGGTGGGATGCCCCCTTCAATGTTTCCTTCTGTGTGACAATTGAGACCTTTTGGGCAGCTCCAGGACATCTAATATGGAATGACTCCAGAGCACCGTTGGAGGATGGATGCTAGGCAAGCCCGCCTCGCAATCCAATTGTCTACTAGCCACAATACAGTTGAGATCAGATCCCTCTGCGGGAGCAACCGGGGTGGCTGAGTTGAAATGGACTTTCCTGAGGATGGGCCCTAATGTGTGTTTGTGTCCATGAGGGCCTTGAAATGGGGCGGTGGCACTGGGACACTGAAGTATTCTCCTAAGCTTTTGACATAGCTCCCATGCACAAGTTTCCTTGTGCAGAGGAGATTTGTTCTGATGGGTGCCTCAGGAAACCCATTATGCTGGTATTGGAATCCAGACTTTTAAAGAGACATGCCTGTAAACCAAAGCAATGTATTCGATTATGGCCTAGGGTCCTGTCTTGTTCATTCTTCTTCTCTGGGGATATTCATCTATGGAATGAGTTGAGGTAGATGCTCACCTGGTGTTTGTCCTTGTTTGTCCTTGTTTGTCCCCGGAGACCTACACTATTGGGATGGCCTCGGGGACTTTGGAGAGTTCTCATAATTTGTACGATTTTGGACAATGGAATGGGCAGAATTCCCATGGATTGGTTAGGCACAGTCTTAATGTGTGGCTTCAGGGGCCCCAGCCTGAGAGTGTGTTGCCCAGGACTTTGAGGACAGAAGTCTGAAAACACAAACTCAGCTTAGTTTTGGGGATGTAGGTATGGCAGGCCCAATCTACAAATCATGAGAAGAAATCTTCAGGATATGAAGAAAGAGCGATTCTGAGGCACTTGCTCAGGCTTTTGCATTTGGATTTTATATCAACGATGGCCGTGGAATGTGGGGAGGACTCATGGGCCATGGACGAATATTCCTCTCTGTTGATTTGGCCCGATCCCAATTGTTATTCCTCAATCTGTGGGATGGGAGGTCTCCTTTCAGGTTTATTATCTCAGGTGTCTGAACAAAGAGGAATTCCAAAGCAGAGCCCTGGGGAAGAGTCAAGGGAAAACCCAAACTATGGTTAAAAATTGGGGCCTAGGGGTATGGCAGGCACTATAAGCTGTCTCTTCATCCAGCCACTGAGAGGCTTTACTTGAGGGCTGGGCTCAGGGTGAGGGTCACAGTGTGTGTTTGTGACCAACTTGGCACGCGAGCATGGGCGGGGCCTCATGGGCCACACTGGTTTCAACTAAACTATACCTTGGACAACATGCCAAACACAAGGTCTCTTGCCATGGGGAAGGTCTTCTGATTTCTGCATCATTTTCAACCCTGGGCAGTGGTTGGAGATAAGGTCTAGGTTCCGAAGCTTGAAAAATCGCAGTTGGGAATAGATGACGATCTAAGGCGATGGCGCGTCTGATATGCTCAATGTGCAGTCAACTGCCTGGGTGTTGGTCAGGAGGTTCTGGCTCAGGTTGTGTCAGACAGTGCACTAGTGCCCAAGTTAGACTATATAATTTGGGTACAGTCGAGTGTCCTGTAGGTTTATCCTCATTTGAGGTGCCTGGGCACCTCATTAGGCAAGATATTTTTTCTAGAGGGCAGGCAGAGTGCTGCATTGTGGGTCCGGAATTGCCAAAATGGAGGATCTGGGCCAGGAGTTTGAGGACAGAAGTCTGAGAACACAAGATAGACTTGGGCTTCAGGCCGAGGGCACGGTAGTTACCCCCTGCAGATCGGAAACAATATCTAAGCATCTGAAGTCAGGGCGAGGATGAGACGTTGGCTCAGGTTGTAGTTTCTGTGCATGATTGCCCCTTCAAGAAAGGAGCGGAATCTCAAGGCCATGGAGATTTTCCCACATTGGGAGTTGTGTGATGCCCCCTTCAAGGATTCCTTCTGCGGGACAATTGAGACCTGTTGGGCAGCTCCAGGACATCCCATATGGAATGACTCCAGAGCACCGTTCGAGGATGGATGCCAGGGAAGCCCGCCTCTCTTTCCAATTGTCTCCTAGCTACGATACAGTTGTGATCGGATGGCTCTGCGGAAGCAACCGGGGTGGCTGAGTTGAAATGGACATTCCTGAGGATGGGGCCTAAAGTGTGTTTTGTCCATGAGGGCCTTGGAATGGGGCGGTGGCACCGTAACCCTGAAGTATTCTCCTACGCTTTTGACATAGCTCCCATGCACAAGTTTCCTTGTGGAGAGGAGATTTGTTCTGATGGGTGCCTCAGGAAAACCCTTATGCTGGTCTTGGAATCCAGGCTCTTGAGGAGACATGCCTGTAAACCAAAGCAATGGATCCGATTATTGCCTAGGATCCTGTCTGGTTCAATCTTCTTCTCTGGGGATATCCGTCTATGGAATGAGTGGAGGTAGATGCTCACCTGGTGTCAGACCACCCTTGTTTGTCCCTGGAGACCTACACTATTGGGATTGCCTCGGGGACCTTGGAGAGTTCTCCCAATTTGTAAGATTTTGGACAATGGAATGGGCAGAATTTCCATGGATTGTGTAGGCACAGTCCGAATGTGTGGCTCCAGGGGCCCCAGCCTGGAGGCTGTGTGGCCCAGGACTTTGAGGACAGAAGTCTGAAAACACAAACTCACCTTATGTTTGGGGACGTAGGTATGGCAGGCCCAATCTACAAATCATGAGAAGAACTCTTCAGGATATGAAGAAAGAGCGAGTCTGAGGCACTTGCTCAGGCTTTTGTCTCTGGGTTTTATATCAATGTTGGCCGTGGAATGTGGGGAGGCATCATGGGCCATGGAAGAATCTACCTCTCTGTGGATTGGCCCGGTCCCAATTATTTTTCGTCAATCTGTGGGATGGGAGGTCTCCTTCAGGTTTATTACCTCAGGTGTCCGAACAAAAGAAGAATTCCAAAGCAGAGCCCTGGGGAAGAGTGAAGGGACAACCCAAACTATGGTTAAAAATTGGGGCCTAGGGTCATGGCAGGCCCCATATGCTGTCTCTTCATCCAGCCACTGAGCGGCCTTACTTGAGGACTGGGCTCAGGCTGAGGGTCAAATGTGTGTTTGTGACAAATGTGGCCCGCGAGCATGGGCGGGGCCTCATGGGCCAAACTGGTTTCCACTACACTGGACCTTGGACAACATGGCAATCACAAGGTCTCTTGCCATGGGGAAGGTGTTCTGATTTCTGCATCATTTTTAATCGTGAGCAGTGATTGGACATAAGGTATAGGTTCTGAAGCCTGAAAAACCGCAGTTGGGAAGAGATGACGACCTAAGGCGATGGCGCGTCTGATATGCTCAGTGTGCGGTCAACTGCCTGGGTGTTGGTCAGGAGGTTCTGACTCAAGTTGTGTCAGACAGTGTATTAGTGCCCAGGTTAGACTATAATTTGGGTACAGTCGAGTGCCGTGTAGGTTTATCCTCATTTGAGGTGCCTGGGCACCTCATTAGGCAAGATATTTTTTCTAGAGGGCAGGCAGAGTGCTGCATTGTGGGTCCGGAATTGCCAAACTTTTGGGCGTCTGGGCCAGGAGTGTGAGGACAGAAGTCTGAGAACACAAACTAGACTTGAGTTTCAGGCCGAGGGCACGGCTTGTACTCCCTGCAGTCGCAATCAAAATCTCAAGCATCTGAAGTCACGGCGAGGATCAGACGTTGGCTCAGGTTGGAGTTTCTCTGCATGACTTCCCTTTCATGAAAGGAGCGGAATCTCAAGGCCATGGAGGTTTTCCGACGTGGGAGTGGTGGGATGCCCCCTTCAATGTTTCCTTCTGTGTGACAATTGAGACCTTTTGGGCAGCTCCAGGACATCTAATATGGAATGACTCCAGAGCACCGTTGGAGGATGGATGCCAGGCAAGCCCGCCTCGCAATCCAATTGTCTACTAGCCACAATACAGTTGAGATCAGATCCCTCTGCGGGAGCAACCGGGGTGGCTGAGTTGAAATGGACTTTCCTGAGGATGGGCCCTAATGTGTGTTTGTGTCCATGAGGGCCTTGAAATGGGGCGGTGGCACTGGGACACTGAAGTATTCTCCTAAGCTTTTGACATAGCTCCCATGCACAAGTTTCCTTGTGGAGAGGAGATTTGTTCTGATGGGTGCCTCAGGAAACCCATTATGCTGGTATTGGAATCCAGACTTTTAAAGAGACATGCCTGTAAACCAAAGCAATGTATTCGATTATGGCCTAGGGTCCTGTCTTGTTCATTCTTCTTCTCTGGGGATATTCATCTATGGAATGAGTGAGGTAGATGCTCACCTGGTGTTAGACCGTCCTTGTTTGTCCCCGGAGACCTACACTATTGGGATGGCCTCGGGGACTTTGGAGAGTTCTCATAATTTGTACGATTTTGGACAATGGAATGGGCAGAATTCCCATGGATTGGTTAGGCACAGTCTTAATGTGTGGCTTCAGGGGCCCCAGCCTGAGAGTGTGTTGCCCAGGACTTTGAGGACAGAAGTCTGAAAACACAAACTCAGCTTAGGTTTGGTGATGTAGGTATGGCAGGCCCAATCTACAAATCATGAGAAGAAATCTTCAGGATATGAAGAAAGAGCGATTCTGAGGCACTTGCTCAGGCTTTTGCATTTGGATTTTATATCAATGATGGCCGTGGAATGTGGGGAGGACTCATGGGCCATGGACGAATATTCCTCTCTGTTGATTTGGCCCGATCCCAATTGTTATTCCTCAATCTGTGGGATGGGAGGTCTCCTTTCAGGTTTATTATCTCAGGTGTCTGAACAAAAGAGGAATTCCAAAGCAGAGCCCTGGGGAAGAGTCAAGGGAAAACCCAAACTATGGTTAAAAATTGGGGCCTAGGGGTATGGCAGGCACTATAAGCTGTCTCTTCATCCAGCCACTGAGAGGCTTTACTTGAGGGCTGGGCTCAGGGTGAGGGTCACAGTGTGTGTTTGTGACCAACTTGGCACGCGAGCATGGGCGGGGCCTCATGGGCCACACTGGTTTCAACTAAACTATACCTTGGACAACATGCCAAACACAAGGTCTCTTGCCATGGGGAAGGTCTTCTGATTTCTGCATCATTTTCAACCCTGGGCAGTGGTTGGAGATAAGGTCTAGGTTCCGAAGCTTGAAAAATCGCAGTTGGGAATAGATGACGATCTAAGGCGATGGCGCGTCTGATATGCTCAATGTGCAGTCAACTGCCTGGGTGTTGGTCAGGAGGTTCTGGCTCAGGTTGTGTCAGACAGTGCACTAGTGCCCAAGTTAGACTATATAATTTGGGTACAGTCGAGTGCCCTGTAGGTTTATCCTCATTTGAGGTGCCTGGCACCTCATTAGGCAAGATATTTTTTCTAGAGGGCAGGCAGAGTGCTGCATTGTGGGTCCGGAATTGCCAAAATGGAGGATCTGGGCCAGGAGTTTGAGGACAGAAGTCTGAGAACACAAGATAGACTTGGGCTTCAGGCCGAGGGCACGGTAGTTACCCCCTGCAGATCGGAAACAATATCTAAGCATCTGAAGTCAGGGCGAGGATGAGACGTTGGCTCAGGTTGTAGTTTCTGTGCATGATTGCCCCTTCAAGAAAGGAGCGGAATCTCAAGGCCATGGAGATTTTCCCACATTGGGAGTTGTGTGATGCCCCCTTCAAGGATTCCTTCTGCGGGACAATTGAGACCTGTTGGGCAGCTCCAGGACATCCCATATGGAATGACTCCAGAGCACCGTTCGAGGATGGATGCCAGGGAAGCCCGCCTCTCTTTCCAATTGTCTCCTAGCTACGATACAGTTGTGATCGGATGGCTCTGCGGAAGCAACCGGGGTGGCTGAGTTGAAATGGACATTCCTGAGGATGGGGCCTAAAGTGTGTTTTGTCCATGAGGGCCTTGGAATGGGGCGGTGGCACCGTAACCCTGAAGTATTCTCCTACGCTTTTGACATAGCTCCCATGCACAAGTTTCCTTGTGGAGAGGAGATTTGTTCTGATGGGTGCCTCAGGAAAACCCTTATGCTGGTCTTGGAATCCAGGCTCTTGAGGAGACATGCCTGTAAACCAAAGCAATGGATCCGATTATTGCCTAGGATCCTGTCTGGTTCAATCTTCTTCTCTGGGGATATCCGTCTATGGAATGAGTGGAGGTAGATGCTCACCTGGTGTCAGACCACCCTTGTTTGTCCCTGGAGACCTACACTATTGGGATTGCCTCGGGGACCTTGGAGAGTTCTCCCAATTTGTAAGATTTTGGACAATGGAATGGGCAGAATTTCCATGGATTGTGTAGGCACAGTCCGAATGTGTGGCTCCAGGGGCCCCAGCCTGGAGGCTGTGTGGCCCAGGACTTTGAGGACAGAAGTCTGAAAACACAAACTCACCTTATGTTTGGGGACGTAGGTATGGCAGGCCCAATCTACAAATCATGAGAAGAACTCTTCAGGATATGAAGAAAGAGCGAGTCTGAGGCACTTGCTCAGGCTTTTGTCTCTGGGTTTTATATCAATGTTGGCCGTGGAATGTGGGGAGGCATCATGGGCCATGGAAGAATCTACCTCTCTGTGGATTGGCCCGGTCCCAATTATTTTTCGTCAATCTGTGGGATGGGAGGTCTCCTTCAGGTTTATTACCTCAGGTGTCCGAACAAAAGAAGAATTCCAAAGCAGAGCCCTGGGGAAGAGTGAAGGGACAACCCAAACTATGGTTAAAAATTGGGGCCTAGGGTCATGGCAGGCCCCATATGCTGTCTCTTCATCCAGCCACTGAGCGGCCTTACTTGAGGACTGGGCTCAGGCTGAGGGTCAAATGTGTGTTTGTGACAAATGTGGCCCGCGAGCATGGGCGGGGCCTCATGGGCCAAACTGGTTTCCACTACACTGGACCTTGGACAACATGGCAATCACAAGGTCTCTTGCCATGGGGAAGGTGTTCTGATTTCTGCATCATTTTCAATCGTGAGCAGTGATTGGACATAAGGTATAGGTTCTGAAGCCTGAAAAATCGCAGTTGGCAAGAGATGACGACCTAAGGCCATGGCGCGTCTGATATGCTCAGTGTGCGGTCAGCTGCCTGGGTTTTGGTCAGGAGATTCTGGCTCAGGTTGTGTCAGACAGTGCATTAGTACCCAGGTTAGACTATATAATTTGGGTACAGTCGAGTGCCGTGTAGGTTTATCCTCATTTGAGGTTCCTGGGCTCCTCATTAGGCAAGATATTTTTTCTAGAGGGCTGGCAGAGTGCTGCATTGAGGGTCCGGAATTGCCAAACTTTTTGGCTTCTGGGCCAGGAGTGTGAGGACAGAAGTCAGAGAACACAAGCTAGACTTGAGTTTCAGGCCGAGGGCACGGCTGGTACCCCCTGCAGTCGCAACCATATTCTCAAGCATCTGAAGTCACGGCGAGATCAGACGTTGGCTCAGGTTGGAGTTTCTGTGCATGACTGCCCCTTCATGAACGGAGCGGAATCTCAAGGCCATGGAGGTTTTTCGACGTGGGAGTGGCTGGATGCCCCCTTCAATGATTCCTTCTGTGTGACAATTGAGACCTGTTGGGCAGCTCCAGGACATCCCATATGGAATGACCAGAGCACCCTTGGAGAATGGATGCCAAGGAATCCCGCCTCGCAATCCAATTGTCTACTAGCCACAATACAGTTGAGATCGGATCCCTCTGCGGGAGCAACCGGGGTGGATGAGTTGAAATGGACTTTCCTGAGGATGGGCCCAAATGTGTGTTTGTGTCCATGAGGGCCTTGAAATGGGGCGGTGGCACTGGGACCCTGAAGTATTCTCCTAAGCTTTTGACATAGCTCCCATGCACAAGTTTCCTTGTGGAGAGGAGATTTGTTCTGATGAGTGCCTCAGGTAACCCATTATGCTGGTATTGGAATCCAGACGTTTGAAGAGACATGTTTGTAAACCAAAGCAATGTATTCAATTATGGCCTAGGGTCCTGTCTTCTTCATTCTTCTTCTCTGGGGATATTCATCTATGGAATGAGTGGAGGTAGATGCTCACCTGGTGTCTTACCTCCCTTGTTTGTCCACGGAGACCTACACTATTGGGATGGACTCGGGGACTTTGGAGAGTTCTCCTAATTTGTACGATTTTGGACAATGGAATGGGCAGAATTCCCATGGATTGGGTAGTCACAGTCCTAATGTGAGGCTTCAGGGGCCCCAGCCTGAGGGTATGTGGCCCAGGACTTTGAGGACAGAAGTCTGAAAGCACAAACTCAGCTTAGGTTTGGGGATGTAGGTATATCAGGCCCAATCTACAAATCATGAGAAGAAATCTTCAGGATATGAAGAAAGAGCGATTCTGAGGCACTTGCTCAGGCTTTTGCATTTGGATTTTATATCAACGATGGCCGTGGAATGTGGGGAGAACTCATGGGACATGGACAAATCTTCCTCTCTGTGGATTTGGCCCTATCCCAATTGTTTTTCGTCAATCTGTGGGATGGGAGGTCTCCTTTCAGGTTTTTTACCTCAGGAGTCTGAACAAAAGAGGAATTCCAAAGCAGAGCCCTGGGGAAGAGTGAAGGGAAAATCCAAACTATGCTTAAAAATTGGGGCCTAGGGGCAATGCAGGCACAATAAGCTGTCTCTTCATCCAGCCACTGAGAGGCCTTACTTGAGGGCTGGGCTCAGGGTGAGGGTCACAGTGTGAGTTTGTGACCAACGTGGCACGCGAGCATGGGCGGGGCCTCATGGGCCACACTGGTTTCAACTACACTGGAACTTGGACAACATGCCAATCACAAGGTCTCTTGCCATGGGGAAGGTGTTTTGATTTCTGCATCATTTTCATCCCTGGGCAGTGGTTGGAGATAAGGTCTCGGTTCTGAAGCATGAAAAATCGCAGTTGGGGAGAGATTACGATCTAAGGCCATGGCGGGTTTTATGTGATCAGGGTGTGGTCAGCTTTCTGGGTGTTGGTCAGGAGGTCCGGGCTCAGGTTGTGTTCGACAGTGCATTAGTGCCCAGGTTAGACTATATAATTTGGGTAACGTCGAGTGCTGTGTAGGTTTATCCTCATTTAAGGTGCCTGGGCAGCTCATGAGGCAATAATTTTTTTTCTAGAAGGCAGGCAGAGTGCTGCATTGTGGGTCCGGAATAGTCAAACTTGAGGGCTAAGGGGCCAGGAGTGTGAGGACGGTTCTGAGAAGACGAGCTAGACTTGGGCTTCAGGCCGAGGGCACGGCAGGTACTCCCTGCAGATCTGAACCAATATCTCATGCATCTGAAGTCAGGGCGAGGATCAGACGTTGGCTCAGGTTGGAGTTTCTGTGCATGACGGCAGCTTCATGAAGGGAGCGGAATCTCGGGGCCATTGAGGTTTTCCCACGTTGGGAGTTGTGGGATGCCCCCTTAAAGGATTCCTTCTGCGGGACAATTGAGATTTGTTGGACAGCTCCAGGACATCCCATATGGAATGACTCCAGAGCACCGTTCGCGGATGGATGCCTGGGAAGCCCGCCTCGCATTCCAATTGTCTCCTAGAAACAAGACAGTTTAGATCTGATGGCTCTGCCGGAGCAACCTGGGTGGCTGAGTTGAAATGGACTTTCCTGAGGATGGGTCCTAATATGTTTTTGTGTCCATGAGGGCCTTGGAATGGGGCAGTGGCACCGGGACCCTGAGTTACTCTCCTAAGCTTTGGACATGGCTCCCATGCACAGGTTTCCTTGTGGAGACGAGATGAGTTCTGATGTGTTCCTCAGGAAAACCCCTATGCTCGTATTGGAATCAGGCTTTTGGGGACACATGCCTGTAACCCAAAGCAATGGATCCTATTATGGCCTAGGGTCCTGTCTGGTTCAACCTTCTTCTCTGAAGACATCCATCTATGGTATTAGTGGAAGTAGATTATCAGCTGGTTCAGACAGCCCTTGTTTGTTCCGGGAGACCTACACTATTGGGATGGCCTCAGGGACTTTGGAGGTTTCTCCTAATTTGTATGATTTTGGACCATGGAATGGGCAGAATTCCCATGGATTGGTAGGCACAGTACTAATGTGTGTCTCCAGGGGCTCAGCCTGAAGGGTGTGTGGCCCAAGACTTTGAGGACAGAAGTCTGAAAACACAAACTCAGCTTAGGTTTGGGGACGTAGGTATGGCAGGCATGATCTACAAACCATGAGAAGAACTCTTCAGGATATGAAGAAAGTGGGAGTCTGAGGCGCTTGCTCAGGCTTTTGTCTCTGGATTTTGTATCAGCGATGGCCGTGGAATGTCGGGGAGGCCTCATGGGCCATGGATGAATCTTCCTCTCTGAGGATTTGGCCCGATTCCCAATTGCTTTTCGTCAATCTGTGGGATGGGAGGACTCATTTCAGTTTTGTTACCTCAGGTGTCCCACCAAAAGAGGAATTCCAAAGCAAAGCTGTGGGGAAGACTGAAGGGACAACCCGAACTATGGTTAAAAATTGGGGCCTAGGGGCATGGAAGGCCAATATGCTATCTCTTCATCCAGCCACTGAGTGGCCTTACTTGAGGACTGGGCTCAGCCTGAGGGTCACAATGTGCGTTTGTGACCAATGTGGCCGGCGAGCATGGGCGGGGCCTCATGGGCCACACTGGTTTCAACTACACTGAACGTTGGACAACATGCCAACCACAAGGTTTCTTGCCATGGGGAAGGAGTTCTGATTTCTGCATCACCTTCAACCCTGGGCAATGATTGGAGATAAGGTCTAGGTTCTGAAACCTGAAAACCGAGGTTGGGAAAAGATGTCGAACTAAGGCCACGGCGGCGCGATGTGCTCAGTGTGCGGCCAGCTGTCTGAGAGGGGCCAGGGGGTCCTGGCTCAAGCTGTGTCAGAAAGGGCATTAGTGTCCTGGTCAGCCTATGTATTTGGGGTACAGCCAAGGTCGGTGCAGGTTGATCCTCATTTGGGGTTACTGGGTAGCCCCAGAGGACAAAGTTTTTCTTCTGGAGGGCGGGCAGGGTGCTGCATTGTATTTCTGGATTGCCAAACTGGAGGGCTTGTGGGCCAGGAGTCTCACGACCAAAGTCTGAGAACACAAGCTAGGCTTAGGTTTCTGGGTGAGGCCATGGCAGGCACAATCTACAGACCTGAATCGAGATCTCGTGCATCTGAAGTCAGGGCGAGGATCAGACGATCGCTCAGGTTGGAATTTCTGTCCCTGATGGCCCCTTCATGTATGGGGGGGGCATCATGAGGCCATGGGGGTTTTCCCACGATGGGAGTTGTGAGAAGCTCCAAACTGCAGAGAGTCATCTGCAGGACAATTGAGACCTGTTGCTTGGGTCCAGGCCAATGATTCTGAGCAGGGTTCTAAGGTTGGATGGCTTGGTAGCCCACCTCGCATTCCAATTGTCTCCTAGCAACAAGACAGGTTAGATCTTTTGGATCTGTGGGGAGCAACCGAGGACGCTGAGTTGAAATGGACACCCCTGGGGATGGGTCCTAATGTGCTTTTGTGTCTATGGAGACCTTTGTATGAAGCGGTGGCACTGGGGCCCTAAAGGGTTCTCCTAAACAGAGGCTTTGACACAGCTCCAACGTGCAAGTTTCCCATGTGTAGATGAGATGTTTTCTGATGGGTGAGTCAAGAAACAGCTATATGCTGTTTTGATATCCAGGCCTCTGAGGAGAGATGCCTGGAAACCAAAGCAATGGATCTTATTAGTGCCTACGGGCCTGTTCTTTCCTTTTTACCTCTGGAGACATCTGTCTATGGGTCTGAGTGCAGGTAGGTGCTCAGTTGGGCTCAGATTGCCCCTGTTTTTCCTGGGAAGCCACCACTATTGAGATGGATCAGGGATTTGGAGGTTTATCCTATTAGAAGGGTTGTGGCCATTGGAATGGGCACACACAATTCCCTTGGAGAGGGCAAGTACAGTCCTCAGGTTTGGCTCCAGGGGCCTGAGCCTGTAGGTTGTGTAAGCCAGGGCTGTTTGAACAGTTGTCTGAAAACACAAACTCGGCTTATGTTTCGGGTCATAGGTATGGCAGGACTGACCTACAGACCATGAGGAGAACTCTTCGGGATTTGAAAAAAGGGCGAGTGTGAGGCTCCTGCTCAAGTTTTTGTCTCTGGATATCGTGTCACTCATGGTCGTGGAATTTCTGGGTGACTTCATGGGAAATGGACGAGTCTTACTCTCTGGTTGTTTGGCCCCGTCCAAAGAGTTTGGGGTCAATCTGTGGGCTGGAAGAATTTCGTTTTTTTTTTTTTTTTGTTGTTGTTGTTGTTGTTTTCTTTTTTAACCTCAGGTGTCCCACCAAATGAGGGATTCCAGAGTAGAGCCCTGGGGAGGGGCGACTGGACAATCAGAAATCTGGTTAAAAATTGGGGCCTAGGGACATGTCAAGCCCATTATGACATCTAATGGTCCAGCCACTGAAAGGACTTACTAGAGGACAGGACTCATGCTGAGGGTCACAATGCGTATGTATGCCCTCGTCGCACGCAAGAATGGGCGGGGCCTCAGGGTGAATGCTGGATTCTCCTACACTGAACGTTGGACAACGTGCCAACCACAAGGGTTCTTGCCATGGGTAAGGAGGAGTTCTGATTTCTGCATCACACTCACCCCTGGGCAGTGATTGGAGATAAGGTCTCGGTTCTGAAGCCTGAAAACGGAGGTAGGGAAGAGATGATGACCTAAGGCCATGGCGGGTTTTATGTGCTCAGTGTGCGGTCAGCTTTCTGGGTGTTGGTCAGGAGGTCCGGGCTCAGGTTGTGTTCGACAGTGCATTAGTGCCCAGGTTAGACTATATAATTTGGGTAACGTCGAGTGCTGTGTAGGTTTATCCTCATTTAAGGTGCCTGGGCAGCTCATGAGGCAATAATTTTTTTTTCTAGAGGGCAGGCAGAGTGCTGCATTGTGGGTCCGGAAATGCCAACCTTGAGGGCTTCGGGGCCTGGAGTGTGAGGACGGAAGTCTGAGAAGACAAGCTAGACTTGGGTTTCAGGTTGAGGGCATGGCAGGTACCCCCTGCAGATCTGAACCAATATCTCATGCATCTGAAGTCAGGGCGAGGATCAGACGTTGGCTCAGGTTGGAGTTTCTGTGCATGACGGCCGCTTCATGAAGGGAGCGGAATTTCGGGGCCATTGAGGTTTTCCCACGTTGGGAGTTGTGGGATGCCCCCTTCAAGGATTCCTACTGCGGGACAATTGAGACCTGTTGGACAGCTCCAGGACATCCCATATGGATGACTCCAGAGCACCGTTCGCGGATGGATGCCTGGGAAGCCCGCCTCGCATTCCAATTGTCTCCTAGCAACAAGACAGTTTAGATCTGATGGCTCTGCCGGAGCAACCGGGGTGGCTGACTTGAAATGGACTTTCCTGAGGATGGGTCCTAATGTGTTTTTGTGTCCATGAGGGCCTTGGAATGGGGCAGTGGCACCGGGACCCTGAAGTACTCTCCTAAGCTTTGGACATGGCTCCCATGCACAGGATTCCTTGTGGAGACGAGATGAGTTCTGATGGGTGCCTCAGGATAACCCCTAATCTCGTATTGGAATCAGGCTTTTGAGGACACATGCCTGTAACCCAAAGCAATGGATCCTATTATGGCCTAGGGTCCTGTCTGGTTCAATCTTCTTCTCTAGGGACATCCATCTATGGTATGAGTGGAGGTCGATTATCAGCTGGTGTCAGACAGCCCTTGTTTGTTCCGAGCGACCTACACTATTGGGATGGCCTCAGGGACTTTGGAGGTTTCTCCTAATTTGTATGATTTTGGACCATGGAATGGGCAGAATTCCCATGGATTGGTAGGCACAGTCCTAATGTGTGTCTCCAGGGGCCCAGCCTGGAGGGTGTGTGGCCCAAGACTTTGAGGACAGAAGTCTGAAAACAAAAACTCAGCTTAGGTTTGGGGACGTAGTTATGGCAGGCCCGATCTACAAACCATGAGAAGAACTCTTCAGGATATGAAGAAAGTGCGAGTCTGAGGCGCTTGCTCACGCTTTTGTCTCTGGATTTTGTATTAGCGATGGCCGCGGAATGTCGGGGAGGCCTCATGGGCCATGGACGAATCTTCCTCTCTGAGGATGTGGCCCGATTCCCAATTGCTTTTCGTCAATCTGTGGGATGGGAGGACTCATTTCAGTTTTGTTACCTCAGGTGTCCCACCAAAAGAGGCATTCCAAAGCAAAGCCGTGGGGAAGACTGAAGGGACAACCCGAACTATGGTTAAAAATTGGGGCCTAGGGGCATGGCAAGCCCAATATGCTATCTCTTCATCCAGCCACTGAGTGGCCTTACTTGAGGACTGGGCTCAGCCTGAGGGTCACAATGAGTGTTTGTGACCAATGTGGCCGGCGAGAATGGGCGGGGCCTCATGGGCCACACTGGTTTCAACTACACTGAACCTTGGACAACATGCCAACCACAAGGTTTCTTGCCATGGGGAAGGAGTGCTGATTTCTGCATCACCTTCAACCCTGGGCAGTGATTGGAGATAAGGTCTAGGTTCTGAAACCAGAAAACCGAGGTTGGGAAAAGATGACGACCTAAGGCCACGGCGGCTCGATGTGCTCAGTGTGCGGCCAGCTGTCTGGGAGGGGCCAGGGGGTCCAGGCTCAGGCTGTGTCAGAAAGGGCATTAGTGCCCTGGTCAGCCTATGTATTTGGGGTACAGCCAATGTCGGTGCAGGTTGATCCTCATTTTGGGTTACTGGGTAGCCCCAGAGGACAATGTTTTTCTTATGGAGGGCGGGCAGGGTGCTGCATTGTAGATATGGATTGCCAAACTGGAGGGCTTGTGGGCCAGTAGTGTGATGACCAAAGTCTGAGAACACATGCTAGGCTTAGGTTTCTGGTTGAGGCCATGGCAGGCACAATCTACAGACCTAATCGAGATCTCGTGCATCTGAAGTCAGGGCGAGGATCAGACGATCGCTCAGGTTGGAGTTTCTGACCCTGATGGCCCCTTCATGAATGGGGTGGCATCACGAGGCCATGGGGGTTTTCCCACGGTGAGAGTTGTGAGAAGCTCCAAACTGCAGAGAGTCTTCTGCAGGACAATTGAGACCTGTTGCTTGGGTCCAGGCCAATGATTCTGAGCAGGGTTCTAAGGATGGATGGCTGGGTAGCCCACCTCGCATTCCAATTGTCTCCTAGCAACAAGACAGGTTATATCTCCTGGATCTGTGGGGAGCAACTGAGGACGCTGAGTTGAAATGGACACCCCTGGGGATGGGTCCTAATGTGCTTTTGTGTCTATGGAGACCTTGGAATGAAGCGGTGGCACTGGGGCCCTAAAGGGTTCTCCTAAACAGAGGCTTTGACACAACTCCAACGTGCAATTTTCCCATGTGTAGATGAAATGTTTTCTGATGGGTGCGTCAAGAAACAGCTATATGCTGTTTTGATATCCAGGCCTCTGAGGAGAGATGCCTGGAAACCAAAGCAATGGATCTGATTAGTGCCTAGGGGCCTGTTCTTTCCTTTTTACCTCTGGAGACATCTGTCTATGGGTGTGAGTGCAGGTAGGTGCTCAGTTGGGCTCAGATTGCCCCTGTTTTTCCTGGGAAGCCACCACTATTGAGATGGATTAGGGACTTTGGAGGTTTATCCTATTAGAAGGGTTGTGGCCATTGGAATGGGCACACACAATTCCCTTGGAGAGGGCAAGTACAGTCCTGAGGTTTGGCTCCAGGAGCCTGAGCCTGTAGGTTGTGTAGGCCAGGGCTGTTTGGACAGTTGTCTGAAAACACAAACTCGGCTTATGTTTCGGGTCATAGGTATGGCAGGACTGACCTACAGACCATGAGGAGAACTCTTCGGGATTTGAAAAAAGGGCGAGTGTGAGGCTCTTGCTCAAGTTTTTGTCTCTGGATATCGTGTCACTCATGGTCGTGGAATTTCTGGGTGACTTCATGGGAAATGGACGAGTCTTACTCTCTGGTTGTTTGGCCCCGTCCAAAGAGTTTGGGGTCAATCTGTGGGCTGGAAGAATTTCGTTTTTTTTTTTTTTGTTGTTGTTGTTGTTGTTTTCTTTTTTAACCTCAGGTGTCCCACCAAATGAGGGATTCCAGAGTAGAGCCCTGGGGAGGGGCGACTGGACAATCAGAAATCTGGTTAAAAATTGGGGCCTAGGGACATGTCAAGCCCATTATGACATCTAATGGTCCAGCCACTGAAAGGACTTACTAGAGGACAGGACTCATGCTGAGGGTCACAATGCGTATGTATGCCCTCGTCGCACGCAAGAATGGGCGGGGCCTCAGGGTGAATGCTGGATTCTCCTACACTGAACGTTGGACAACGTGCCAACCACAAGGGTTCTTGCCATGGGTAAGGAGGAGTTCTGATTTCTGCATCACACTCACCCCTGGGCAGTGATTGGAGATAAGGTCTCGGTTCTGAAGCCTGAAAACGGAGGTAGGGAAGAGATGATGACCTAAGGCCATGGCGGGTTTTATGTGCTCAGTGTGCGGTCAGCTTTCTGGGTGTTGGTCAGGAGGTCCGGGCTCAGGTTGTGTTCGACAGTGCATTAGTGCCCAGGTTAGACTATATAATTTGGGTAACGTCGAGTGCTGTGTAGGTTTATCCTCATTTAAGGTGCCTGGGCAGCTCATGAGGCAATAATTTTTTTTTCTAGAGGGCAGGCAGAGTGCTGCATTGTGGGTCCGGAAATGCCAACCTTGAGGGCTTCGGGGCCTGGAGTGTGAGGACGGAAGTCTGAGAAGACAAGCTAGACTTGGGTTTCAGGTTGAGGGCATGGCAGGTACCCCCTGCAGATCTGAACCAATATCTCATGCATCTGAAGTCAGGGCGAGGATCAGACGTTGGCTCAGGTTGGAGTTTCTGTGCATGACGGCCGCTTCATGAAGGGAGCGGAATTTCGGGGCCATTGAGGTTTTCCCACGTTGGGAGTTGTGGGATGCCCCCTTCAAGGATTCCTACTGCGGGACAATTGAGACCTGTTGGACAGCTCCAGGACATCCCATATGGATGACTCCAGAGCACCGTTCGCGGATGGATGCCTGGGAAGCCCGCCTCGCATTCCAATTGTCTCCTAGCAACAAGACAGTTTAGATCTGATGGCTCTGCCGGAGCAACCGGGGTGGCTGACTTGAAATGGACTTTCCTGAGGATGGGTCCTAATGTGTTTTTGTGTCCATGAGGGCCTTGGAATGGGGCAGTGGCACCGGGACCCTGAAGTACTCTCCTAAGCTTTGGACATGGCTCCCATGCACAGGATTCCTTGTGGAGACGAGATGAGTTCTGATGGGTGCCTCAGGATAACCCCTAATCTCGTATTGGAATCAGGCTTTTGAGGACACATGCCTGTAACCCAAAGCAATGGATCCTATTATGGCCTAGGGTCCTGTCTGGTTCAATCTTCTTCTCTAGGGACATCCATCTATGGTATGAGTGGAGGTCGATTATCAGCTGGTGTCAGACAGCCCTTGTTTGTTCCGAGCGACCTACACTATTGGGATGGCCTCAGGGACTTTGGAGGTTTCTCCTAATTTGTATGATTTTGGACCATGGAATGGGCAGAATTCCCATGGATTGGTAGGCACAGTCCTAATGTGTGTCTCCAGGGGCCCAGCCTGGAGGGTGTGTGGCCCAAGACTTTGAGGACAGAAGTCTGAAAACAAAAACTCAGCTTAGGTTTGGGGACGTAGTTATGGCAGGCCCGATCTACAAACCATGAGAAGAACTCTTCAGGATATGAAGAAAGTGCGAGTCTGAGGCGCTTGCTCACGCTTTTGTCTCTGGATTTTGTATTAGCGATGGCCGCGGAATGTCGGGGAGGCCTCATGGGCCATGGACGAATCTTCCTCTCTGAGGATGTGGCCCGATTCCCAATTGCTTTTCGTCAATCTGTGGGATGGGAGGACTCATTTCAGTTTTGTTACCTCAGGTGTCCCACCAAAAGAGGCATTCCAAAGCAAAGCCGTGGGGAAGACTGAAGGGACAACCCGAACTATGGTTAAAAATTGGGGCCTAGGGGCATGGCAAGCCCAATATGCTATCTCTTCATCCAGCCACTGAGTGGCCTTACTTGAGGACTGGGCTCAGCCTGAGGGTCACAATGAGTGTTTGTGACCAATGTGGCCGGCGAGAATGGGCGGGGCCTCATGGGCCACACTGGTTTCAACTACACTGAACCTTGGACAACATGCCAACCACAAGGTTTCTTGCCATGGGGAAGGAGTGCTGATTTCTGCATCACCTTCAACCCTGGGCAGTGATTGGAGATAAGGTCTAGGTTCTGAAACCAGAAAACCGAGGTTGGGAAAAGATGACGACCTAAGGCCACGGCGGCTCGATGTGCTCAGTGTGCGGCCAGCTGTCTGGGAGGGGCCAGGGGGTCCAGGCTCAGGCTGTGTCAGAAAGGGCATTAGTGCCCTGGTCAGCCTATGTATTTGGGGTACAGCCAATGTCGGTGCAGGTTGATCCTCATTTTGGGTTACTGGGTAGCCCCAGAGGACAATGTTTTTCTTATGGAGGGCGGGCAGGGTGCTGCATTGTAGATATGGATTGCCAAACTGGAGGGCTTGTGGGCCAGTAGTGTGATGACCAAAGTCTGAGAACACATGCTAGGCTTAGGTTTCTGGTTGAGGCCATGGCAGGCACAATCTACAGACCTAATCGAGATCTCGTGCATCTGAAGTCAGGGCGAGGATCAGACGATCGCTCAGGTTGGAGTTTCTGACCCTGATGGCCCCTTCATGAATGGGGTGGCATCACGAGGCCATGGGGGTTTTCCCACGGTGAGAGTTGTGAGAAGCTCCAAACTGCAGAGAGTCTTCTGCAGGACAATTGAGACCTGTTGCTTGGGTCCAGGCCAATGATTCTGAGCAGGGTTCTAAGGATGGATGGCTGGGTAGCCCACCTCGCATTCCAATTGTCTCCTAGCAACAAGACAGGTTAGATCTCCTGGATCTGTGGGGAGCAACTGAGGACGCTGAGTTGAAATGGACACCCCTGGGGATGGGTCCTAATGTGCTTTTGTGTCTATGGAGACCTTGGAATGAAGCGGTGGCACTGGGGCCCTAAATGGTTCTCCTAAACATAGGCTTTGACACAGCTCCACCGTGCAATTTTCCCATGTGTAGATGAGATGTTTTCTGATGGGTGCGTCAAGAAACAGCTATATGCTGTTTTGATATCCAGGCCTCTGAGGAGAAATGCCTGGAAACCAAAGCAATGGATCTGATTAGTGCCTAGGGGCCTGTTCTTTCCTTTTTACCTCTGGAGACATCTGTCTATGGGTGTGAGTGCAGGTAGGTGCTCAGTTGGGCTCAGATTGCCCCTGTTTTTCCTGGGAAGCCACCACTATTGAGATGGATCAGGGATTTGGAGGTTTATCCTATTAGAAGGGTTGTGGCCATTGGAATGGGCACACACAATTCCCTTGGAGAGGGCAAGTACAGTCCTCAGGTTTGGCTCCAGGGGTCTGAGCCTGTAGGTTGTGTAGGCCAGGGCTGTTTGGACAGTTGTCTGAAAACACAAACTCGGCTTATGTTTCGGGTCATAGGTATGGCAGGACTGACCTACAGACCATGAGGAGAACTCTTCGGGATTTGAAAAAAGGGCGAGTGTGAGGCTCTTGCTCAAGTTGTTGTCTCTGGATATCGTATCACTCATGGTCGTGGAATTTCTGGGTGACTTCATGGGAAATGGACGAGTCTTACTCTCTGGTGGTTTGGCCCCGTCCAAAGAGTTTAGGGTCAATCTGTGGGCTGGAAGAAGTCCGTTTTTTGTTGTTGTTGTTGTTGTTGTTTTCTTTTTCACCTCAGGTGTCCCAAGAAATGAGGGATTCCAGAGTAGAGCCCTGGCGAGGGGCGACTGGACAATCAGAAATCTGGTTAAAAATTGGGGCCTAGGGACATGTCAAACCCATTATGACATCTAATGGTCCAGCCACTGAAAGGACTTAATAGAGGACAGGACTCATGCTGAGGGTCACAATGCGTATGTATGCCCTTATCGCACGCAAGAATGGGCGGGGCCTCAGGGTGAATGCTGGTTTCTCCTACACTGAACGTTGGACAACGTGCCAACCACAAGGGTTCTTGCCATGGGTAAGGAGGAGTTCTGATTTCTGCATCACACTCACCCCTGGGCAGTGATTGGAGATAAGGTCTCGGTTCTGAAGCCTGAAAACAGAGGTAGGGAAGAGATGATGACCTAAGGCCAGGGCGGGTTTTATGTGCTCAGTGTGCGGTCATCTTTCTGGGTGTTGGTCAGGAGGTCCGGGCTCAGGTTGTGTTCTACAGTGCATTAGTGCCCAGGTTAGACTATATAATTTGGGTAACGTCGAGTGCTGTGTAGGTTTATCCTCATTTAAGGTGCCTGGGCAGCTCATGAGGCAATAATTTTTTTTTCTAGAGGGCAGGCAGAGTGCTGCATTGTGGGTCAGGAAATGCCAACCTTGAGGGCTTCGGGCTCAGGAGTTGAGGACGGAAGTCTGAGAAGACAAGCTAGACTTGGGTTTCAGGTTGAGGGCACGGCAGTTACCCCCTGCAGATCTGAACCAATATCTCATGCATCTGAATTCAGGGCGAGGATCAGACGTTGGCTCAGGTTGGAGTTTCTGTGCATGACGGCCGCTTCATGAAGGGAGCGGAATGTCGGGGCCATTGAGGTTTTCCCACGTTGGGAGTTGTGGGATGCCCCCTTCAAGGATTCCTTTTGCGGGACAATTGAGACCTGTTGTACAGCTCCAGGACATCCCATATGGATGACTCCAGAGCACCGTTCGCGGATGGATGCCTGGGAAGCCCGCCTCGCAATCCAATTGTCTCCTAGCAACAAGACAGTTTAGACCTGATGGCTCTGCCGGAGCAACCGGGGTGGCTGAGTTGAAATGGACTTTCCTGAGGATGGGTCCTAATGTGTTTTTGTGTCCCTGAGGGCCTTGGAATGGGGCAGTGGCACCGGGACCCTGAAGTACTCTCCTAAGCTTTGGACATGGCTCCCATGCACAGGATTCCTTGTGGAGACGAGATTAGTTCTGATGGGTGCCTCAGGAAAACCCCTATGCTCGTATTGGTATCAGGCTTTTGAGGACACATGCCTGTAACCCAAAGCAATGGATCCTATTATGGCCTAGGGTCCTGTCTGGTTCAATCTTCTTCTCTGGGGACATCCATCTATGGTATGAGAGGAGGTTGATTATCAGCTGGTGTCAGACAGCCCTTGTTTGTTCCGAGCGACCTGAACTATTGGGATGGCCTCAGGGACTTTGGAGGTTTCTCCTAATTTGTATGATTTTGGACCATGGAATGGGCAGAATTCCCATGGATTGGTAGGCACAGTCCTAATGTGTGTCTCCAGGGGCCCAGCCTGGAGGGTGTGTGGCCCAAGACTTTGAGGACAGAAGTCTGAAAACACAAACTCAGCTTAGGTTTGGGGACGTAGGTATGGCAGGCACGATCTACAAACCATGAGAAGAACTCTTCAGGATATGAAGAAAGTGAGAGTCTGAGGCGCTTGCTCAGGCTTTTGTCTCTGGATTTTGTATCAGCGATGGCCACGGAATGTCGGGGAGGCCTCATGGGCCATGGATGAATCTTCCTCTCTGAGGATTTGGCCCGATTCCCAATTGCTTTTCGTCAATCTGTGGGATGGGAGGACTCATTTCAGTTTTGTTACCTCAGGTGTCCTACCAAAAGAGGAATTCCAAAGCAAAGCCGTGGGGAAGACTGAAGGGACAACCCGAACTATGGTTAAAAATTGGGGCCTAGGGGCATGGCAAGCCCAATATGCTATCTCTTCATCCAGCCACTGAGTGGCCTTACTTGAGGACTGGGCTCAGCCTGAGGGTCACAATGTGCGTTTGTGACCAATGTGGCCGGCGAGCATGGGCGGGGCCTCATGGGCCACACTGGTTTCAACTACACTGAACGTTGGACAACATGCCAACCACAAGGTTTCTTGCCATGGGGAAGGAGTTCTGATTTCTGCATCACCTTCAACCCTGGGCAGTGATTGGAGATAAGGTCTAGGTTCTGAAACCTGAAAACCGAGGTTGGGAAAAGATGACGACCTAAGGCCACAGCGGCTCGATGTGCTCAGTGTTCGGCCGGCTGTCTGAGAGGGGCCAGGGGGTCCAGGCTCAAGCTGTGTCAGAAAGGGCATTAGTGTCCTGGTCAGCCTATGTATTTGGTTTACAGCCTAGGTCGGTGCAGGTTGATCCTCATTTGGGGTTACTGGGTAGCCCCAGAGGACAATATTTTTCTTCTTGAGGGCGGGCAGGGTGCTGCATTGTATTTCTGGATTGCCCAACTGGAGGGCTTGTGGGCCAGTAGTCTGACGACAAAAGTCTGAGAACACAAGCTAGGCTTAGGTTTAGGGGTGAGGCCATGGCAGGCACAATCTACAGACCTGAATCGAGATCTCGTGCATCTGAAGTCAGGGCGAGGATCAGACGATCGCTCAGGTTGGAGTTTTTGTCCCTGATGGCCTCTTCATGAATGGGGTGGCATCACGAGGCCATGGGGGTTTTCCCACGATGGGAGTTGAAGAAGCTCCAAACTGAGGGGAGTCTTCTGCAGGACAATTGAGACCTGTTGTTTGGCTCCAGGCGAATGATTCTGAGCAGGGTTCTAAGGATGGATGGCTGGGTAGCCCACCTCGCATTCCAATTGCCTCATAGCAACAAGACAGGTTAGATCTCCTGGATCTGTGGGGAGCAACCGAGGACGCTGAGTTGAAATCGACACCCCTGGGGATGGGTCCTAATGTGCTTTTGTGTCTATGGAGACCTTGGAATAAAGCGGTGGCACTGGGGCCCTAAAGGGTTCTCCTAAACAAGGATTTGACACAGCTCCAACATGCAAGTTTCCCATGTGTAGATGAGTTGTTTTCTGATGGGTGAGTCAAGAAACAGCTAGATGCTGCTTTTGAAATCCAGTCCTCTCAGGAGAGATGCCTGGAAACCAAAGCAATGGATCTGATTAGTGCCTAGGGGCCTGTTCTTTCCTTTTTACCTCTGGGGACATCTGTCTATGGGTCTGAGTGCAGGTAGGTGCTCAGTTGGGCTCAGATTGCCCCTGTTTTTCCTGAGAAGCCACCACTATTGAGATGGATCAGGGATTTGGAGGTTTATACTATTAGAAGGGTTGTGGCCATTGGAATGGGCACACACAATTCCCTTGGAGAGGGCAAGTACAATCCTCAGGTTTGGCTCCAGGGGCCTGAGCCTGTAGGTTGTGTAGGCCAGGGCTGTTTGGACAGTTGTCTGAAAACACAAACTCGGCTTATGTTTCGGGTCATAGGTAAGGCAGGACTGACCTACAGACCATGAGGAGAACTCTTCGGGATTTGAAAGAAGGGCGAGTGTGAGGCTCCTGCTCAAGTTTTTGTCTCTGGATATCGTGTCACTCATGGTCGTGGAATTTCTGGGTGACTTCATGGGAAATGGACGAGTCTTACTCTCTGGTGGTTTGGCCCCGTCCAAAGAGTTTGGGTTCATTCTGTGTGCTGGAAGAAGACCGTTTTTTTTTTTTGTTGTTGTTGTTGTTGTTTTCTATTTTAACCTCAGGTGTACCACCAAATGAGGGATTCCAGAGTAGAGCCCTGGGGAGGGGCGACTGGACAATCAGAAATCTGGTTAAAAATTGGGGCCTAGGGACATGTCAAGCCCATTATGACATCTAATGGTCCAGCCACTGAGAGGACTTACTAGAGGACAGGACTCATGCTGAGGGTCACAATGCGTGTGTATGCCCTCGTCGCACTCAAGAATGGGCGGGGCCTCAGGGTGAATGCTGTTTTCTCCTACACTGAACGTTGGACAACGTACCAACCACAAGGGTTCTTGCCATGGGTAAGGAGGAGTTCTGATTTCTGCATCACACTCACCCCTGGGCAGTGATTGGAGATAAGGTCTCCGTTCTGAAGCCTGAAAACTGAGGTAGGGAAGAGATGATGACCTAAGGCCATGGCGGGTTTTATGTGCTCAGTGTGCGGTCAGCTTTCTGGGAGTTTGTCAGGAGGTCCGGGCTCAGGTTGTGTTCGACAGTGCATTAGTGCCCAGGTTAGACTATATAATTTGGGTAAAGTCGAATGCTGTGTAGGTTTTTCCTCATTTAAGGTGCCTGGGCAGCTCATGAGGCAATAATTTTTTTTCTAGAGGGCAGGCAGAGTGCTGCATTGTGTGTCCGGAATTGCCAAACTTGAGGGCTTCGGGGACAGGAGTATGAGGACGGAAGTCTGAGAAGAGAAGCTAGACTTGGGTTTCAGGGCGAGGGCACGGCAGGTACCCCCTGCAGATCTGAACAATTATCTCATGCATCTGAAGTCAGGGCGAGAATCAGCCGTTGGCTCTGGTTGGAGTATCTGTGCCTGACGTCGGCTTCATGAAGTGATAGGAATCTCGGAGCCATTGAGGTTTTCCCACGTTGGGTGTTGTGGGATGCCCCCTTCAAGGATTCCTTCTTCGGGACATTTGAGACCTGTTGGACAGCTTCACGACATCCCATATGGAATGACTCCAGAGCACCGTTCGTGGATGGATGCCTGGGAAGTCCGCCTCGCATTCCATTTGTCTCCTAGCAACAAGGGAGTTTAGACCTGATGGCTCTGCCGGAGCAACCGGGGTGGCTGAGTTGAAATGGACTTTCCTGAGGATGGGTCCTAATGTGTTTTTGTGTCCATGAGGGCCTTGGAATGGGGCGGTGGCTCCGGGACCCTGAAGTACTCTCCTAAGCTTTGGACATGGCTTCCATGCACAGGTTTCCTTGTGGAGACGAGATGAGTTCTGATGGGTGCCTCAGGAAAACCCCTATGCTCGTATTGGAATCAGGCTTTTGAGGACACATGCCTGTAACCCAAAGCAATGGATCCTATTATGGCCTAGGGTCCTGTCTGGTTCAATCTTCTTCTCTGGGGACATCCATCTATGGTATGAGTGGAGGTCAATTATCAGCTGGTGTCAGACAGCCCTTGTTTGTTCCGGGCGACCTACACTATTGGAATGGCCTCAGGGACTTTGGAGGTTTCTCCTAATTTGTACGATTTTGGACCATGGAATGGGCAGAATTCCCATGGATTGGTAGGCACTGTCCTAATGTGTGGCTCCAGGGGCCCAGACTGGAGGGTGTGTGGCCCAAGACTTTGAGGACAGAAGTCTGAGAACACAAACTCAGCTTAGGTTTGGGGACGCAGGTATGGCAGGCCCGATCTACAAACCATGAGAAGAACTCTTCAGGATATGAAGAAAGTGCGAGTCTGAGGCGCTTGCTCAGGCTTTTGTCTCTGGATTTTGTATCAGCGATGGCCGTGGAATGGCGGGGAGACCTAATGGGCCATGGCCGAATCTTCCTCTCTGAGGATTTGGCCCGATTCCCAATTGCTTTTCGTCAGTCTGTGGGATGGGAGGTCTCCTTTCTGGTTTGTTACCTCAGGTGTCCCACCAAAAGAGGAATTCCTAAGCAAAGCCGTGGGGAATACTGAAGGGACAACCCGAACTATGGTTAAAAATTGGGGCCTAGGTGCATGGCAAGCCCAATATGCTATCTCTTCATCCAGCCACTGAGTGGCCTTACTTGAGGACTGGTCTCAGCCTGAGGGTCACAATGTGTGTTTGTGACCAATGTGGCCCGCGAGCATGGGCTGGGCCTCATGGGCCACACTGGTTACAACTACACTGAACGTTGGACAACATGCCAACCACAAGGTTTCTTGCCATGGGGAAGGAGATCTGATTTCTGCATCACCTTCAAACCTGCGCAGTGATTGGAGATAAGGTCTAGGTTCTGAAACCTGAAAACCGAGGTTGGGAAGAGATGACGACCAAAGGCCACTGCGACTCGATGTGCTCAGTGTGCGGCCAGCTGTCTGAGGGCGTCCAGGCTCAGGCTGTGTCAGAAAGGGCATTAGTGCCCTGGTCAGCCTATGTATTTGGGGTACAGCCAAGGTCGGTGCAGGTTGATCCTCATTTATGGTTACTGGGTAGACCCAGAGGACAATGTTTTTCGTCTGGAGGGCAGGCAGAGTGCTGCATTGTAGTTATGGATTGCCAAACTGGAGGGCTTGTGGGCCAGTAGTCTGACGACAAAAGTCTGAGAACACAAGCTAGGCTTAGGTTTCTGGGTGAGGCCATGGCAGGCACAATCTACAGACCTGAATCGAGATCTCGTGCATCTGAAGTCAGGGCGAGGATCAGATGATCGCTAGGGTTGGAGTTTCTGTCCCTGATGGCCCCTTCATGAATGGGAGGGCATCACGAGGCCATGGGGGTTTTCCAACGTTGGGAGTTGTGAGAAGCTCCAAACTGCAGAGAGTCTTCTGCAGGACAATTGAGACCTGTTGTTTGGCTCCAGACCAAAGATTCTGAGCAGGGTTCTAAGGATGGATGGCTGGGTAGCCAACTTCGCATTCCAATTGTCTCCTAGCAACAAGACAGGTTAGATCTCCTGGATCTGTGGGGAGCAACCGAGGACGCTGAGTTGAAATCGACACCCCTGGGGATGGGTCCTAATGTGCTTTTGTGTCTATGGAGACCTTGGAATGAAGCGGTGGCACTGGGGCCCTAAAGGGTTCTCCTAAACAGAGGCTTTGACACAGCTCCAACGTGCAAGTTTCCCATGTGTAGATGAGATGTTTTCTGATGGGTGAGTCAAGAAACAGCTATATGCTGTTTTGATATCCAGGCCTCTGAGGAGAGATGCCTGGAAACCAAACAATGGATCTGATTAGTGCCTAGGGGCCTGTTCTTCCTTTTTACCTCTGGAGACATCTGTCTATGGGTCTGAGTGCAGGTAGGTGCTCAGTTGGGCTCAGATTGCCCCTGTTTTTCCTGGGAAGCCACCACTATTGAGATGGATCAGGGACTTTGGAGGTTTATCCTATTCGAAGGGTTGTGGCCATTGGAATGGGCACACACAATTCCCTTGGAGAGGGCAAGTACAGTCCTCAGGTTTGGCTCCAGGGGCCTGAGCCTGTAGGTTGTGTAGCCCAGGGCTGTTTGGACAGTTGTCTGAAAACACAAACTCGGCTTATGTTTCGGTCATAGGTATTGCAGGACTGACATACAGATCATGAGGAGAACTCTTCGGGATTTGAAAAAAAGGCGAGTGTGAGGCTCCTGCTCAAGTTTTTGTCTCCGGATATCGTGTCACTCATGGTCGTGGAATTTCTGGGTGACTTCATGGGAAATGGACGAGTCTTACTCTCTGGTGGTTTGGCCCCGTCCAAAGAGTTTGGGGTCATTCTGTGGGCTGCAAGAAGTCCGTTTTTGTTGTTGTTGTTGTTGTTGTTGTTGTTGTTTTCTTTTTTAACCTCAGGTGTCCCACCAAATGAGGGATTCCAGAGTAAAGGCCTGGGGAGGGGCGACTGGACAATCAGAAATCTGGTTAAAAATTGGGGCCTAGGGACATGTCAAGCCCATTATGACATCTAATGGTCCAGCCACTGAGAGGACTTACTAGAGGACAGGACTCATGCTGAGGGTCACAATGCGTATGTATGCCCTCGTCGCACGCAAGAATGGGCGGGGCCTCAGGGTGAATGCTGGTTTCTCCTACACTGAACGTTGGACAACGTGCCAACCACAAGGGTTCTTGCCATGGGTAAGGAGGAGTTCTGATTTCTGCATCACACTCACCCCTGGGCAGTGATTGGAGATAAGGTCTCGGCTCTGAAGCCTGAAAACGGAGGTAGGGAAGAGATGATGACCTAAGGCCATGGCGGCTTTTATGTGCTCAGTGTGCGGTCAGCTTTCTGGGTGTTGGTCAGGAGGTCCGGGCTCAGGTTGTGTTCGACAGTGCATTAGTGCCCAGGTTAGACTATATAATTTGGGTAACGTCGAGTGCTGTGTAGGTTTATCCTCATGTAAGCTGCCTGGGCAGCTCATGAGGCATCAATTTTTTTTCTAGAGGGCAGACAGAGTGCTGCATTGTGGGTTGGGAATTGCCAAACTTGAGGGCATTGGGGCCAGGAGTGTGAGGACGGAAGTCTGAGAAGACAAGCTAGACTTGGGTTTCAGGGTGAGGGCAGGCAGGTACCCCCTGCAGATCTGAACCAATATCTCATGCATCTGAAGTCAGGGCGAGGATCAGACGTTGGCTCAGGTTGGAGTTTCTGTGCATGATGGCCGCTTCATGAAGGGAGCAGAATCTCGGGGCCAATGAGGTTTTCCCACGTTGGGAGTTGTGGAATGCCCCCTTCAAGGATTCCTTCTGCGGGACAATTGAGACCTGTTGGACAGCTCCAGGACATCCCATATGGAATGACTCCAGAGCACCGTTCGTGGATGGATGCCTGGGAAGCCTGCCTCGCATTCCAATTCTCTCCTAGCAACAAGACAGTTTAGATCTGATGGCTCTGCCGGAGCAACCGGGGTGGCTGAGTTGAAATGGACTTTCCTGAGGATGGGTCCTAATGTGTTTTTGTGTCCATGAGGGCCTTGGAATGGGGCAGTGGCACCGGGACCCTGAAGTACTCTCCTAAGCTTTGGACATGGCTCCCATGCACAGGTTCCTTGGGAGACGAGATGAGTTCTGATGGGTGCCTCAGGAAAACCCCTATGCTCGTAATGGAATCAGGCTTTTGAGGACACATGCCTGTAACCCAAAGCAATGGATCCTATTATGGCCTAGGGTCCTGTCTGGTTCAATTTCTTCTCTGGGGACATCCATCTATGGTATGAGTGGAGGTCGATTATCAGCTGGTGTCAGACAGCCCTTGTTTCTTCTGGGAGACCAACACTATTGGGATGGCCTCAGGGACTTTGGAGGTTTCTCCTAATTTGTACGATTTTGGACCATGGAATGGACAGAATTCCCATGGATTGGTAGGCACAGTCCTAATGTGTGTCTCCAGGGACCCAGCCTGGAGGGAGTGTGGCCCAAGACTTTGAGGACAGAAGTCTGAAAACACAAACTCAGCTTAGGTTTGGGGACGTAGGTATGGCAGGCCCGATCTACAAACCATGAGAAGAACTCTTCAGGATATGAAGAAAGTGCGAGTCTGAGGCGCTTGCTCAGGCTTTTGTCTCTGTATTTTGTATCAGCGATGGCCGTGGAATGTCGGGGAGGCCTCATGGGCCATGGACAAATCTTCTTCTGAGGATTTGGCCCGATTCCCAATTGCTTTTCGTCAATCTGTGGGATGGATGGACTCATTTCAGTTTTGTTACCTCATGTGTCCGAACTAAATTGGAATTCCAAAGCAAAGCCGTGGGGAAGACTGAAGGGACAACCCGAACTATGGTTAAAAATTGGGGCCTAGGGGCATGGCAAGCCCAATATGCTATCTCTTCATCCAGCCACTGACTGGCCTTACTTGAGGACTGGGCTCAGCCTGAGTGTCACAATGTGCGTTTGTGACCAAAGTGGCTGGCGAGCATGGGCAGGGCATCATGGGCCACACTGGTTTCAACTACACTGAACGTTGGACAACATGCCAACCACAAGGTTTCTTGCCATGGGGAAGGAGTTCTGATTTCTGCATCACCTTCAACCCTGGGCAGTGATTGGAGATAAGGTCTAGGTT
Source organism: Mustela nivalis (assembly GCF_964662115.1). NCBI lineage: Eukaryota > Metazoa > Chordata > Mammalia > Carnivora > Mustelidae > Mustela > Mustela nivalis. Next base: position 380,452 of record NW_028135983.1, on the reverse strand, counting down.
CTGAAACCTGAAAACCGAGGTTGGGAAGGGATGACGACCTAAGGCCACGGCAGCTCGATGTGCTCAGTGTGCGGCCAGCTGTCTGGGAGGGGCCAGGGGGTCCAGGCTCAGCCTGTGTCAGAAAGGGCATTAGTGCCCTGGTCAGCCTATGTATTTGGGGTACAGCCAAGGTCGGTGCAGGTTGATCCTCATTTAGGGTTACTGGCTAGCCCCAGAGGACAATGTTTTTCTTCTGGAGGGCGGGCAGGGTGCTGCATTGTAGTTCTGGATTGCCAAACTGGAGGGCTTGTGGGGCAGTAGTCTGACGACCAAAGTCTGAGAACACAAGCTAGGCTTAGGTTTCTGGGTGAGGCCATGGCAGGTACAATGTACAGACCTGAATCGAGATCTCGTGCATCTGAAGTCAGGGCGAGGATCAGACGATCACTCAGGTTGGAGTTTCTGTCCCTGATGGCCCCTTCATGAATGAGTGGGCATCACGACGCCATGGGGGTTTTCTCACGATGGGAGTTGTGAGAAGCTCCAAACTGCAGAGAGTCTTCTGCAGGACAATTGAGACCTGTTGTTTGGGTCCAGGCCAATGATTCTGAGCAGGGTTCTAAGGATGGATGGCTGGGTAGCCCACCTCGCATTCCAATTGTCTCCCAGCAACAAGACAGGTTAGATCTCCTGGATCTGTGGGGAGCAACCGAGGACGCTTATTTGAAATGGACACCCCTGGGGATGTGTCCTAATGTGCTTTTGTGTCTATGGAGACCTTGGAATGAAGCGGTGGCACTGGGGCCCTAAAGGGTTCTTTTAAACAGAGGCTTTGACACAGCTCCAACGTGCAAGTTTCCCATGTGTAGATGAGATGTTTTCTGATGGGTGAGTCAAGAAACAACTATGTGCTGTTTTGATATGCAGGCCTCTGAGGAGAGATTCCTGGAAACCAAAGCAATGGATCTGATTAGTGCCTAGGTGCCTGTTCTTTCCTTTTTACCTCTGGGGACATCTGTCTATGGGTCTGAGTGCAGGTAGGTGCTCAGTTGGGCTCAGATTGCCCCTATTTTTCCTGGGAAGCCACCACTATTGAGATAAATCAGGGACTTTGGAGGTTTATCCTATTAGTAGGGTTGTGGCCATTGGAATGGGCACACACAATTCCCTTGGAGAGGGCAAGTACAGTCCTCAGGTTTGGCTCCAGGGGCCTGAGCCTGTAGATTGTGTAGGCCAGGGCTGTTTGGACAGTTGTCTGAAAACACAATCTCGGCTTATGTTTTGGGTCGTAGGTATGGCAGGACTGACCTACAGACCATGAGGAGAACTCTTCGGTATTTGAAAGAAGGGCGAGTGTGAGGCTCCTGCTCAAGTTTTTGTCTCTGGATATCGTGCCACTCATGGTCGTGGAATTTCTGGGTGACTTCATGGGAAATGGACGAGTCTTACTCTCTGGTGGTTTGGCCCCGTCCAAAGAGTTTGGGGTCATTTTGTGGGTTGGAAGAAGTCTGTTTTGTTGTTGTTGTTGTTGTTGTTGTTGTTTTCTTTTTTAACCTCAGGTGTCCCACCAAATGAGGGATTCCAGAGTGGAACCCTGGGGAGGGGCGACTGGACAATCAGAAATCTGGTTAAAAATTGGGGCCTAGGGACATGTCAAGCCCATTATGACATCTAATGGTCCAGCCACGGAGAGGACTTACTAGAGGACAGGACTCATGCTGAGGGTCACAATGCGTATGTATGCCCTTGTCGCACGCAAGAATGGGCGGGGCCTCAGGGTGAATGCTGGTTTTTTCTACACTGAACGTTGGACAACGTGCCAACCACAAGGGTTCTTGCCATGGGTAAGGAGGATTTCTGATTTCTGCATCACACTCACCCCTGGGCAGTGATTGGAGATAAGGTCTCGGTTCTGAAGCCTGAAAACGGAGGTAGGGAAGAGATCATGATCTAAGGCCATGACGGGTCTGATGTGCTCAGGGTGCGGTCAGCTGTCTGGGTGTTGGTCAGCAGGTCCGGGCTCAGGTTGTGTCAGACAGTGCATTAGTGCCCCGGTTAGACTATATAATTTGGGTACATTCGAGTGCCGTGTAGGTTTATCTTCATTTAAGCTGCCTGGTCAGCTCATTAGGCAATATATTTTTTCTAGAGGGCAGGCAGAGTGCTTCATTGTCGGTCCGGAATTGCCAAACATGAGGGCTTCGGGGCCAGGAGAGTGAGGACGGAAGTCTGAGAACACAAGCTAGACTTCGGATTCAGGGTGAGGGCACGGCAGGTACCCGCTGCAGATCTGAACCAATATCTCATGCACCTGAGTCAGGGCAAGGATCCGACGTTGGCTCAGGTTGGAGTTTCTGTGCATGACAGCCCCTTCATGAAGGGAGCGGAATCTCGAGGCCATGGAGGTTTTCCACGTTGGGAGATGTGGGATGCCCCCTTCAAGGATTCCTTCTGCGGGACAATTGAGACCTGTTGGACAGCTCCAGGACATCCCATTTGGAATGACTCCAGAGCACCATTCGAGGATGGATGCCTGGGAAGTCCGCCTCGCCTTCCAATTGTCTCCTAGCAACAAGACAGTTTAGATCTAATGAATCTGCGGGAGCAACCGGGGTGGCTCAGTTGAAATGCACTTTCCAGAGGATGGGTCCTAATGTGTGTTTGTGTCCATGATGGCCTTGGAATGGGGAGGTGGCACCGGGACCCTGAAGTATTCTCCTAAGCTTTGGCATAGCTCCCATGCACAAGTTTCCTTGTGGAGACGAGATTTGTTCTGATGGGTGCCTCAGGAAATCCCCTCTGCTGGTATTGGAATCCAGGCTTTTGAGGAGACATGCCTGTAAACCAAAGCAATGGATGCGATAATGGCCTCGGGTCCTGTCTGGTTCAATCTTCCTGGTATGAGTGGAGGTAGATGAGAGGAGGTAGATGCTCAGCCGATATCAACCGCCCTTTTTTGTCCCGGGCGACCTACTCTATTGGGATGGCCTCAGGGACTTTGGAGGGTTCTCCTAATTTGTACGATTTTTGACAATGGAATGGGCAGAATTGCCATGGATTGGGTGGGGGCAGTCCTAATGTGTGGCTCCAGGGGCCCCAGCCTGGAGGGAGTGTGGCCCAGGACTTTGAGGACAGAAGACTGAAAACACAAACTCAGCTTAAGTTTGGGGACGTAGATATGGCACGCCCGATCTACAAACCATGAGAAGAACTCTTCAGGATATGAAGAATGAGCGAGTCTGAGGCGCTTGCTCAGGCTTTTGTCTCTGGATTTTGTTTCAGCGATGGCCGTGGAATGTTGGAGAGATCTCATGGGCCATACACAAATCTTCCTCTCTGTGGATTTGGCCCGATCCCAATTGTTTTTCGTCAATCTGTGGGATGGGAGGACTCCGTTCAGGTTTGTTACCTCAAGTGTCCCACCAAAAGAGGAATTCCAAAGCAGAGCCCTGGGGAAGAGTGAAGGGACACCTCGAATTATGGTTAAAAATTGGGGCCTAGGGGCATGGCAAGCCCAATATGCTGTCTCTTCATATAGGCCCTGAGAGGCCTTACCTGAGGACTGGGCTCAGGCTGAGGGTCACAATGTGTGTTTGTGACCAATGTGGCCCGCAATCATGGGCTGGGCCTCATGGGCCATGCTTCTTTCAACTACACTGAACGTTGGACAACATGCCAACCACAAGGTTTCTTGCCATGGGGAAAGAGTTCTGATTTCTGCATCATTTTCAACCCTGGGCAGTGGTTGGAGATAAGGTCTAGGTCCTGGAGCCTGAAAACCGCAGTTGGGAAGAGATGACGACCTAAGGCCATGGCGGGTCCGATGTGCTCAGTGTGCGGCCAGCTGTCTGGGTGGGACCAGGAGGTCCAGGCTCAGGCTGGGTCAGAAGGGGAAATAGTGCCCAGGTCAGCCTATATGTTTGGGGTACAGCCGAATGGCTTGCAGGTTGATCCTCATTTCGGGTTTCGGGGTAGCCCTGAGGGCAATGTTTTACTTCTGTAGGGCAGGCAGAGTGCGGCATTGTAGTTCTGGATTGCCAAACTGGAGGGCTTGTGGGCCAGTAGTCTGAGGACGGAGTCTGAGAACCCAAGATAGGCCTAGGTTTCTGGGTGAAGATATGGCAGGCACAATCTACAGACATCAATAGAGATCTCGTGCATCTGAAGTCAGGGCAAGGATCAGACGATCGCTCAGGTTGGACTTTCTGCCCTGATGGCCCTTTCTTGAAGGGGGTTGGATCACGAGGACATGGGGGTTTTCCCACGATGGGAGTTGTGAGAAGCTCCAAACTGCAAAGATTCTTCTGCAGGACAATTAAGACCTGTTGGTTGGCTCCAGGCCAACGATTCCGAGCAGGGTTCTAAGGAAGGATGGCTGGGTAGCCCACCTCGCATTCCAACTGTCTCCGAGCAACAAGACAGGTTAGATCTGCTGGATGTGGGGGGCAACCGAGGAGGCTGAGTTGAAATGGACTCTCCTGTGGATGTGTCCTAATATGTTTTTGTGTCTATGGAGACCTTGGAATGAAGCGGTGGCCCTGGGGCCCTGAAGGGTTCTCCTAAACGGAGGCTTTGACACAGCTCCAACGTGCATGTTTCCCATGTGTAGATGAGATTTGTTCTGATGGGTGAGTCAAGAAACAGCCATATGCTGGTATGAAATCCAGGCCTATGAGGAGAGAAGCCTGGAAACCACAGCAATGGATCCGATTAGTGCCTAGGGGCATGTTCGTTCCTTTTTACCTCTGGGGACATCAGTCCACGGGTCTGAGTGCAGGTAGGTGCTCAGATGGGCTCAGATTGCCCCTGTTTGTCCTGGGAAGCCACAACTATTGGGATGGCCTCAGGGACTCTGGAGGTTATCCTATTAGTAGGGTTGTGGCCATTGGAATGGGCACATACAATTCCCTTGGAGAGGGCATGTATAGTCCTCAGGTTTGGCTCCAGGGCCCTGAGCCTGTAGGGTGTGTAGGCCAGAGCTGTTTGGACAGTTGTCTGAAAACACAAACTCGGCTTATGTTTTGGGTCATAGGTATGGCACGAATGATCTACGGACCATGAGGAGAACACTTCGGGATATGAAAAAAGGGCGAGTGTGAGGCTCTTGCTCATGTTTTTGTCTCTGGATATCGTGTCACTCATGGTCGTGAAATTGCCGGGTGACTTCATGGGAAATGGACGAGTCTTACTCTCTGGGGGTTCGGTCCCGTCCAAAGAGATTGGGGTCATTCTGGGGATGGAAGAAGTCCGTTGTTTTGTTGTTGTTGTCGATTTGTTTCATTTTGTTTTTCAACCTCAGATGTTCCACCAAATGAGGGATTCCAGAGTAGAGCCCTGGGGTGGGGCGACTGGACAACCAGAAATCTGGTTAAAAATTGGGGACTAGGGACATGTCAAGCCCATTATGACATCTAATGATCCAGCCACTGAGAGGACTTACTAGAGGACAGGACTCACGCTGAGGTCACAATGCGTGTTTATGCTCTCGTCGCACTCAAGAATGGGCGGGGCCTCAGGGTGAATGCTCTTTTCTCCTACACTGAACGTTGGACAACATGCCAACCACAAGGTTTCTTGCCATGGGTCAGGAAGAGTTCTGATTCCTGCATCACAGTCATCCGTGGGCAGTGATTGGAGATAAGGTCTAGGTTCTGAAGCCTGAAAACGGAGGTAGGGAAGAGATGATGACCTAAGGCCATGGCGGGTCTGATGTGCTCAGGGTGCGGTCAGCTGTCTGGTGCGGTCAGCAGGTCCGGGCTCAGGTTGTGTCAGACAGTGCATTAGTGCCCAGGTTAGACTATATAATTTGGGTACATTCGAGTGCCGTGTAGGTTTATCTTTATTTAAGCTGCCTGGTCAGCTCATTAGGCAATATATTTTTTCTAGAGGGCAGGCAGAGTGCTTCATTGTCGGTCCGGAATTGCCAAACTTGAGGGCTTCGGGGCCAGGAGAGTGAGGAAGGAAGTCTGAGAACACAAGCTAGACTTCGGATTCAGGGTGAGGGCACGGCAGGTACCCCCTGCAGATCTGAACCAATATTTCATGCATCTGAAGTCAGGGCGAGGATCCGACGTTGGCTCAGGTTGGAGTTTCTGTGCATGACGGCCCCTTCATGAAGGGAGCGGAATCTCGAGGCCATGGAGGTTTTCCACGTTGGGAGATGTGGGATGCCCCCTTCAAGGATTCCTTCTGCGGGACAATTGAGACCTGTTGGACAGCTCCAGGACATCCCACATGGAATGACTCCAGAGCACCGTTCGAGGATGGATGCCTGGGAAGTACGCCTCGCCTTCCAATTGTCTCCTAGCAACAAGAGAGTTTAGATCTAATGGATCTGCGGGAGCAACCGGGGTGGCTGAGTTGAAATGCACTTTCCAGAGGATGGGTCCTAATGTGTGTTTGTGTCCATGAGGGCCTTGGAATGGGGAGGTGGCACCGGGACCCTGAAGTATTCTCCTAAGCTTTGGCATAGCTCCCATGCACAAGTTTCCTTGTGGAGACGAGATTTGTTCTGATGGGTGCCTCAGGAAATCCCCTCTGCTGGTATTGGAATCCAGGATTTTGAGGAGACGTGCCTGTAAACCAAAGCAATGGATCCGATAATGGCCTCGGGTCCTGTCTGGTTCAATCTTCTTGGTATGAGTGGAGGTAGATGAGTGGAGGTAGATGCTCAGCCGGTATCAACCGCCCATTTTTTGTCCCGGGCGACCTACACTATTGGGATGGCCTCAAAGACTTTGGAGGGTTCTCCTAATTTGTACGATTTTTGACAATGGAATGGGCAGAATTCCCATGGATTGGGTGGGGGCAGTCCTAATGTGTGGCTCCAGGGGCCCCAGCCTGGAGGGAGTGTGGCCCAGGACTTTGAGGACAGAAGACTGAAAACACAAACTCAGCTTAAGTTTGGGGACGTAGGTATGGCACGCCCGATCTACAAACCATGAGAAGAACTCTTCAGGATATGAAGAATGAGCGAGTCTGAGGCGCTTGCTCAGGCTTTTGTCTCTGGATTTTGTTTCAGCGATGGCCGTGGAATGTTGGGGAGTTCTCATGGGCCATGGACGAATCTTCCTCTCTGTGGATTTGGCCCGATCCCAATTGCTTTTCGTCAATCTGTGGGATGGGAGGACTGCTTTCAGGTTTGTTACCTCAGGTGTCCCACCAAAAGAGGAATTCCAAAGCAGAGCCCTGGGGAAGAGTGAAGGGACACCCCGAACTATGGTTAAAAATTGGGGCCTAGGGGCATGGCAAGCCCAATATGCTGTCTCTTCATATAGGCCCTGAGAGGCCTTACCTGAGGACTGGGCTCAGGCTGAGGGTCACAATGTGTGTTTGTGACCAATGTGGCCCGCAATCATGGGCTGGGCCTCATGGGCCACGCTTGTTTCAACTACAATGAACGTTGGACAACATGCCAACCACAAGGTTTCTTGCCATGGGGAAAGAGTTCTGATTTCTGCATCATTTTCAACCCTGGGCAGTGGTTGGAGATAAGGTCTAGGTTCTAAAGCCTGAAAACCGCAGTTGGGAAGAGATGACGACCAAAGGCCATGGCGGGTCCGATGTGCTCAGTGTGCGGCCAGCTGTCTGGGTGGGACCAGGAGGTCCAGGCTCAGGCTGGGTCAGAAGGGGAAATAGTGCCCAGGTCAGCCTATATGTTTGGGGTACAGCCGATTGGCGTGCAGGTTGATCCTCATTTGGGGTTTCGGGGTAGCCCTGAGGGCAATGTTTTACTTCTGTAGGGCAGGCAGTGTGCGGCATTGTAGTTCTGGATTGCCAAACTGGAGGGCTTGTGGGCCAGTAGTCTGAGGACGGAGTCTGAGAACCCAAGCTAGGCCTAGGTTTCTGGGTGAGGATATGGCAGGCACAATCTACAGACCTCAATAGAGATCTTGTACATCTGAAGTCAGGGCAAGGATCAGACGATCGCTCAGGTTGGACTTTCTGCCCTGATGGCCCTTTCTTGAAGGGGGTTGGATCACGAGGACATTGGGGTTTTCCCACGATGGGAGTTGTGAGAAGCTCCAAACTGCAAAGATTCTTCTGCAGGACAATTGAGACCTGTTGGTTGGCTCCAGGCCAACGATTCCGAGCAGGGTTCTAAGGATGGATGGCTGGGTAGCCCACCTCGCATTCCAATTGTCTCCAAGCAACAAGACAGGTTATATCTGCTGGATGTGGGGGCCAACCGAGGAGGCTGAGTTGAAATGGACTCTCCTGTGGATGTGTCCTAATATGTTTTTGTGTCTATGGAGACCTTGGAATGAAGCGGTGGCCCTGGGGCCCTGAAGGGTTCTCCTAAACAGAGGCTTTGACACAGCTCCAACGTGCATGTTTCCCAAGTGTAGATGAGATTTGTTCTGATGGGTGAGTCAAGAAACAGCCATATGCTGGTATTGAAATCCAGGCCTCTTAGGAGAGATGCCTGGAAAGCAAAGCAATGGATCCGATTAGTGCCTAGGGGCCTGTTCGTTCCTTTTTACTTCTGGGGACATCAGTCTACGGGTCTGAGTGCTGGTAGGTGCTCAGATGGGCTCAGATTGCCCCTGTTTGTCCTGGGAAGCCACAACTATTGGGATGGTCTCAGGGACTTTGGAGGTTATCCTATTAGTAGGCTTGTGGATATTGGAATGGGCACATACAATTCCCTTGGAGAGGGCAAGTATAGTCCTCAGGTTTGGCTCCAGGGCCCTGAGCCTGTAGGGTGTGTAGGCCAGGGCTGTTTGGACAGTTGTCTGAAATCACAAACTCGGCTTATGTTTTAGGTTAGGTATGGCAGGACTGATCTACAGACCATGAGGAGAACACTTCGGGATATGAAAAAAGGGCGAGTGTGAGGCTCTTGCTCAAGTTTTTGTCTCTGGATATCGTGTCACTCATGGTCGTGAAATTGCCGGGTGACTTCATGGGAAATGGACGAGTCTTACTCTCTGGGGGTTCGGTCCCGTCCAAAGAGTTTGGGGTCATTCCGGGGATGGAAGAAGTCCGTTTTTTTGTTGTTGTTGTCGATTTGTTTCATTTTTTTTTTCAACCTCAGATGTCCCACCAAATGAGGGATTCCAGAGTAGAGCCCTGGGGTGGGGCGACTGGACAACCAGAAATCTGGTTAAAAATTGGGGACTAGGGACATGTCAAGCCCATTATGACATCTAATGGTCCAGCCACTGAGAGGACTTACTAGAGGACAGGACTCACGCTGAGGTCACAATGCGTGTTTATGCTCTCGTCACACTCAAGAATGGGCGGGGCCTCAGGGTGAATGCTGTTTTCTCCTACACTGAACGTTGGACAACATGCCAACCACAAGGTTTCTTGCCATGGGTCAGGAAGAGTTCTGATTTCTGCATCACAGTCACCCGTGGGCAGTGATTGGAGATAAGGTCTAGGTTCTGAAGCCTGAAAACTGATGTAGGGAAGAGATGATGACCTAAGGCCATGGCGGGTCTGATGTGCTCAGGGTGCGGTCAGCTGTCTGGGTGTAGGTCAGCAGGTCCGGGCTCAGGTTGTGTCAGACAGTGCATTAGTGCCATGGTTAGACTATATAATTTGGGTACATTCGAGTGCCGTGTAGGTTTATCTTCATTTAAGCTGCCTGGTCAGCTCATTAGGCAATATATTTTTTCTAGAGGGCAGGCAGAGTGCTTCATTGTCGGTCTGGAATTGCAAAACTTGAGGGCTTCGGGGCCAGGAGAGTGAGGACGGAAGTCTGAGAACACAGCTAGACTTCGGATTCAGGGTGAGGGCACGGCAGGTACCCCCTGCAGATCTGAACCAATATCTCATGCATCTGAAATCAGGGCGAGGATCCCACGTTGGCTCAGGTTGGAGTTTCTGTGCATGACGGCCCCTTCATGAAGGGAGTGAAATCTCGAGGCCATGGAGGTTTTCCACGTTGGGAGATGTGGGATGCCCCCTTCAAGGATTCCTTCTGCGGGACAATTGAGACCTGTTGGACAGCTCCAGGACATCCCATATGGAATGACTCCAGAGCACCATTCGAGGATGAATGCCTGGGAAGTCCGCCTCGCCTTCCAATTGTCTCCTAGCAACAAGAGAGTTTAGATCTAATGGATCTGCGGGAGCAACCGGGGTGGCTGAGTTGAAATGCACTTTCAGAGGATGGGTCCTAATGTGTGTTTGTGTCCATTAGGGCCTTGGAATTGGGAGGTGGCACCGGGACCCTGAAGTATTCTCCTAAGCTTTGGCATAGCTCCCATGCACAAGTTTCCTTGTGGAGACGAGATTTGTTCTGATGGGTGCCTCAGGAAATCCCCTCTGCTGGTATTGGAAACCAGGCTTTTGAGGAGACGTGCCTGTAAACCAAAGCAATGGATCCGATAATGGCCTCGGGTCCTGTCTGGTTCAATCTTCTTCGTATGAGTGGAGGTAGATGAGTGGAAGTAGATGCTCAGCCGGTATCAACCGCCCTTTTTTGTCCCGGGCCACCTACACTATTGGGATGGCCTCAAAGACTTTGGAGGGTTCTCCTAATTTGTACGATTTTTGACAATGGAATGGGCAGAATTCCCATGGATTGGGTGGGGGCAGTCCTAATGTGTGGCTCCAGGGGCCCCAGCCTGGAGGGAGTGTGGCCCAGGACTTTGAGGACAGAAGACTGAAAACACAAACTCAGCTTAAGTTTGGGGACGTAGGTATGGCACGCCCGATCTACAAACCATGAGAAGAACTCTTCAGGATATGAAGAATGAGCGAGTCTGAGGCGCTTGCTCAGGCTTTTGTCTCTGGATTTTGTTTCAGCGATGGCCGTGGAATGTTGGGGAGGTCTCATGGGGCATGGACGAATCTCCCTCTCTGTGGATTAGGCCCGATCCCAATTGTTTTTCGTCAATCTGTGGGATGGGAGGACTCCTTTCAGGTTTGTTACCTCTGGTGTCCCACCAAAAGAGGAATTCCAAAGCAGAGCCCTGGGGAAGAGTGAAGGGACACCCCGAACTATGGTTAAAAATTGGGGCCTAGGGGCATGGCAAGCCCAATATGCTGTCTCTTCATATAGGCCCTGAGAGGCCTTACCTGAGGACTGGGCTCAGGCTGAGGGTCACAATGTGTGTTTGTGACCAATGTGGCGCGCAATCATGGGCTGGGCCTCATGGGCCACGCTTGTTTCAACTACACTGAACGTTGGACAACATGCCAAGCACAAGGTTTCTTGCCATGGGGAAAGAGATCTGATTTCTGCTTCATTTTCAACCCTGGGCAGTGGTTGGAGATAAGGTCTAGGTTCTGGAGCCTGAAAACCGCAGTTCGGAAGAGATGACGACCTAAGGCCATGGCGGGTCCGATGTGCTCAGTGTGCGGCCAGCTGTCTGGGTGGGACCAGGAGGTCCAGGCTCAGGCAGGGTCAGAAGGGGAAATAGTGCCCAGGTCAGCCTATATGTTTGGGGTACAGCCGATTGGCGTGCAGGTTGATCCCCATTTGGGGTTTCGGGGTAGCCCTGAGGGCAATGTTTTACTTCTGTAGGGCAGGCAGAGTGCGGCATTGTAGTTCTGGATTGCCAAAATGGAGGGCTTGTGGGCCAGTAGTCTGAGGACAGAGTCTGAGAACCCAAGCTAGGGCTAGGTTTCTGGGTGAGGATATGGCAGGCACAATCTACAGACCTCAATAGAGATCTCGTGCATCTGAAGTCAGGGCAAGGATCAGACGATCGCTCCGGTTGGACTTTCTGCCCTGATGGCCCTTTCTTGAAGGGGGTTGGATCACGAGGACATGGGGGTTTTCCCACGATGGGAGTTGTGAGAAGCTCCAAACTGCAAAGATTCTTCTGCAGGACAATTGAGACCTGTTGGTTGGCCCAAGGCCAACGATTCCGAGCAGGGTTCTAAGGATGGATGGCTGGGTAGCCCACCTCGCATTCCAATTGTCTCCAAGCAACAAGACAGGTTAGATCTGCTGGATGTGGGGGGCAACCGAGGAGGCTGAGTTGAAATGGACTCTCCTGTGGATGTGTCCTAATATGTTTTTGTGTCTATGGAGACCTTGGAATGAAGCGGTGGCCCTGGGGCCCTGAAGGGTTCTCCTAAACAGAGGCTTTGACACAGCTCCAACGTGCATGTTTCCCATGTGTAGATGAGATTTGTTCTGATGGGTGAGTCAAGAAACAGCCATATGCTGGTATTGAAATCCAGGCCTCTGAGGAGAGATGCCTGGAAACCAAAGCAATGGATCCGATTAGTGCCTAGGGGCCTGTTCGTTCCTTTTTACCTCTGGGGACATCAGTCTACGGGTCTGAGTGCAGGTAGGTGCTCAGATGGGCTCAGATTGCCCCTGTTTGTCCTGGGAAGCCACAACTATTGGGATGGCCTCAGGGACTTTGGAGGTTATCCTATTAGTAGGGTTGTGGCCATTGGAATGGGCACATACAATTCCCTTGGAGAGGGCAAGTACAGTCCTCAGGTTTGGCTCCAGGGCCCTGAGCCTGTAGGGTGTGTAGGCCAGAGCTGTTTGGACAGTTGTCTGAAAACACAAACTCGGCTTATGTTTTGGGTCATAGGTATGGCAGGACTGATCTACGGACCATGAGGAGAACACTTCGGGATATGAAAAAAGGGCGAGTGTGAGGCTCTTGCTCAAGTTTTTGTCTCTGGATATCGTGTCACTCATGGTCGTGAAATTGCCGGGTGACTTCATGGGAAATGGACGAGTCTTACTCTCTGGGGGTTCGGTCCCGTCCAAAGAGTTTGCGGTCATTCTGGGGATGGAAGAAGTCCGTTTTTTTGTTGTTGTTGTCGATTTGTTTCATTTTGTTTTTCAACCTCAGATGTCCCACCAAATGAGGGATTCCAGAGTAGAGCCCTGGGGTGGGGCGACTGGACAACCAGAAATCTGGTTAAAAATTGGGGACTAGGGACATGTCAAGCCCATTATGACATCTAATGGTCCAGCCACTGAGAGGACTTACTAGAGGACAGGACTCACGCTGAGGTCACAATGCGTGCTTATGCTCTCGTCGCACTCAAGAATGGGCGGGGCCTCAGGGTGAATGCTGGTTTCTCCTACACTGAACGTTGGACAACATGCCAACCACAAGGTTTCTTGCCATGGGTCAGGAAGAGTTCTGATTTCTGCATCACAGTCACCCGTGGGCAGTGATTGGAGATAAGGTCTAGGTTCTGAAGCCTGAAAACTGAGGTAGGGAAGAGATGATGACCTAAGGCCATGGCGGGTCTGATGTGCTCAGCGTGCGGTCAGCTGTCTGGGTGTTGGTCAGCAGGTCCGGGCTCAGGTTGTGTCAGACAGTGCATTAGTGCCCAGGTTAGACTATATAATTTGGGTACATTCGAGTGCCGTGTAGGTTTATCCTCATTTAAGCTGCCTGGTCAGCTCATTAGGCAATATATTTTTTTTAGAGGGCAGGCAGAGTGCTTCATTGTCGGTCCGGAATTGCCAAACTTGAGGGCTTCGGGGCCAGGAGAGTGAGGACGGATGTCTGAGAACACAAGCTAGACTTCGGATTCAGGGTGAGGGCACGGCAGGTACCCCCTGCAGATCTGAACCAATATCTCATGCATCTGAAGTCAGGGCGAGGATCCGACGTTGGCTCAGGTTGGAGTTTCTGTGCATGACGGCCCCTTCATGAAGGGAGTGGAATCTCGAGGCCATGGAGGTTTTCCACGTTGGGAGATGTGGGATGCCCCCTTCAAGGATTCCTTCTGCGGGACAATTGAGACCTTTTGGACAGCTCCAGGACATCCCATATGGAATGACTCCAGAGCACCGTTCGAGGATGGATGCCTGGGAAGTACGCCTCGACTTCCAATTGTCTCCTAGCAACAAGACAGTTTAGATCTAATGGATCTGCGGGAACAACCGTGGTGGCTGAGTTGAAATGTACTTTCCAGAGGATGGGTCCTAATGTGTGTTTGTGTCCATGAGGGCCTTGGAATGGGGAGGTGGCACCGGGACCCTGAAGTATTCTCCTAAGCTTTGGCATAGCTCCCATGCAAAAGTTTCCTTGTGGAGACGAGATTTGTTCTGATGGGTGCCTCAGGAAATCCCCTCTGCTGGTATTGGAATCCAGGCTTTTGAGGAGACATGCCTGTAAACCAAAGCAATGGATCCGATAATGGCCTCGGGTCCTGTCTGGTTCAATCTTCTTGGTATGAGTGGAGGTAGAAGAGTGGAAGTAGATGCTCAGCCGGTATCAACCGCCCTTTTTTGTCCCGGGCGACCTACACTATTGGGATGGCCTCAAAGACTTTGGAGGGTTCTCCTAATTTGTACGATTTTTGACAATGGAATGGGCAGAATTCCCATGGATTGGGTGGGGGCAGTCCTAATGTGTGGCTCCAGGGGCCCCAACCTGGAGGGAGTGTGGCCCAGGACTTTGAGGACAGAAGAATGAAAACACAAACTCAGCTTAAGTTTGGGGACGTAGGTATGGCACGCCCGATCTACAAACCATGAGAAGAACTCTTCAGGATATGAAGAATGAGCGAGGCTGAGTCGCTTGCTCAGGCTTTTGTCTCGGGATTTTGTTTCAGCGATGGCCGTGGAATGTTGGGGAGGTCTCATGGGCCATGGACGAATCTTCCTCTCTGTGGATTTGGCCCGATCCCAATTGTTTTTCGTCAATCTGTGGGATGGGAGGACTCCTTTCAGGTTTGTTACCTCTGGTGTCCCACCAAAAGAGGAATTCCAAAGCAGAGCCCTGGGGAAGAGTGAAGGGACACCCCGAATTATGGTTAAAAATTGGGGCCTAGGGTCATGGCAAGCCCAATATGCTGTCTTTTCATATAGGCCCTGAGAGGCCTTACCTGAGGACTGCGCTCAGGCTGAGGGTCACAATGTGTGTTTGTGACCAATGTGGCCCGCAAGCATGGGCTGGGCCTCATGGGCCACGCTTGTTTCAACTACACTGAACGTTGGACAACATGCCAAGCACAAGGTTTCTTGCCATGGGGAAAGAGATCTGATTTCTGCTTCATTTTCAACCCTGGGCAGTGGTTGGAGATAAGGTCTAGGTTCTGGAGCCTGAAAACCGCAGTTCGGAAGAGATGACGACCTAAGGACATGGCGGGTCCGATGTGCTCAGTGTGCGGCCAGCTGTCTGGGTGGGACCAGGAGGTCCAGGCTCAGGCTGGGTCAGAAGGGGAAATAGTGCCCAGGTCAGCCTATATGTTTGGGGTACAGCCGATTGGCGTGCAGGTTGATCCCCATTTGGGGTTTCAGGGTAGCCCTGAGGGCAATGTTTTACTTCAGTAGGGCAGGCAGAGTGCGGCATTGTAGTTCTGGATTGCCAAACTGGAGGGCTTGTGGGCCAGTAGTCTGAGGACGGAGTCTGAGAACCCAAGCTAGGCCTAGGTTTCTGGGTGAGGATATGGCAGGCACAATCTACAGAACTCAATAGAGATCTCGTGCATCTGAAGTCAGGGCAAGGATCAGACGATCGCTCCGGTTGGACTTTCTACCCTGATGGCCCTTTCTTGAAGGGGGTTGGATCACGAGGACATGGGGGTTTTCCCACGATGGGAGTTGTGAGAAGCTCCAAACTGCAAAGATTCTTCTGCAGGACAATTGAGACCAGTTGGTTGGCTCCAGGCCAACGATTCCGAGCAGGGTTGTAAGGATGGATGGCTGGGTAGCCCACCTCGCATTCCAATTGTCTCCAAGCAACAAGACAGGTTAGATCTGCTGGATGTGGGGGGAAACCGAGGAGGCTGAGTTGAAATGGACTCTCCTGTGGATGTGTCCTAATATGTTTTTGTGTCTATGGAGACCTTGGAATGAAGCGGTGGCCCTGGGGCCCTGAAGGGTTCTCCTAAACAGAGGCTTTGACACAGCTCCAACGTGGAAGTTTCCCATGTGTAGATGAGATTTGTTCTGATGGGTGAGTCAAGAAACAGCCATATGCTGGTATTGAAATCCAGGCCTCTGAGGAGAGATGCCTGGAAACCAAAGCAATGGATCCGATTAGTGCCTAGGGGCCTGTTCGTTCCTTTTTACCTCTGGGGACATCAGTCTACGGGTCTGAGTGCAGGTAGGTGCTCAGATGGGCTCAGATTGCCCCTGTTTGTCCTGGGAAGCCACAAAAATTGGGATGGCCTCAAGGACTTTGGAGGTTATCCTATTAGTAGGGTTGTGGCCATTGGAATGGGCACATACAATTCCCTTGGAGAGGGCAAGTACGGTCCTCAGGTTTGGCTCCAGGGCCCTGAGCATGTAGGGTGTGTAGGCCAGAGGTGTTTGGACAGTTGTCTGAAAACACAAACTCGGCTTATGTTTTGGGTCATAGGTATGGCAGGACTGATCTACAGACCATGAGGAGAACACTTCGGGATATGAAAAAAGGGCGAGTGTGAGGCTCTTGCTCAACTTTTTGTCTCTGGATATCGTGTCACTCATGGTCGTGAAATTGCCGGGTGACTTCATGGGAAATGGACGAGTCTTACTCTCTGGGGGTTCGGTCCCGTCCAAAGAGTTTGCGGTTATTCTGGGGATGGAAGAAGTCCGTTTTTTTGTTGTTGTTGTCGATTTGTTTCATTTTGTTTTTCAACCTCAGATGTCCCACCAATTGAGGGATTCCAGAGTAGAGCCCTGGGGTGGGGCGACTGGACAACCAGAAATCTGGTTAAAAATTGGGGACTAGGGACATGTCAAGCCCATTATGACATCTAATGGTCCAGCCACTGAGAGGACTTACTAGAGGACAGGACTCACGCTGAGGCAACAATGCGTGTTTATGCTCTCGTCGCACTCAAGAATGGGCGGGGCCTCAGGGTGAATGCTGTTTTCTCCTACACTGAACGTTGGACAACATGCCAACCACAAGGTTTCTTGCCATGGGTCAGGAAGAGTTCTGATTTCTGCATCACAGTCACCCGTGGGCAGTGATTGGAGATAAGGTCTAGGTTCTGAAGCCTGAAAACTGAGGTAGGGAAGAGATGATGACCTAAGGCCATGGCGGGTCTGATGTGCTCAGCGTGCGGTCAGCTGTCTGGGTGTTGGTCAGCAGGTCCGGGCTCAGGTTGTGTCAGACAGTGCATTAGTGCCCAGGTTAGACTATATAATTTGGGTACATTCGAGTGCCGTGAAGGTTTATCTTCATTTAAGCTGTCTGGTCAGCTCATTAGGCAATATGTTTTTTTTAGAGGGCAGGCAGAGTGCTTCATTGTCGGTCCGGAAGTGCCAAACTTGAGGGCTTCAGGGCCAGGAGAGTGAGGACGGAAGTCTGAGAACACAAGCTAGACTTTGGATTCAGGGTGAGGGCACGGCAGGTACGCCTTGCAGATCTGAACCAATATCTCATGCATCTGAAGGCATGGCGAGGATCCCACGTTGGCTCAGGTTGGAGTTTCTGTGGATGACGGCCCCTTCATGAAGGGAGCGGAATCTCGAGGCCATGGAGGTATTCCACGTTGGGAGATGTGGGATGCCCCCTTCAGGGTTCCTTCTGCGGGACAATTGAGACCTGTTGGACAGCTCCAGGACATCCCATATGGAATGACACCAGAGCTTCGATCGAGGATGGATGCCTGGGAAGTCCGCCTCGCCTTCCAATTGTCTCCTAGCAACAAGACACTTTAGATCTAATGGATCTGCGGGAGCAACCGGGGTAGCTGAGTTGAAATGCACTTTCCAGAGGATGGGTCCTAATGTGTGTTTGTGTCCATGAGGGCCTTGGAATGGGGAGGTGGCACCGGGACCCTGAAGTATTCTCCTAAGCTTTGGCATAGCTCCCATGCACAAGTTTCCTTGTGGAGACGAGATTTGTTCTGATGGGTGCCTCAGGAAATCCCCTCTGCTGGTATTGGAATCCAGGCTTTTGAGGAGACATGCCTGTAAACCAAAGCAATGGATGCGATAATGGCCTCGGGTCCGTCTGGTTCAATCTTCTTGGTATGAGTGAGGTAGATGAGTGGAGGTAGATGCTCAGCCGGTATCAACCGCCCTTTTTTGTCCCGGGCGACCTACACTATTGGGATGGCCTCAGGGACTTTGGAGGGTTCTCCTAATTTGTACGATTTTTGACAATGGAATGGGCAGAATTGCAATGGATTGGGTGGGGGCAGTCCTAATGTGTGGTTCCAGGGGCGCCAGCCTGAAGGGAGTGTGGCCCAGGACTTTGAGGACAGAAGACTGAAAACACAAACTCAGCTTAAGTTTGGGGACGTAGGTATGGCACGCCCGATCTACAAACCATGAGAAGAACTCTTCAGGATATGAAGAATGAGCGAGTCTGAGAAGCTTGCTCAGGCTTTTATATCTTCATTTTGTTTCAGCGATGGCCCTGGAATGTTGGGGAGGTCTCATGGGCCATGGACGAATCTTCCTCTCTGTGGATTTGGCCCGATCCCAATTGTTTTTCGTCAATCTGTGGGATGGGAGGACTCCTTTCAGATTTGTTACCTCTGGTGTCCCACCAAAAGAGGAATTCCAAAGCAGAGCCCTGGGGAAGAGTGAAGGGACACCCCGAACTATGGTTAAAAATTGGGGCCTAGGGTCATGGCAAGCCCAATATGCTGTCTCTTCATATAGGCCCTGAGAGGCCTTACCTGAGGACTGCGCTCAGGCTGAGGGTCACAATGTGTGTTTGTGACCAATGTGGCCCGCAAGCATGGGCTGGGCCTCATGGGCCACGCTTGTTTCAACTACACTGAACATTGGACAACATGCCAAGCACAATGTTTCTTGCCATGGGGAAAGAGATCTGATTTCTGCTTCATTTTCAACCCTGGGCAGTGGATGGAGATAAGGTCTAGGTTCTGGAGCCTGAAAACCGCAGTTCGGAAGAGATGACGACCTAAGGCCATGGCGGGTCCGATGTGCTCAGTGTGCGGCCAGCTGTCTGGGTGGGACCAGGAGGTCCAGGCTCAGGCTGGGTCAGAAGGGGAAATAGTGCCCAGGTCAGCCTATATGTTTGGGGTACAGCCGATTGGCGTGCAGGTTGATCCCCATTTGGGGTTTCGGGGTAGCCCTGAGGGCAATGTTTTACTTCTGTAGGGCAGGCAGAGTGCGGCATTGTAGTTCTGGATTGCCAAACTGGAGGGCTTGTGGGCCAGTAGTCTGAGGACAGAGTCTGAGAACCCAAGCTAGGCCTAGGTTTCTGGGTGAGGATATGGCAGGCACAATCTACAGACCTCAATAGAGATCTCGTGCATCTGAAGTCAGGGCAAGGATCAGACGATCGCTCCGGTTGGACTTTCTGCCCTGATCCCCCTTTCTTGAAGGGGGTTGGATCACGAGGACGTGGGGGTTTTCCCACGATGGGAGTTGTGAGAAGCTCCAAACTGCAAAGATTCTTCTGCAGGACAATTGAGACCTGTTGGTTGGCCCAAGGCCAACGATTCCGAGCAGGGTTCTAAGGATGGATGGCTGGGTAGCCCACCTCGCATTCCAATTGTCTCCAAGCAACAAGACAGGTTAGATCTGCTGGATGTGGGGGGCAACCGAGGAGGCTGAGTTGAAATGGACTCTCCTGTGGATGTGTCCTAATATGTTTTTGTGTCTATGGAGACCTTGGAATGAAGCGGTGGCCCTGGGGCCCTGAAGGGTTCTCCTAAACAGAGGCTTTGACACAGCTCCAACGTGGAAGTTTCCCATGTGTAGATGAGATTTGTTCTGATGGGTGAGTCAAGAAACAGCCATATGCTGGTATTGAAATCCAGGCCTCTGAGGAGAGATGCCTGGAAACCAAAGCAATGGATCCGATTAGTGCCTAGGGGCCTGTTCGTTCCTTTTTACCTCTGGGGACATCAGTCTACGGGTCTGAGTGAAGGTAGGTGCTCAGATGGGCTCAGATTGCCCCTGTTTGTCCTGGGAAGCCACAACAATTGGGATGGCCTCAGGGACTTTGGAGGTCATCCTATTAGTAGGGTTGTGGCCATTGGAATGGGCACATACAATTCCCTTGGAGAGGGCAAGTACGGTCCTCAGGTTTGGCTCCAGGGCCCTGAGCATGTAGGGTGTGTAGGCCAGAGGTGTTTGGACAGTTGTCTGAAAACACAAACTCGGCTTATGTTTTGGGTCATAGGTATGGCAGGACTGATCTACAGACCATGAGGAGAACACTTCGGGATATGAAAAAAGGGCGAGTGTGAGGCTCTTGCTCAAGTTTTTGTCTCTGGATATCGTGTCACTCATGGTCGTGAAATTGCCGGGTGACTTCATGGGAAATGGACGAGTCTTACTCTCTGGGGGTTCGGTCCCGTCCAAAGAGTTTGCGGTCATTCTGGGGATGGAAGAAGTCCGTTTTTTGTTGTTGTTGTCGATTTGTTTCATTTTGTTTTTCAACCTCAGATGTCCCACCAATTGAGGGATTCCAGAGTAGAGCCCTGGGGTGGGGCGACTGGACAACCAGAAATCTGGTTAAAAATTGGGGACTAGGGACATGTCAAGCCCATTATGACATCTAATGGTCCAGCCACTGAGAGGACTTACTAGAGGACAGGACTCACGCTGAGGTCACAATGCGTGTTTATGCTCTCGTCGCACTCAAGAATGGGCGGGGCCTCAGGGTGAATGCTGTTTTCTCCTACACTGAACGTTGGACAACATGCCAACCACAAGGTTTCTTGCCATGGGTCAGGAAGAGTTCTGATTTCTGCATCACAGTCACCCGTGGGCAGTGATTGGAGATAAGGTCTAGGTTCTGAAGCCTGAAAACTGAGGTAGGGAAGAGATGATGACCTAAGGCCATGGCGGGTCTGATGTGCTCCGGGTGCGGTCAGCTGTCTGGGTGTTGGTCAGCAGGTCCGGGCTCAGGTTGTGTCAGACAGTGCATTAGTGCCCAGGTTAGACTATATAATTTGGGTACATTCGAGTGCCGTGTAGGTTTATCTTCATTTAAGCTGCCTGGTCAGCTCATTAGGCAATATATTTTTTTTAGAGGGCAGGCAGAGTGCTTCATTGTCGGTCCGGAATTGCCAAACTTGAGGGCTTCAGGGCCAGGAGAGTGAGGACGGATGTCTGAGAACACAAGCTAGACTCTGGATTCAGGGTGAGGGCACGGCAGGTACCCCCTGCAGATCTGAACCAATATCTCATGCATCTGAAGTCAGGGCGAGGATCCGACGTTGGCTCAGGTTGGAGTTTCTGTGCATGACGGCCCCTTCATGAAGGGAGTGGAATCTCGAGGTCATGGAGGTTTTCCACGTTGGGAGATGTGGGATGCCCCCTTCAAGGATTCCTTCTGCGGGACAATTGAGACCTGTTGGACAGCTCCAGGACATCCCATATGGAATGACACCAGAGCACCGATCGAGGATGGATGCCTGGGAAGTCCGCCTCGCCTTCCAATTGTCTCCTAGCAACAAGACAGTTTAGATCTAATGGATCTGCGGGAGCAACCGGGGTAGCTGAGTTGAAATGCACTTTCCAGAGGATGGGTCCTAATGTGTGTTTGTGTCCATGAGGGCCTTGGAATGGGGAGGTGGCACCGGGACACTGAAGTATTCTCCTAAGCTTTGGCATAGCTCCCATGCACAAGTTTCCTTGTGGAGACGAGATTTGTTCTGATGGGTGCCTCAGGAAATCCCCTCTGCTGGTATTGGAATCCAGGCTTTTGAGGAGACATGCCTGTAAACCAAAGCAATGGATGCGATAATGGCCTCGGGTCCTGTCTGGTTCAATCTTCTTGGTATGAGTGAGGTAGATGAGTGGAGGTAGATGCTCAGCCGGTATCAACCGCCCTTTTTTGTCCCGGGCGACCTACACTATTGGGATGGCCTCAGGGACTTTGGAGGGTTCTCCTAATTTGTACGATTTTTGACAATGGAATGGGCAGAATTGCAATGGATTGGGTGGGGGCAGTCCTAATGTGTGGTTCCAGGGGCGCCAGCCTGAAGGGAGTGTGGCCCAGGACTTTGAGGACAGAAGACTGAAAACACAAACTCAGCTTAAGTTTGGGGACGTAGGTATGGCACGCCCGATCTACAAACCATGAGAAGAACTCTTCAGGATATGAAGAATGAGCGAGTCTGAGAAGCTTGCTCAGGCTTTTATATCTGGATTTTGTTTCAGCGATGGCCCTGGAATGTTGGGGAGGTCTCATGGGCCATGGACGAATCTTCCTCTCTGTGGATTTGGCCCGATCCCAATTGTTTTTCGTCAATCTGTGGGATGGGAGGACTCCTTTCAGGTTTGTTACCTCTGGTGTCCCACCAAAAGAGGAATTCCAAAGCAGAGCCCTGGGGAAGAGTGAAGGGACACCCCGAACTATGGTTAAAAATTGGGGCCTAGGGTCATGGCAAGCCCAATATGCTGTCTCTTCATATAGGCCCTGAGAGGCCTTACCTGAGGACTGCGCTCAGGCTGAGGGTCACAATGTGTGTTTGTGACCAATGTGGCCCGCAAGCATGGGCTGGGCCTCATGGGCCACGCTTGTTTCAACTACACTGAACATTGGACAACATGCCAAGCACAATGTTTCCTGCCATGGGGAAAGAGATCTGATTTCTGCTTCATTTTCAACCCTGGGCAGTGGTTGGAGATAAGGTCTAGGTTCTGGAGCCTGAAAACCGCAGTTCGGAAGAGATGACGACCTAAGGCCATGGCGGGTCCGATGTGCTCAGTGTGCGGCCAGCTGTCTGGGTGGGACCAGGAGGTCCAGGCTCAGGCTGGGTCAGAAGGGGAAATAGTGCCCAGGTCAGCCTATATGTTTGGGGTACAGCCGATTGGCGTGCAGGTTGATCCCCATTTGGGGTTTCGGGGTAGCCCTGAGGGCAATGTTTTACTTCTGTAGGGCAGGCAGAGTGCGGCATTGTAGTTCTGGATTGCCAAACTGGAGGGCTTGTGGGCCAGTAGTCTGAGGACAGAGTCTGAGAACCCAAGCTAGGCCTAGGTTTCTGGGTGAGGATATGGCAGGCACAATCTACAGACCTCAATAGAGATCTCGTGCATCTGAAGTCAGGGCAAGGATCAGACGATCGCTCAGGTTGGACTTTCTGCCCTGATGGCCCTTTCTTGAAGGTGGTTGGATCACGAGGACATGGGGGTTTTCCCACGATGGGAGTTGTGAGAAGCTCCAAACTGCAAAGATTCTTCTGCAGGACAATTAAGACCTGTTGGTTGGCTCCAGGCCAACGATTCCGAGTAGGGTTCTAAGGATGGATGGCTGGGTAGCCCACCTCGCATTCCAATTGTCTCCAAGCAACAAGACAGGTTAGATCTGCTGGATGTGGGGGGCAACCGAGGAGGCTGAGTTGAAATGGACTCTCCTGTGGATGTGTCCTAATATGTTTTTGTGTCTATGGAGACCTTGGAATGAAGCGGTGGCCCTGGGGCCCTGAAGGGTTCTCCTAAACAGACGCTTTGACACAGCTCCAACGTGGAAGTTTCCCATGTGTAGATGAGATTTGTTCTGATGGGTGAGTAAAGAAACAGCCATATGCTGGTATTGAAATCCAGGCCTCTGAGGAGAGATGCCTGGAAACCAAAGCAATGGATCCGATTAGTGCCTAGGGGCCTGTTCATTCCTTTTTACTTCTGGGGACATCAGTCTACGGGTCTGAGTGCAGGTAGGTGCTCAGATGGGCTCAGATTGCCCCTGTTTGTCCTGGGAAGCCACAACTATTGGGATGGCCTCAGGAACTTTGGAGGTTATCCTATTAGTAGAGTTGTGGCCATTGGAAGGGGCACATACAATTCCCTTGGAGAGGGCAAGTACAGTCCTCAGGTTTGGCTCCAGGGCCCTGAGCCTGTAGGGTGTGTAGGCCAGAGCTGTTTGGACAGTTGTCTGAAAACACAAACTCGGCTTATGTTTTGGGTCATAGGTATGGCAGGACTGATCTACGGACCATGAGGAGAACACTTCGGGATATGAAAAAAGGGCGAGTGTGAGGCTCTTGCTCAAGTTTTTGTCTCTGGATATCGTGTCACTCATGGTCGTGAAATTGCCGGGTGACTTCATGGGAAATGGACGAGTCTTACTCTCTGGGGATTCGGTCCCGTCCAAAGAGTTTGCGGTCATTCTGGGGATGGAAGAAGTCCGTTTTTTTGTTGTTGTTGTCGATTTGTTTCATTTTGTTTTTCGACCTCAGATGTCCCACCAAATGAGGGATTCCAGAGTAGAGCCCTGGGGTGGGGCGACTGGACAACCAGAAATCTGGTTAAAAATTGGGGACTAGGGACATGTCAAGCCCATTATGACATCTAATGGTCCAGCCACTGAGAGGACTTACTAGAGGACAGGACTCACGCTGAGGTCACAATGCGTGTTTATGCTCTCGTCGCACTCAAGAATGGGCGGGGACTCAGGGTGAATGCTGTTTTCTCCTACACTGATCGTTGGACAACATGCCAACCACAAGGTTTCTTGCCATGGGTCAGGAAGAGTTCTGATTTCTGCATCACAGTCACCCGTGGGCAGTGATTGGAGATAAGGTCTAGGTTCTGAAGCCTGAAAACTGTGGTAGGGAAGAGATGATGACCTAAGGCCATGGCGGGTCTGATGTGCTCAGGGTGCGGTCAGCTGTCTGGGTGTTGGTCAGCAGGTCCGGGCTCAGGTTGTGTCAGACAGTGCATTAGTGCCCAGGTTAGACTATATAATTTGGGTACATTCGAGTGCCGTGTAGGTTTATCTTCATTTAAGCTGCCTGGTCAGCTCTTTAGGCAATATATTTTTTCTAGAGGGCAGGCAGAGTGCTTCATTGTCGGTCCGGAATTGCCAACATGAGGGCTTCGGGGCCAGGAGAGTGAGGACGGAAGTCTGAGAACACAAGCTAACTTCGGATTCAGGGTGAGGGCACGTCAGTTACCCCCTGCAGATCTGAACCAATATCTCATGCATCGGAAGTCAGGGCGAGGATCCGACGTTGGCTCAGGTTGGAGTTTCTGTGCATGACGGCCCCTTCATGAAGGGAGCGGTATCTCGAGGCCATGGAGGTTTTCCACGTTGGGAGATGTGGGATGCCCCCTTCAAGGATTCCTTCTGCGGGACAATTGAGACCTGTTGGACAGCTCCGGGACATCCCATATGGAATGACTCCAGAGCACCGTTCGAGGATGGATGCCTGGGAAGTCCGCCTCACCTTCCAATTGTCTCCTAGCAACAAGACAGTTTAGATCTAATGTATCTGCGGGAGCAACCGGGGTGGCTGAGTTGAAATGCACTTTCCAGAGGATGGGTCCTAATGTGTGTTTGTGTCCATGAGGGCCTTGGAATGGGGAGGTGGCACCGGGACCCTGAAGTATTCTCCTAAGCTTTGGCATAGCTCCCATGCACAAGTTTCCTTGTGGAGACGAGATTTGTTCTGATGGGTGCCTCAGGAAATCCCCTCTGCTGGTATTGGAATCCAGGCTTTTGAGGAGACATGCCTGTAAACCAAAGCAATGGATACGATAATGGCCTCGGGTCCTGTCTGGTTCAATCTTCTTGGTATGAGTGGAGGTAGATTAGTGGAGGTAGATGCTCAGCCGGTATCAACGGCCCTTTTTAGTCCCGGGCGACCTACACTATTGGGATGGCCTCAGGGACTTTGGAGGTTTCTCCTAATTTGTACGATTTTTGACAATGGAATGGGCAGAATTGCCAGGGATTGGGTGGGGGCAGTCCTAATGTGTGGTTCCAGGGGCCCCAGCCTGGAGGGAGTGTGGCCCAGGACTTTGAGGACAGAAGACTGAAAACACAAACTCAGCTTAAGTTTGGGGACGTAGGTATGGCACGCCCGATCTACAAACCATGAGAAGAACTCTTCAGGATATGAAGAATGAGCGAGTCTGAGTCGCATGCCCAGGCTTTTGTCTCTGGTTTTTTTTCAGCGATGGCCGTGGAATGTTGGGAAGGTCTCATGGGCCATGGACGAATCTTCCTTTCTGTGGATTTGGCCCGATCCCAATTGTTTTTCGTCAATCTGTGGGATGGGAGGACTCCTTTCAGGTTTGTTACCTCAGGTGTCCCACCAAAAGAGGAATTCCAAAGCAGAGCCCTGGGGAAGAGTAAAGGGAGACCCCGAACTATGGTTAAAAATTGGGGCCTAAGGGCATGGCAAGCCCAATATGCTGTCTCTTCATATAGGCCCTGAGAGTCCTTACCTGAGGACTGCGCTCAGGCTGAGGGCCACAATGTGTGTTTGTGACCAATGTGGCCCGCAAGCATGGGCTGGGCCTGATGGGCCACTCTTGTTTCAACAAAACTGAACGTTGGACAACATGCCAAGCACAAGGTTTCTTGCCATGGGGAAAGAGTTCTGATTTCTGCATCATTTTCAACCCTGGGCAGTGGTTGGAGATAAGGTCTAGGTTCTGGAGCCTGAAAACCGCAGTTGGGAAGAGATGACGACCTAAGGCCATGGCGGGTCCGATGTGCTCAGTGTGCGGCCAGCTGTCTGGGTGGGACCAGGAGGTCCAGGCTCAGGCTGGGTCAGAAGGGGAAATAGTGCCCAGGTCAGCCTATATGTTTGGGGTACAGCCGAATGGCGTGCAGGTTGATCCTCATTTGGGGTTTCGGGGTAGCCCTGAGGGCAATGTTTTACTTCTGTAAGGCAGGCAGTGTGCGGCATTGTAGTTCTGGATTGCCAAACTGGAGGGCTTGTGGGCCAGTAGTCTGAGGACGGAGTCTGAGAACCCAAGCTAGGCCTAGGTTTCTGGGTGAGGATATGGCAGGCACAATCTACAGACCTCAATAGAGATCTCGTGCATCTGAAGTCAGGGCAAGGATCAGACGATCGCTCAGGTTGGACTTTCTGCCCTGATGGCCCATTCTTGAAGAAGGTTGGATCACGAGGACATGGGGGTTTTCCCACGATGGGAGTTGTGAGAAGCTCCAAACTGCAAAGATTCTTCTGCAGGACAATTGAGACCTGTTGGTTGGCTCCAGGCCAACGTTTCCGAGCAGGGTTCTAAGGATGGATCGCTGGGTAGCCCACCTCGCATTCCAATTGTCTGCAAGCAACAAGACAGGTTAGATCTGCTGGATGTGGGGGGCAAACGAGGAGGCTGAGTGGAAATGGACTCTCCTGTGGATGTGTCCTAATATGTTTTTGTGTCTATGGAGACCTTGGAATGAAGCGGTGGCCCTGGGGCCCTGAAGGGTTCTCCTAAACAGAGGCTTTGACACAGCTCCAACGTGCATGTTTCCCATGTGTAGATGAGATTTGTTCTGATGGGTGAGTCAAGAAACAGCCATATGCTGGTATTGAAATCCAGGCCTCTGAGGAGAGATGCCTGGAAACCAAAGCAATGGATCCGATTAGTGCCTAGGGGCCTGTTCGTTCCTTTTTACCTCTGGGGACATCAGTCTACGGGTCTGAGTTCAGGTAGGTGCTCAGATGGGTTCAGATTGCCCCTGTTTGTCCTGGGAAGCCACAACTATTGGGATGGCCTCAGGGACTTTGGAGGTTATCCTATTAGTAGGGTTGTGGCCATTGGAATGGGCACATACAATTCCCTTGGAGAGGGCAAGTACGGTCCTCAGGTTTGGCTCCAGGGCCCTGAGCCTGTAGGGTGTGTAGGCCAGAGCTGTTTGGACAGTTGTCTGAAAACACAAACTCAGCTTATGTTTTGGGTCATAGGTATGGCAGGACTGATCTACAGACCATGAGGAGAACACTTCGGGATATGAAAAAAGGGCGAGTGTGAGGCTCTTGCTCAAGTTTTTGTCTCTGGACATTGTGTCACTTATGGTCGTGAAATTGCCGGGTGACTTCATGGGAAATGGACGAGTCTTACTCTCTGGGGGTTCGGTCCCGACCAAAGAGTTTGGGGTCATTCTGGGGATGGAAGAAGTCCGTTTTTTTGTTGTTGTCGATTTGTTTCATTTTGTTTTTTAACCTCAGATGTCCCACCAAATGAGGGATTCCAGAGTAGAGCCCTGGGGTGTGGCGACTGGACAACCAGAAATCTGGTTAAAAATTGGGGACTAGGGACATGTCAAGCCCATTATGACATCTAATGGTCCAGCCACTGAGAGGACTTACTAGAGGACAGGACTCACGCTGAGGTCACAATGCGTGTTTATGCTCTCATCGCACTCAAGAATGAGGGGGGCCTCAGGGTGAATGCTGTTTTCTCCTACACTGAACGTTGGACAACATGCCAACCACAAGGTTTCTTGCCATGGGTCAGGAAGAGTTCTGATTTCTGCATCACAGTCACCCGTGGGCAGTGATTGGAGATAAGGTCTAGGTTCTGAAGCCTGAAAACTGAGGCAGGGAAGAGATAATGACCTAAGGCCATGGCAGGTCTGATGTGCTCAGGGTGCGGTCAGCTGTCTGGGTGTTGGTCAGCAGGTCCGGGCTCAGGTTGTGTCAGACAGTGCATTAGTGCCCAGGTTAGACTATATAATTTGGGTACATTCGAGTGCCGTGTAGGTTTATTTTCATTTAAGCTGCCTGGTCAGCTCATTAGGCAATATATTTTTTCAAGAGGGCAGGCAGAGTGCTTCATTGTCGGTCCGGAATTGCCAAACTTGAGGGCTTCGGGGCCAGGAGAGTGAGGACGGAAGTCTGAGAACACAAGCTAGACTTCGGATTCAGGGTGAGGGCACGGCAGGTACCCCCTGCAGATCTGAACCAATATCTCATGCATCTGAAGTCAGGGCGAGGATCCAACGTTGGCTCAGGTTGGAGTTTCTGTGCATGACGGCCCCTTCATGAAGGGAGCGGAATCTCGAGGCCATGGTGGTTTTCCACGATGGGAGATGTGGGATGCCCCCTTCAAGGATTCCTTCTGCGGGACAATTGAGACCTGTTGGACAGCTCCAGGACATCCCATATGGAATGACTGCAGAGCACCGTTCGAGGATGGATGCCTGGGAAGTCCGCCTCACCTTCCTATTGTCTCCTAGCAACAAGACAGTTTAGATCTAATGGATCTGCGGGAGCAACCGGGGTGGCTGAGTTGAAATGCACTTTCCAGAGGATGGGTCCTAATGTGTGTTTGTGTCCATGAGGGCCTTGGAATGGGGAGGTGGCACCGGGACCCTGAAGTATTCTCCTAAGCTTTGGCATAGCTCCCATGCACAAGTTTCCTTGTGGAGACGAGATTTGTTCTGATGGGTGCCTCAGGAAATCCCCTCTGCTGGTATTGGAATCCAGGCTTTTGAGGAGACATGCCTGTAAACCAAAGCAATCCATCCGATAATGGCCTCGGGTCCTGTCTGGTTCAATCTTCTTGGTATGAGTGGAGGTAGATGAGTGGAGGTAGATGCTCAGCCGGTATCAACCGCCCTTTTTTGTCCCGGGCAACCTACACTATTGGGATGGCCTCAGGGACTTTGGAGGGTTCTCCTAATTTGTACGATTTTTGACAATGGAATGGGCAGAATTGCCAGGGATTGGGTGGGGGCAGTCCTAATGTGTGGTTCCAGGGGCCCCAGCCTGGAGAGAGTGTGGCCCAGGAATTTGAGGACAGAAGACTGAAAACACAAACTCAGCTTAAGTTTGGGGACGTAGGTATGGCACGCCCGATCTACAAACCATGAGAAGAACTCTTCAGGATATGAAGAATGAGCGAGTCTGAGTCGCATGCTCAGGCTTTTGTCTCTGGTTTTTTTTCAGCGATGGCCGTGGAATGTTGGGAAGGTCTCATGGGCCATGGACGAATCTTCCTCTCTGTGGATTTGGCCCGATCCCAATTGTTTTTCGTCAATCTGTGGGATGGGAGGACTCCTTTCAGGTTTGTTACCTCAGGTGTCCCACCAAAAGAGGAATTCCAAAGCAGAGCCCTGGGGAAGAGTGAAGGCAGACCCCGAACTATGGTTAAAAATTGGGGCCTAAGGGCATGGCAAGCCCAATATGCTGTCTCTTCATATAGGCCCTGAGAGTCCTTACCTGAGGACTGCGCTCAGGCTGAGGGTCACAATGTGTGTTTGTGACCAATGTGGCCCGCAAGCATGGGCTGGGCCTGATGGGCCACTCTTGTTTCAACAAAACTGAACGTTGGACGACATGCCAAGCACAAGGTTTCTTGCCATGGGGAAAGAGTTCTGATTTCTGCATCATTTTCAACCCTGGGCAGTGGTTGGAGATAAGGTCTAGGTTCTGGAGCCTGAAAACCGCAGTTGGGAAGAGATGACGACCTAAGGCCATGGCGGGTCCGATGTGCTCAGTGTGCGGCCAGCTGTCTGGGTGGGACCAGGAGGTCCAGGCTCAGGCTGGGTCAGAAGGGGAAATAGTGCCCAGGTCAGCCTATATGTTAGGGTTACAGCCGAATGGCGTGCAGGTTGATCCTCATTTGGGGTTTCGGTGTAGCCCTGAGGGCAATGTTTTACTTCTGTAGGGCAGGCAGTGTGCGGCATTGTAGTTCTGGATTGCCAAACTGGAGGGCTTGTGGGCCAGTAGTCTGAGGACGGAGTCTGAGAACCCAAGCTAGGCCTAGGTTTCTGGGTGAGGATATGGCAGGCACAATCTACAGACCTCAATAGAGATCTCGTGCATCTGAAGTCAGGGCAAGGATCAGACGATCGCTCAGGTTGGACTTTCTGCCCTGATGGCCCATTCTTGAAGAATGTTGGATCACGAGGACATGGGGGTTTTCCCACGATGGGAGTTGTGAGAAGCTCCAAACTGCAAAGATTCTTCTGCAGGACAATTGAGACCTGTTCGTTGGCTCCAGGCCAACGTTTCCGAGCAGGGTTCTAAGGATGGATGGCTGGGTAGCCCACCTCGCATTCCAATTGTCTGCAAGCAACAAGACAGGTTAGATCTGCTGGATGTGGGGGGCAAACGAGGAGGCTGAGTGGAAATGGACTCTCCTGTGGATGTGTCCTAATATGTTTTTGTGTCTATGGAGACCTTGGAATGAAGCGGTGGCCCTGGGGCCCTGAAGGGTTCTCCTAAACAGAGGCTTGAACACAGCTCCAACGTGCATGTTTCCCATGTGTAGATGAGATTTGTTCTGATGGGTGAGTCAAGAAACAGCCATATGCTGGTATTGAAATCCAGGCCTCTGAGGAGAGATGCCTGGAAACCAAAGCAATGGATCCGATTAGTGCCTAGGGGCCTGTTCGTTCCTTTTTACCTCTGGGGACATCAGTCTAGGGGTCTGAGTGCAGGTAGGTGCTCAGATGGGCTCAGAATGCCCCTGTTTGTCCTGGGAAGCCACAACTATTGGGATGGCCTCAGGGACTTTGGAGGTTATCCTACTATTAGGGTTGTGGCCATTGGAATGGGCACATACAATTCCCTTGGAGAGGGCAAGAACAGTCCTCAGGTTTGGCTCCAGGGCCCTGAGCCTGTAGGGTGTGTAGGCCAGAGCTGTTTGGACAGTTGTCTGAAAACACAAACTCGGCTTATGTTTTGGGTCATAGGTATGGCAGGACTGATCTACAGACCATGAGGAGAACACTTCGGGATATGAAAAAAGGGCGAGTGTGAGGCTCTTGCTCAAGTTTTTGTCTCTGGACATCGTGTCACTCATGGTCGTGAAATTGCCGGGTGACTTCATGGGAAATGGACGAGTCTTACTCTCTGGGGGTTCGGTCCCGACCAAAGAGTTTGGGGTCATTCTGGGGATGGAAGAAGTCCGTTTTTTTGTTGTTGTCGATTTGTTTCATTTTGTTTTTTAACCTCAAATGTCCCACCAAATGAGGGATTCCATAGTAGAGCCCTGGGGTGTGGCGACTGGACAACCAGAAATCTGGTTAAAAATTGGGGACTAGGGACATGTCAAGCCCATTATGACATCTAATGGTCCAGCCACTGAGAGGACTTACTAGAGGACAGGACTCACGCTGAGGTCACAATGCGTGTTTATGCTCTCGTCGCACTCAAGAATGAGGGGGGCCTCAGGGTGAATGCTGTTTTCGCCTACACTGAACGTTGGACAACATGCCAACCACAAGGTTTGTTGCCATGGGTCAGGAAGAGTTCTGATTTCTGCATCACAGTCACCCGTGGGCAGTGATTGGAGATAAGGTCTAGGTTCTGAATCCTGAAAACTGAGGCAGGGAAGAGATAATGACCTAAGGCCATGGCGGGTCTGATGTGCTCAGGGTGCGGTCAGCTGTCTGGTTGTTGGTCAGCAGGTCCGGGCTCAGGTTGTGTCAGACAGTGCATTAGTGCCCAGGTTAGACTATATAATTTGGGTACATTCGAGTGCCGTGTAGGTTTATCTTCATTTAAGCTGCCTGGTCAGCTCATTAGGCAATATATTTTTTCAAGAGGGCAGGCAGAGTGCTTCATTGTCGGTCCGGAATTGCCAAACTTGAGGGCTTCGGGGCCAGGAGAGTGAGGACGGAAGTCTGAGAACACAAGCTAGACTTCGGATTCAGGGTGTGGGCACGGCAGGTACCCCCTGCAGATCTGAACCAATATCTCATGCATCTGAAGTCAGGGCGAGGATCCAACGTTGGCTCAGGTTGGAGTTTCTGTGCATGACGGCCCCTTCATGAAGGGAGCGGAATCTCGAGGCCATGGTGGTTTTCCACGATGGGAGATGTGGGATGCCCCCTTCAAGGATTCCTTCTGCGGGACAATTGAGACCTGTTGGACAGCTCCAGGACATCCCATATGGAATGACTGCAGAGAACCGTTCGAGGATGGATGCCTGGGAAGTCCGCCTCGCCTTCCAATTGTCTCCTAGCAACAAGACAGTTTAGATCTAATGGATCTGCGGGAGCAACCGGGGTGGCTGAGTTGAAATGCACATTCCAGAGGGTGGGTCCTAATGTTTGTTTGTGTCCATGAGGGCCTTGGAATGGGGAGGTGGCACCGGGACCCTGAAGTATTCTCCTAAGCTTTGGCATAGCTCCCATGCACAAGTTTTCTTGTGGAGACGAGATTTGTTCTGATGGGTGCCTCTGGAAATCCCCTCTGCTGGTATTGGAATCCAGGCTTTTGAGGAGACATGCCTGTAAACCAAAGCAATGGATCCGATAATGGCCTCGGATCCTGTCTGGTTCAATCTTCTTGGTATGAGTGGAGGTAGATGAGTGGAGGTAGATGCTCAGCTGTTATCAACCGCCCTTATTTTTCCCGGGCGACCTACACTATTGGGATGGCCTCAGGGACTTTGGAGGGTTCTCCTAATTTGTACGATATTTGACATTGGAATGGGCAGAATTCCCATGGATTGGGTGGGGGCAGTCCTAATGTGTGGCTCCAGGGGCCCCAGCCTGGAGGGAGTGTGGCCCAGGACTTTGAGGACAGAAGACAGAAAACACAAACTCAGCTTAAGTTTGGGGACGTAGGTATGGCACGCCCGATCTACAAACCATGAGAAGAACTCTTCAGGATATGAAGAATGAGCGAGTTTCAGTCGCTTGCTCAGGCTTTTGTCACTGGATTTTGTTTCAGCGATGGCCGTGGAATGTTGGGGAGGTCTCATGGGCCATGGAAGAATCATCCTCTCTGTGGATTTGGCCGGATCCGAATTGTTTTTCGTCAATCTGTGGGATGGGAGGACTCCTTTCAGGTTTGTTACCTCTGGTGTACCACCAAAAGAGGAATTCCAAAGCAGAGCCCTGGGGAAGAGTGAAGGGACAACCCGAACTATGGTTAAAAATTGGGGCCTAGGGGCATGGCAAGCCCAATATGCTGTCTCTTCATATAGGCCCTGAGAGGCCTTATCTGAGGACTGGCCTCAGGCTGAGGGTCACAATGTGTGTTTGTGACCAATGTGGCCCGCAAGCATGGGCTGGGCCTCATGGGCCACGCTTGTTTCAACTACACTGAACGTTGGACAACATGCCAAGCACAAGGTTTCTTGCCATGGGGAAAGAGTTCTGATTTCTGCATCATTTTCAACCCTGGGCAATGGTTGGAGATAAGGTCTAGGTTCTGGAGCCTGAAAACCGCAGTTGGGATTAGATGACGACCTAAGGCCATGGCGGGTCCGATGTGCTCAGTGTGCGGCCAGCTGTCTGGTTGGGACCAGGAGGTCCAGGCTCAGACTGGGTCAGAAGGGGAAATAGTGCCCAGGTCAGCCTATATGTTTGGGTTACAGCCGATTGGCGTGCAGGTTGATTCTCATTTGGGGTTTCGGGGTAGCCCTGAGGGCAATGTTTTACTTCTGTAGGGCAGGCAGAGTGCGGCATTGTAGTTCTGGATTGCCAAACTGGAGGGCTTGTGGGCCAGTAGTCTGAGGACGGAGTCTGAGAACCCAAGCTAGGCCTAGGTTTCTGGGTGAGGATATGGCAGGCACAATCTACAGACCTCAATAGAGATCTCGTGCATCTGAAGTCAGGGCAAGGATCAGACGATCGCTCAGGTTGGACTTTCTGCCCTGATGGCCCTTTCTTGAAGGGGGTTGGATCACGAGGACATGGGGGTTTTCCCACGATGGGAGTTGTGAGAAGCTCCAAACTGCAAAGATTCTTCTGCAGGACAATTGAGACCTGTTGGTTGGCCCAAGGCCAACGATTCCGAGCAGGGTTCTAAGGATGGATGGCTGGGTAGCCCACCTCGCATTCCAATCATCTCCAAGCAACAAGACAGGTTAGATCTGCTGGATGTGGGGGGCAACCGAGGAGGCTGAGTGGAATTGGACTCTCCTGTGGATGTGTCCTAATATGTTTTGGTGTCTATGGAGACCTTGGAATGAAGCGGTGGCCCTGGGGCCCTGAAGGGTTCTCCTAAACAGAGGCTTTGACACAGCTCCAACGTGCATGTTTCCCATGTTTAGATGAGTTTTGTTCTGATGGGTGAGTCAAGAAACAGCCATATGCTGGTATTGAAATCCAGGCCTCTGTGGAGAGTTTCCTGGAAACCAAAGCAATGGATCCGATTAGTGCCTAGGGGCCTGTTCGTTCCTTTTTACCTCTGGGGACATCAGTCTACGGGTCTGAGTGCAGGTAGGTGCTCAGATGGGTTCAGATTGCCCCTGTTTGTCCTGGGAAGCCACAACTATTGGGATGGCCTCAGGGACTCTGGAGGTTATCCTATTAGTAGGGTTGTGGCCATTGGAATGGGCACATACAATTCCCTTGGAGAGGGCAAGTACAGTCCTCAGGTTTGGCTCCAGGGCCCTGAACCTGTAGGGTGTGTAGGCCAGAGCTGTTTGGACAGTTGTCTGAAAACACAAACTCAGCTTATGTTTTGGGTCATAGGTATGGCAGGACTGATCTACAGACCATGAGGAGAACACTTCGGGATATGAAAAAAGGGCGAGTGTGAGGCTCTTGCTCAAGTTTTTGTCTCTGGATATCGTGTCACTCACGGTCGTGAAATTGCCGGGTGACATCATGGGAAATGGACGAGTCTTACTCTCTGAGGGTTCGGTCCCGACCAAAGAGTTTGGGGTCATTCTGGGGATGGAAGAAGTCCGTTTTTTTGTTGTTGTCGATTTGTTTCATTTTGTTTTTCAACCTCAGATGTCCCAACAAATGAGGGATTCCAGAGTAGAGCCCTGGGGTGGGGCGACTGGACAACCAGAAATCTGGTTAAAAATTGGGGACTAGAAACATGTCAAGCCCATTATGACATCTAATGGTCCAGCCACTGAGAGGACTTACTAGAGGACAGGACTCACGCTGAGGTCACAATGCGTGTTTATGCTCTCGTCGCACTCAAGAATGGTCGTGGCCTCAGGGTGAATGCTGTTTTCTCCTACACTGAACGTTGGACAACATGCCAACCACAAGGTTTCTTGCCATGGGTCAGGAAGAGTTCTGATTTCTGCATCACAGTCACCCGTGGGCAGTGATTGGAGATAAGGTCTAGGTTCTGAAGCCTGAAAACTGAGGTAGGGAAGAGATGATGACCTAAGTCCATGGCGGGTCTGATGTGCTCAGGGTGCGGTCAGTTGTCTGGGTGTTGATCAGCAGGTCCGGGCTCAGGTTGTGTCAGACAGTGCATTAGTGCCCAGGTTAGACTATATAATTTGGGTACATTCGAGTGCCGTGTAGGTTTATCTTCATTTAAGCTGGCTGGTCAGCTCATTAGGCAATATGTTTTTTCTAGTGGGCAGGCAGAGTGCTTCATTGTCGGTCCGGAATTGCCAAACTTGAGGGCTTCAGGGCCAGGAGAGTGAGGACGGAAGTCTGAGAACACAAGCTAGACTTTGGATTCAGGGTGAGGGCACGGCAGGTACCCCCTGCAGATCTGAACCAATATCTCATGAATCTGAAGTCAGGGCGAGGATCTTACGTTGGCTCAGGTTGGAGTTTCTGTGCATGACGGCCCCTTCATGAAGGGAGCGGAATCTCGAGGCCATGGAGGTTTTCCACGTTGGGAGATGTGGGATGCCCCATTCAAGGATTCCTTCTGCGGGACAATTGAGACCTGTTGGACAGCTCCAGGACATCCCATATGGAATGACTCCAGAGAACCGTTCGAGGATGGATGCCTGGGAAGTCCGCCTCGCCTTCCAATTGTCTCCTAGCAACAAGACAGTTTAGATCTAATGGATCTGCGGGAGCAACCGGGGTGGCTGAGTTGAAATGCACTTTCCAGAGGATGGGTCCTAATGTGTGTTTGTGTTCAGGAGGGCCTTGGAATGGGGAGGTGGCACCGGGACCCTGAAGTATTCTCCTAAGCTTTGGCATAGCTCCCATGCACAAGTTTCCTTGTGGAGACGAGATTTGTTCTGATGGGTGCCTCAGGAAATCCCCTCTGCTGGTATTGGAATCCAGGCTTTTGAGGAGACATGCCTGTAAACCAAAGCAATGGATCCGATAATGGCCTCGGGTCCTGTCTGGTTCAATCTTCTTGGTATGAGTGGAGGTAGATGAGTGGAGGTAGATGCTCATCTGTTATCAACCGCCCTTTTTTGTCCCGGGCGACCTACACTATTGGGATGACCTCAGGGAATTTGGAGGGCTCTCCTAATTTGTACGATTTTTGACAATGGAATGGGCAGAATTCCCATGGATTGCTGGGGGCAGTCCTAATGTGT
Source organism: Mustela nivalis (assembly GCF_964662115.1). NCBI lineage: Eukaryota > Metazoa > Chordata > Mammalia > Carnivora > Mustelidae > Mustela > Mustela nivalis. Next base: position 343,746 of record NW_028135983.1, on the reverse strand, counting down.
GGCTCCAGGGGCCCCAGCCTGGAGAGAGTGTGGCCCAGGACTTTGAGGACAGAAGACTGAAAACACAAACTCAGATTAAGTTTGGGGACGTAGGTATGGCACGCCCGATCTACAAACCATGAGAAGAACTCTTCAGGATATGAAGAATGAGCGAGTCTGAGTCGCTTGCTCAGGGTTTGTCTCTGGAATTTGTTTCAGCGATGGCCGTGGAATATTGGGGAGGTCTCATGGGCCATGGACGAATCTTCCTCTCTGTGGATTTGGACCGATCCCAATTGTTTTTCGTCAATCTGTGGGATGGGAGGACTCCTTTCAGGTTTGTTACCTCTGGTGTCACACCAAAAGAGGAATTCCAAAGCAGAGCCCTGGGGAAGAGTGAAGGGACACCCCGAACTATGGTTAAAATTGGGGCCTAGGGGCATGGCAAGCCCAATATGCTGTCTCTTCATATAGGCCCTGAGAGGCCTTACCTGAGGACTGGGCTCAGGCTGAGGGTCACAATGTGTGTTTGTGACCAATGTGGCCCGCAAGCATGGGCTGGGCCTCATGGGCCACGCTTGTTTCAACTACACTGAACGTTGGACAACATGCCAAGCACAAGGTTTCTTGCCATGGGGAAAGAGTTCTGATTTCTGCATCATTTTCAACCCTGGGTAGTGGTTGGAGATAAGGTCTATGTTCTGGAGCCTGAAAACCGCAGTTGGGAAGAGATGACGACCTAAGGCCATGGCGGGTCCGATGTGCTCAGTGTGCGGCCAGCTGTCTGGGTGGGACCAGGAGGTCCAGGCTCAGGCTGGGTCAGAAGGGGAAATAGTGCCCAGGTCAGCCTATATGTTGGGGTTACAGCCGAATGGCGTGCAGGTTGATCCTCATTTGTGGTTTCGGGTTAGCCCTGAGGGCAATGTTTTATTCTGTAGTGCAGGCAGAGTGCGGCATTTTAGTTCTGGATTGCCAAACTGGAGGGCTTGTGGGCCAGTAGTCTGAGGACGGAGTCTGAGAACCCAAGCTAGGCCTAGGTTTCTGGGTGAGGATATGGCAGGCACAATCTACAGACCTCAATAGAGATCTCGTGTATCTGAAGTCAGGGCAAGGATCAGACGATCGCTCAGGTTGGACTTTCTGCCCTGATGACCCTTTCTTGAAGGGGGTTGGATCACAAGGACATGGGGGTTTTCCCACGATGGGAGTTGTGAGAAGCTCCAAACTGCAAAGATTCTTCTGCAGGACAATTGAGACCTGTTGGTTGGCTCCAGGCCAACGATTCCGAGCAGGGTTCTAAGGATGGATGGCTGGGTAGCCCACCTCGCATTCCAATTCTCTCCAAGCAACAAGACAGGTTAGATCTGCTGGATGTGGGGGGCAACCGAGGAGGCTGAGTGGAAATGGACTCTCCTGTGGATGCGTCCTAATATGTTTTTGTGTCTATGGAGACCTTGGAATGAAGCGGTGGCCCTGGGGCCCTGAAGGGTTCTCCTAAACAGAGGCTTTGACACAGTTCCAACGTGCATGTTTCCCATGTGTAGATGAGATTTGTTCTGATGGGTGAGTCAAGAAACAGCCATATGCTGGTATTGAAATCCAGGCCTCTGAGGAGAGATGCCTGGAAACCAAAGCAATGGATCCGATTAGTGCTTGGGGCTTGTTCGTTCCTTTTTACCTCTGGGGACATCAGTCTACGGGTCTGAGTGCAGGTAGGTACTCAGATGGGCTCAGAATGCCCCTGTTTGTCCTGGGAAGCCACAACTATTGGGATGGCCTCCGGGACGTTGGAGGTTATCCTACTAGTAGTGTTGTGGCCATTGAAATGGGCACATACAATTCCCTTGGAGAGGGCAAGTACAGTCCTCAGGTTTGGCTCCAGGGCCCTGAGCCTGTAGGGTGTGTAGGCCAGAGCTGTTTGGACAGTTGTCTGAAAACACAAACTCGGCTTATGTTTTGGGTCATAGGTATGGCAGGACTGATCTACAGACCATGAGGAGAACACTTCGGGATATGAAAAAAGGGCGAGTGTGAGGCTCTTGCTCAAGTTTTTGTCTCTGGATATCGTGTCACTCATGGTCGTGAAATTGCCGGGTGACTTCATGGGAAATGGACGAGTCTTACTCTCTGGGGGTTCGGTCACGATCAAAGAGTTTGGGGTCATTCTGGGGATGGAAGAAGTCCGTTTTTTTGTTGTTGTCGATTTGTTTCATTTTGTTTTTCAACCTCAGATGTCCCACCAAATGAGGGATTCCAGAGTAGAGCCCTGGGGTGGGGCGACTGGACAACCAGAAATCTGGTTAAAAATTGGGGACTAGGGACATGTCAAGCCCATTATGACATCTAAGGGTCCAACCACTGAGAGGACTTACTAGTGGACAGGACTCACGCTGAGGTCACAATGCGTGTTTATGCTCTCGTCGCACTCAAGAATGGGCGTGGCCTCAGGGTGAATGCTGTTTTCTCCTACACTGAACGTTGGACAACCTGCCAACCACAAGGTTTCTTGCCATGGGTCACGAAGAGTTCTGATTTCTGCATCACAGTCACCCGTGGGCAGTGATTGGATATAAGGTCTAGGTTCTGAAGCCTGAAAACTGAGGTAGGGAAGAGATGATGACCTAAGTCCATGGCGGGTCTGATGTGCTCAGGGTGCGGTCAGCTGTCTTGGTGTTGGTCAGCAGGTCCGGGCTCAGGTTGTGTCAGACAGTGCATTAGTGCCCAGGTTAGACTATATAATTTGGGTACATTCGAGTGCCGTGTAGGTTTATCTTCATTAAGCTGCCTGGTCAGCTCATTAGGCAATATATTTTTTCAAGAGGGCAGGCAGAGTGCTTCATTGTCGGTCCGGAATTGCCAAACATGAGGGCTTCGGGGCCAGGAGAGTGAGGACGGAAGTCTGAGAACACAAGCTAGACTTCGGATTCAGGGTGAGGGCACGGCAGGTACCCCCTGCAGATCTGAACCAATATCTCATGCATCTGAAGTCAGGGCGAGGATCCGACATTGCTTCAGGTTGGAGTTTCTGTGCATGACGGCCCCTTCATGAAGGGAGCGGAATCTCGAGGTCATGGAGGTTTTCCACGATGGGAGATGTGGGATGCCCCCTTCAAGGATTCCTTCTGCGGGACAATTGAGACCTGTTGGACAGCTCCAGGACATCCCATATGGAATGACTCCAGAGAACCGTTCGAGGATGGATGCCTGGGAAGTCCGCCTCGCCTTCCAATTGTCTCCTAGCAACAAGACAGTTTAGATCTAATGGATCTGCGGGAGCAACCGGGGTGGCTGAGTTGAAATGCACTTTCCAGAGGATGGGTCCTAATGTGTGTTTGTGTCCATGAGGGCCTTGGAATGGGGAGGTGGCACCGGGACCCTGAAGTATTCTCCTAAGCTTTGGTATAGCTCCCATGCACAAGTTTCCTTGTGGAGACGAGATTTGTTCTGATGGGTGCCTTAGGAAATCCCCTCTGCTGGTATTGGAAACCAGGCTTTTGAGGAGACATGCCTGTAAACCAACGCAATGGATCCGATAATGGCCACGGGTCCTGTCTGGTTCAATCTTCTTGGTATGAGTGGAGGTAGATGAGTGGAGGTAGATGCTCATCTGTTATCAACCGCCCTTTTTTGTCCCGGGCGACCTACACTATTGGGATGGCCTCAGGGAATTTGGACGGCTCTCCTAATTTGTACGATTTTTGACAATGGAATGGGCAGAATTCCCATGGATTGCTGGGGGCAGTCCTAATGTGTGGCTCCAGGGGCCCCAGCCTGGAGGGAGTGTGGCCCAGGACTTTGAGGACAGAAGACTGAAAACACAAACTCAGCTTAAGTTTGGGGACGTAGGTATGGCACGCCCGATCTACAAACCATGAGAAGAACTCTTCAGGATATGAAGAATGAGCGAGTCTGAGTCGCTTGCTCAGGCTTTTGTCTCTGGATTTTGTTTCAGCGATGGCCGTGGAATGTTGGGGAGGTCTCATGGGCCATGGACGAATCTTCCTCTCTGTGGATTTGGCCCGATCCCAATTGTTTTTCGTCAATCTAGGGATGTGAGGACTCCTTTCAGGTTTGTTAAACACTGTTGTCCCACCAAAAGAGGAATTCCAAAGCAGAGCCCTGGGGAAGAGTGAAGGGACACCCCGAACTATGGTTAAAAATTGGGGCCTAGGGGCATGGCAAGCCCAATATGCTGTCTCTTCATATAGGCCCTGAGAGGCCTTACCTGAGGACTGGGCTCAGGCTGAGGGTCACAATGTGTGTTTGTGACCAATGTGGCCCGCAAGCATGGGCTGGGCCTCATGGGCCACGCTTGTTTCAACTACACTGAGCGTTGGACAACATGCCAAGAACAAGGTTTCTTGCCATGGGGAAAGAGTTCTGATTTCTGCATCATTTTCAACCCTGGGCAGTGGTTGGAGATAAGGTCTATGTTCTGGAGCCTGAAAACCGCAGTTGGGAAGAGATGACGACCTAAGGCCATGGCGGGTCTGATGTGCTCAGTGTGCGGCCAGCTGTCTGGGTGGGACCAGGAGGTCCAGGCTCAGGCTGGGTCAGAAGGGGAAATAGTGCCCAGGTCAGCCTATATGTTTGGGGTACAGCCGAATGGCGTGCAGGTGGATCCTCATTTGGGGTTTCGGGGTAGCCCTGAGGGCAATGTTTGACTTCTGTAGGGCAGGCAGAGTGCGGAATTGTAGTTCTGGATTGCCCAACTGGAGGGCTTGTGGGCCAGTAGTCTGAGGACGGAGTCTGAGAACCCAAGCTAGGCCTAGGTTTCTGGGTGAGGATATGGCAGGCACAATCTACAGACCTCAATAGAGATCTCGTGTATCTGAAGTCAGGGCAAGGATCAGACGATCGCTCAGGTTGGACTTTCTGCCCTGATGGCCCTTTCTTGAAGGGGGTTGGATCACAAGGACATGGGGGTTTTCCCACGATGGGAGTTGTGAGAATCTCCAAACTGCAAAGATTCTTCTGCAGGACAATTGAGACCTGTTGGTTGGCTCCAGGCCAACGATTCCGAGCAGGGTTCTAAGGATGGATGGCTGGGTAGCCCACCTCGCATTCCAATTGTCTCCAAGCAACAAGACAGGTTAGATCTGCTGGATGTGGGGGGCAACCGAGGAGGCTGAGTGGAAATGGACTCTCCTGTGGATGTGTCCTAATATGTTTTTGTGTCTATAGAGACCTTGGAATGAAGCGGTGGCCCTGGGGCCCTGAAGGGTTCTCCTAAACAGAGGCTTTGACACAGTTCCAACGTGCATGTTTCCCATGTGTAGATGAGATTTGTTCTGATGGGTGAGTCAAGAAACAGCCATATGCTGGTATTGAAATCCAGGCCTCTGAGGAGAGATGCCTGGAAACCAAAGCAATGGATCCGATTAGTGCCTAGGGGCCTGTTCGTTCCTTTTTACCTCTGGGGAAATCAGTCTACGGGTCTGAGTGCAGGTAGGTGCTCAGATGGGCTCAGAATGCCCCTGTTTGTCCTGGGAAGCCACAACTATTGGGATGGCCTCCGGGACGTTGGAGGTTATCCTACTAGTAGTGTTGTGGCCATTGAAATGGGCACATACAATTCCCTTGGAGAGGGCAAGTACAGTCCTCAGATTTGGCTCCAGGGCCCTGAGCCTGTAGGGTGTGTAGGCCAGAGCTGTTTGGACAGTTGTCTGAAAACACAAACTCGGCTTATGTTTTGGGTCATAGGTATGGCAGGACTGATCTACAGACCATGAGGAGAACACTTCGGGATATGAAAAAAGGGCGAGTGTGAGGCTCTTGCTCAAGTTTTTGTCTCTGGATATCGTGTCACTCATGGTCGTGAAATTGCCGGGTGACTTCATGGGAAATGGACGAGTCTTACTCTCTGGGGGTTCGGTCACGATCAAAGAGTTTGGGGTCATTCTGGGGATGGAAGAAGTCCGTTTTTTTGTTGTTGTCGATTTGTTTCATTTTGTTTTTCAACCTCAGATGTCCCACCAAATGAGGGATTCCAGAGTAGAGCCCTGTGGTGGGGCGACTGGACAACCAGAAATCTGGTTAAAAATTGGGGACTAGGGACATGTCAAGCCCATTATGACATCTAATGGTCCAGCCACTGAGAGGACTACTAGAGGACAGGACTCACGCTGAGGTCACAATGCCTGTTTATGCTCTCGTCGCACTCAAGAATGGGCGGGGCCTCAGGGTGAATGCTGTTTTCTCCTACACTGAACATTGGACAACATGCCAACCACAAGGTTTCTTCCCATGGGTCAGGAAGAGTTCTGATTTCTGCATCACAGTCCCCCGTGGGCAGTGATTGGAGATAAGGTCTAGGTTCTGAATCCTGAAAACTGAGGTAGGGAAGAGATGATGACCTAAGGCCAGGGCAGGTTTGATGTGCTCAGGGCGTGGTCACCTGGCTGGGTGTTGGTCAGCAGGTCCGGGCTTAGGTTGTGTCAGACAGTGCATTAGTGCCCAGGTTAGACTATATAATTTGGGTACATTCGAGTGCCGTGTAGGTTTATCTTCATTTAAGCTGCCTGGTCAGCTCATTAGGCAATATATTTTTTCTAGAGGGCAGGCAGAGTGCTTCATTGTCGGTCCGGAATTGCCATACTTGAGGGCTTCGAGGCCGGGAGAGTGCGGACGGAAGTCTGAGAACACAAGCTAGACTTCGGATTCAGGGTGAGGGCACGGCAGGTACCCCCTGCAGATCTGAACCAATATCTCATGCATCTGAAGTCAGGGCAAGGATCCGACGTAGGCTCAGGTTGGAGTTTCTGTGCATGACGGCCCCTTCATGAAGGGAGCGGAATCTCGAGGCCATGGAGGTTTTCCACGCTGGGAGATGTGGGATGCCCCCTTCAAGGATTCCTTCTGCGGGACAATTGAGACCTGTTGGACAGCTCCAGGACATCCCATATGGAATGACTCCAGAGCACCGTTCGAGGATGGATTCCTGGGAAGTCCGCCTCGCCTTCCAATTGTCTCCTAGCAACAAGACAGTTTAGATCTAATGGATCTGCGGGAGCAACCGGGGTGGCTGAGTTGAAATGCACTTTCCAGAGGATGGGTCCTAACGTGTGTTTGTGTCCATGAGGGCCTTGGAATGGGGAGGTGGCACCGGGACCCTGAAGTATTTTCCTAAGCTTTGGCATAGCTCCCATGCACAAGTTTCCTTGTGGAGACGAGTTTTGTTCTGATGGGTGCCTCAGGAAATCCCCTCTGCTGGTATTGGAATCCAGGCTTTTGAGGAGACATGCCTGTAAACCAAAGAAATGGATCCGATAATGGCCTCGGGTCCTGTCTGGTTCAATCTTCTTGGTATGAGTGGAGGTAGATGAGTGGAGGTAGATGCTCAGACGGTATCAACCGCCCTTTTTTGTCCCGGGCGACCTACACTATTGGAATGGCCTCAGGGACTTTGGAGGGTTCTCCTAATTTGTACGATTTTTGACAATGGAATGGGCAGAATTCCCATGGATTGGGTGGGGTCAGTCCTAATGTGTGGCTCCAGGGGCCCCAGCGTGGAGGGAGTGTGGCCCAGGACTTTGAGGACAGAAGACTGAAAACACAAACTCAGCTTAAGTTTGGGGACATAGGTATGGAACGCCCGATCTACAAACCATGAGAAGAACTCTTCAGGATATGAAGAATGAGCGAGTCTGAGGCGCTTGCTCAGGCTTTTGTCTCTGGATTTTGTTTCAGCGATGGCCGTGGAATGTTGGGGAGGTCTCATGGGCCATGGACGAATCTTCCTCTCTGTGGATTTGGCACGATCCCAATTGTTTTTCGTCAATCTGTGGGATGGGAGGACTCCTTTCAGGTTTGTTACCTCAGGTGTCCCACCAAAAGAGGAATTCCAAAGCAGAGCCCTGGGGAAGAGTGAAGGGACACCCCGAACTATGGTTAAAAATTGGGGCCTAGGGTCATGGCAAGCCCAATATGCTGTCTCTTCATATAGGCCCTGAGAGGCCTTACCTGAGGACTGCGCTCAGGCTGAGGGTCACAATGTGTGTTTGTGACCAATGTGGCCCGCAAGCATGGGCTGGGCCTCATGGGCCACGCTTGTTTCAACTACACTGAACGTTGGACAACATGCCAAGCACAAGGTTTCTTGCCATGGGGAAAGAGTGCTGATTTCTGCATCATTTTCAACCCTGGGCAGTGGTTGGAGATAAGGTCTAGGTTCTGGAGCCTGAAAACCGCAGTTGGGAAGAGATGACGACCTAAGGCCATGGCGGGTCCGATGTGCTCAGTGTGCGGCCAGCTGTCTGGGTGGGACCAGGAGGTCCAGGCTCAGGCTGGGTCAGAAGGGGAAATAGTGCCCAGGTCAGCCTATATGTTTGGGGTACAGCCGAATGGCGTGCAGGTGGATCCTCATTTGGGGTTTCGGGGTAGCCCTGAGGGCAATGTTTTACTTCTGTAGGGCAGGCAGAGAGCGGCATTGTAGTTCTGGATTGCCCAACTGGAGGGCTTGTGGGCCAGTAGTCTGAGGACGGAGTCTGAGAACCCAAGCTCGGCCTAGGTTTCTGGGTGAGGATATGGCAGGCACAATCTACAGACCTCAATAGAGATCTCGTGCATCTGAAGTCAGGGCAAGGATCAGACGATCGCTCAGGTTGGACTTTCTGCCCTGATGGCCCTTTTTTGAAGGGGGATGGATCACGAGGACATGGGGGTTTTCCCACGATGGGAGTTGTGACAAGCTCCAAACTGCAAAGATTCTTCTGCAGGACAATTGAGACCTGTTGGTTGGCTCCAGGCCAACGATTCCGAGCAGGGTTCTAAGGATGGATGGCTGGGTAGCCCACCTCGCATTCCAATTGTCTCCAAGCAACAAGACAGGTTAGATTTGCTGGATGTGGGGGGCAACCGAGGAGGCTGAGTTGAAATGGACTCTCCTGTGGATGTGTCCTAATATGTTTTTGTGTCTATGGAGACCTTGGAATGAAGCGGTGGCCCTGGGGCCCTGAAGGGTTCTCCTAAACAGAGGCTTTGACACAGCTCCAACGTGCATGTTTCCCATGTGTAGATGAGATTTGTTCCGATGGGTGAGTCAAGAAACAGCCATATGCTGGTATTGAAATCCAGGCCTCTGAGGAGAGAAGCCTGGAAACCAAAGCAATGGATCCGATTAGTGCCTAGAAGCCTGTCCGTTCCTTTTTACCTCTGGGGACATCAGTCTACGGGTCTGAGTGCAGGTAGGTGCTCAGATGGGCTCAGATTGCCCCTGTTTGTCCTGGGAAGCCACAACTATTGGGATGGCCTCAGGGACTTTGGAGGTTATCCTATTAGTAGGGTTGTGGCCATTGGAATGGGCACATATAATTCCCTTGGAGAGGGTAAGTAAAGTCCTCAGGTTTGGCTCCAGGGCCCTGAGCCTGTAGGGTGTGTAGGCCAGAGCTGTTTGGACAGTTGTCTGAAAACACAAACTCGGCTTATGTTTTGGGTCATAGGTATGGCAGGACTGATCTACAGACCATAAGGAGAACACTTCAGGATATGAAAAAAGGGCGAGTGTGAGGCTCTTGATCAAGTTTTTGTCTCTGGATATCGTGTCACTCATGGTCGTGAAATTGCCGGGTGACTTCATGGGAAATGGACGAGTCTTACTCTCTGGGGGTTCGGTCCCGTCCAAAGAGTTTTGGGTCATTCTGGGGATGGAAGAAGTCCGTTTTTTTGTTGTTGTCGATTTGTTTCATTTTGTTTTTCAACCTCAGATGTCCCACCAAATGAGGGATTCCAGAGTAGAGCCCTGGGGTGGGGCGACTGGACAACCAGAAATCTGGTTAAAAATTGGGGACTAGGGACATGTCAAGCCCATTATGACATCTAAGGGTCCAACCACTGAGAGGACTTACTAGTGGACAGGACTCACGCTGAGGTCACAATGCGTGTTTATGCTCTCGTCGCACTCAAGAATGGGCGTGGCCTCAGGGTGAATGCTGTTTTCTCCTACACTGAACGTTGGACAACCTGCCAACCACAAGGTTTCTTGCCATGGGTCACGAAGAGTTCTGATTTCTGCATCACAGTCACCCGTGGGCAGTGATTGGATATAAGGTCTAGGTTCTGAAGCCTGAAAACTGAGGTAGGGAAGAGATGATGACCTAAGTCCATGGCGGGTCTGATGTGCTCAGGGTGCGGTCAGCTGTCTTGGTGTTGGTCAGCAGGTCCGGGCTCAGGTTGTGTCAGACAGTGCATTAGTGCCCAGGTTAGACTATATAATTTGGGTACATTCGAGTGCCGTGTAGGTTTATCTTCATTAAGCTGCCTGGTCAGCTCATTAGGCAATATATTTTTTCAAGAGGGCAGGCAGAGTGCTTCATTGTCGGTCCGGAATTGCCAAACATGAGGGCTTCGGGGCCAGGAGAGTGAGGACGGAAGTCTGAGAACACAAGCTAGACTTCGGATTCAGGGTGAGGGCACGGCAGGTACCCCCTGCAGATCTGAACCAATATCTCATGCATCTGAAGTCAGGGCGAGGATCCGACATTGCTTCAGGTTGGAGTTTCTGTGCATGACGGCCCCTTCATGAAGGGAGCGGAATCTCGAGGTCATGGAGGTTTTCCACGATGGGAGATGTGGGATGCCCCCTTCAAGGATTCCTTCTGCGGGACAATTGAGACCTGTTGGACAGCTCCAGGACATCCCATATGGAATGACTCCAGAGAACCGTTCGAGGATGGATGCCTGGGAAGTCCGCCTCGCCTTCCAATTGTCTCCTAGCAACAAGACAGTTTAGATCTAATGGATCTGCGGGAGCAACCGGGGTGGCTGAGTTGAAATGCACTTTCCAGAGGATGGGTCCTAATGTGTGTTTGTGTCCATGAGGGCCTTGGAATGGGGAGGTGGCACCGGGACCCTGAAGTATTCTCCTAAGCTTTGGTATAGCTCCCATGCACAAGTTTCCTTGTGGAGACGAGATTTGTTCTGATGGGTGCCTTAGGAAATCCCCTCTGCTGGTATTGGAAACCAGGCTTTTGAGGAGACATGCCTGTAAACCAACGCAATGGATCCGATAATGGCCACGGGTCCTGTCTGGTTCAATCTTCTTGGTATGAGTGGAGGTAGATGAGTGGAGGTAGATGCTCATCTGTTATCAACCGCCCTTTTTTGTCCCGGGCGACCTACACTATTGGGATGGCCTCAGGGAATTTGGACGGCTCTCCTAATTTGTACGATTTTTGACAATGGAATGGGCAGAATTCCCATGGATTGCTGGGGGCAGTCCTAATGTGTGGCTCCAGGGGCCCCAGCCTGGAGGGAGTGTGGCCCAGGACTTTGAGGACAGAAGACTGAAAACACAAACTCAGCTTAAGTTTGGGGACGTAGGTATGGCACGCCCGATCTACAAACCATGAGAAGAACTCTTCAGGATATGAAGAATGAGCGAGTCTGAGTCGCTTGCTCAGGCTTTTGTCTCTGGATTTTGTTTCAGCGATGGCCGTGGAATGTTGGGGAGGTCTCATGGGCCATGGACGAATCTTCCTCTCTGTGGATTTGGCCCGATCCCAATTGTTTTTCGTCAATCTAGGGATGTGAGGACTCCTTTCAGGTTTGTTAAACACTGTTGTCCCACCAAAAGAGGAATTCCAAAGCAGAGCCCTGGGGAAGAGTGAAGGGACACCCCGAACTATGGTTAAAAATTGGGGCCTAGGGGCATGGCAAGCCCAATATGCTGTCTCTTCATATAGGCCCTGAGAGGCCTTACCTGAGGACTGGGCTCAGGCTGAGGGTCACAATGTGTGTTTGTGACCAATGTGGCCCGCAAGCATGGGCTGGGCCTCATGGGCCACGCTTGTTTCAACTACACTGAGCGTTGGACAACATGCCAAGAACAAGGTTTCTTGCCATGGGGAAAGAGTTCTGATTTCTGCATCATTTTCAACCCTGGGCAGTGGTTGGAGATAAGGTCTATGTTCTGGAGCCTGAAAACCGCAGTTGGGAAGAGATGACGACCTAAGGCCATGGCGGGTCTGATGTGCTCAGTGTGCGGCCAGCTGTCTGGGTGGGACCAGGAGGTCCAGGCTCAGGCTGGGTCAGAAGGGGAAATAGTGCCCAGGTCAGCCTATATGTTTGGGGTACAGCCGAATGGCGTGCAGGTGGATCCTCATTTGGGGTTTCGGGGTAGCCCTGAGGGCAATGTTTGACTTCTGTAGGGCAGGCAGAGTGCGGAATTGTAGTTCTGGATTGCCCAACTGGAGGGCTTGTGGGCCAGTAGTCTGAGGACGGAGTCTGAGAACCCAAGCTAGGCCTAGGTTTCTGGGTGAGGATATGGCAGGCACAATCTACAGACCTCAATAGAGATCTCGTGTATCTGAAGTCAGGGCAAGGATCAGACGATCGCTCAGGTTGGACTTTCTGCCCTGATGGCCCTTTCTTGAAGGGGGTTGGATCACAAGGACATGGGGGTTTTCCCACGATGGGAGTTGTGAGAAGCTCCAAACTGCAAAGATTCTTCTGCAGGACAATTGAGACCTGTTGGTTGGCTCCAGGCCAACGATTCCGAGCAGGGTTCTAAGGATGGATGGCTGGGTAGCCCACCTCGCATTCCAATTGTCTCCAAGCAACAAGACAGGTTAGATCTGCTGGATGTGGGGGGCAACCGAGGAGGCTGAGTGGAAATGGACTCTCCTGTGGATGTGTCCTAATATGTTTTTGTGTCTATAGAGACCTTGGAATGAAGCGGTGGCCCTGGGGCCCTGAAGGGTTCTCCTAAACAGAGGCTTTGACACAGTTCCAACGTGCATGTTTCCCATGTGTAGATGAGATTTGTTCTGATGGGTGAGTCAAGAAACAGCCATATGCTGGTATTGAAATCCAGGCCTCTGAGGAGAGATGCCTGGAAACCAAAGCAATGGATCCGATTAGTGCCTAGGGGCCTGTTCGTTCCTTTTTACCTCTGGGGAAATCAGTCTACGGGTCTGAGTGCAGGTAGGTGCTCAGATGGGCTCAGAATGCCCCTGTTTGTCCTGGGAAGCCACAACTATTGGGATGGCCTCCGGGACGTTGGAGGTTATCCTACTAGTAGTGTTGTGGCCATTGAAATGGGCACATACAATTCCCTTGGAGAGGGCAAGTACAGTCCTCAGATTTGGCTCCAGGGCCCTGAGCCTGTAGGGTGTGTAGGCCAGAGCTGTTTGGACAGTTGTCTGAAAACACAAACTCGGCTTATGTTTTGGGTCATAGGTATGGCAGGACTGATCTACAGACCATGAGGAGAACACTTCGGGATATGAAAAAAGGGCGAGTGTGAGGCTCTTGCTCAAGTTTTTGTCTCTGGATATCGTGTCACTCATGGTCGTGAAATTGCCGGGTGACTTCATGGGAAATGGACGAGTCTTACTCTCTGGGGGTTCGGTCACGATCAAAGAGTTTGGGGTCATTCTGGGGATGGAAGAAGTCCGTTTTTTTGTTGTTGTCGATTTGTTTCATTTTGTTTTTCAACCTCAGATGTCCCACCAAATGAGGGATTCCAGAGTAGAGCCCTGTGGTGGGGCGACTGGACAACCAGAAATCTGGTTAAAAATTGGGGACTAGGGACATGTCAAGCCCATTATGACATCTAATGGTCCAGCCACTGAGAGGACTACTAGAGGACAGGACTCACGCTGAGGTCACAATGCCTGTTTATGCTCTCGTCGCACTCAAGAATGGGCGGGGCCTCAGGGTGAATGCTGTTTTCTCCTACACTGAACATTGGACAACATGCCAACCACAAGGTTTCTTCCCATGGGTCAGGAAGAGTTCTGATTTCTGCATCACAGTCCCCCGTGGGCAGTGATTGGAGATAAGGTCTAGGTTCTGAATCCTGAAAACTGAGGTAGGGAAGAGATGATGACCTAAGGCCAGGGCAGGTTTGATGTGCTCAGGGCGTGGTCACCTGGCTGGGTGTTGGTCAGCAGGTCCGGGCTTAGGTTGTGTCAGACAGTGCATTAGTGCCCAGGTTAGACTATATAATTTGGGTACATTCGAGTGCCGTGTAGGTTTATCTTCATTTAAGCTGCCTGGTCAGCTCATTAGGCAATATATTTTTTCTAGAGGGCAGGCAGAGTGCTTCATTGTCGGTCCGGAATTGCCATACTTGAGGGCTTCGAGGCCGGGAGAGTGCGGACGGAAGTCTGAGAACACAAGCTAGACTTCGGATTCAGGGTGAGGGCACGGCAGGTACCCCCTGCAGATCTGAACCAATATCTCATGCATCTGAAGTCAGGGCAAGGATCCGACGTAGGCTCAGGTTGGAGTTTCTGTGCATGACGGCCCCTTCATGAAGGGAGCGGAATCTCGAGGCCATGGAGGTTTTCCACGCTGGGAGATGTGGGATGCCCCCTTCAAGGATTCCTTCTGCGGGACAATTGAGACCTGTTGGACAGCTCCAGGACATCCCATATGGAATGACTCCAGAGCACCGTTCGAGGATGGATTCCTGGGAAGTCCGCCTCGCCTTCCAATTGTCTCCTAGCAACAAGACAGTTTAGATCTAATGGATCTGCGGGAGCAACCGGGGTGGCTGAGTTGAAATGCACTTTCCAGAGGATGGGTCCTAACGTGTGTTTGTGTCCATGAGGGCCTTGGAATGGGGAGGTGGCACCGGGACCCTGAAGTATTTTCCTAAGCTTTGGCATAGCTCCCATGCACAAGTTTCCTTGTGGAGACGAGTTTTGTTCTGATGGGTGCCTCAGGAAATCCCCTCTGCTGGTATTGGAATCCAGGCTTTTGAGGAGACATGCCTGTAAACCAAAGAAATGGATCCGATAATGGCCTCGGGTCCTGTCTGGTTCAATCTTCTTGGTATGAGTGGAGGTAGATGAGTGGAGGTAGATGCTCAGACGGTATCAACCGCCCTTTTTTGTCCCGGGCGACCTACACTATTGGAATGGCCTCAGGGACTTTGGAGGGTTCTCCTAATTTGTACGATTTTTGACAATGGAATGGGCAGAATTCCCATGGATTGGGTGGGGTCAGTCCTAATGTGTGGCTCCAGGGGCCCCAGCGTGGAGGGAGTGTGGCCCAGGACTTTGAGGACAGAAGACTGAAAACACAAACTCAGCTTAAGTTTGGGGACATAGGTATGGCACGCCCGATCTACAAACCATGAGAAGAACTCTTCAGGATATGAAGAATGAGCGAGTCTGAGGCGCTTGCTCAGGCTTTTGTCTCTGGATTTTGTTTCAGCGATGGCCGTGGAATGTTGGGGAGGTCTCATGGGCCATGGACGAATCTTCCTCTCTGTGGATTTGGCACGATCCCAATTGTTTTTCGTCAATCTGTGGGATGGGAGGACTCCTTTCAGGTTTGTTACCTCAGGTGTCCCACCAAAAGAGGAATTCCAAAGCAGAGCCCTGGGGAAGAGTGAAGGGACACCCCGAACTATGGTTAAAAATTGGGGCCTAGGGTCATGGCAAGCCCAATATGCTGTCTCTTCATATAGGCCCTGAGAGGCCTTACCTGAGGACTGCGCTCAGGCTGAGGGTCACAATGTGTGTTTGTGACCAATGTGGCCCGCAAGCATGGGCTGGGCCTCATGGGCCACGCTTGTTTCAACTACACTGAACGTTGGACAACATGCCAAGCACAAGGTTTCTTGCCATGGGGAAAGAGTGCTGATTTCTGCATCATTTTCAACCCTGGGCAGTGGTTGGAGATAAGGTCTAGGTTCTGGAGCCTGAAAACCGCAGTTGGGAAGAGATGACGACCTAAGGCCATGGCGGGTCCGATGTGCTCAGTGTGCGGCCAGCTGTCTGGGTGGGACCAGGAGGTCCAGGCTCAGGCTGGGTCAGAAGGGGAAATAGTGCCCAGGTCAGCCTATATGTTTGGGGTACAGCCGAATGGCGTGCAGGTGGATCCTCATTTGGGGTTTCGGGGTAGCCCTGAGGGCAATGTTTTACTTCTGTAGGGCAGGCAGAGAGCGGCATTGTAGTTCTGGATTGCCCAACTGGAGGGCTTGTGGGCCAGTAGTCTGAGGACGGAGTCTGAGAACCCAAGCTCGGCCTAGGTTTCTGGGTGAGGATATGGCAGGCACAATCTACAGACCTCAATAGAGATCTCGTGCATCTGAAGTCAGGGCAAGGATCAGACGATCGCTCAGGTTGGACTTTCTGCCCTGATGGCCCTTTTTTGAAGGGGGATGGATCACGAGGACATGGGGGTTTTCCCACGATGGGAGTTGTGACAAGCTCCAAACTGCAAAGATTCTTCTGCAGGACAATTGAGACCTGTTGGTTGGCTCCAGGCCAACGATTCCGAGCAGGGTTCTAAGGATGGATGGCTGGGTAGCCCACCTCGCATTCCAATTGTCTCCAAGCAACAAGACAGGTTAGATTTGCTGGATGTGGGGGGCAACCGAGGAGGCTGAGTTGAAATGGACTCTCCTGTGGATGTGTCCTAATATGTTTTTGTGTCTATGGAGACCTTGGAATGAAGCGGTGGCCCTGGGGCCCTGAAGGGTTCTCCTAAACAGAGGCTTTGACACAGCTCCAACGTGCATGTTTCCCATGTGTAGATGAGATTTGTTCCGATGGGTGAGTCAAGAAACAGCCATATGCTGGTATTGAAATCCAGGCCTCTGAGGAGAGAAGCCTGGAAACCAAAGCAATGGATCCGATTAGTGCCTAGAAGCCTGTCCGTTCCTTTTTACCTCTGGGGACATCAGTCTACGGGTCTGAGTGCAGGTAGGTGCTCAGATGGGCTCAGATTGCCCCTGTTTGTCCTGGGAAGCCACAACTATTGGGATGGCCTCAGGGACTTTGGAGGTTATCCTATTAGTAGGGTTGTGGCCATTGGAATGGGCACATATAATTCCCTTGGAGAGGGTAAGTAAAGTCCTCAGGTTTGGCTCCAGGGCCCTGAGCCTGTAGGGTGTGTAGGCCAGAGCTGTTTGGACAGTTGTCTGAAAACACAAACTCGGCTTATGTTTTGGGTCATAGGTATGGCAGGACTGATCTACAGACCATAAGGAGAACACTTCAGGATATGAAAAAAGGGCGAGTGTGAGGCTCTTGATCAAGTTTTTGTCTCTGGATATCGTGTCACTCATGGTCGTGAAATTGCCGGGTGACTTCATGGGAAATGGACGAGTCTTACTCTCTGGGGGTTCGGTCCCGTCCAAAGAGTTTTGGGTCATTCTGGGGATGGAAGAAGTCCGTTTTTTTGTTGTTGTCGATTTGTTTCATTTTGTTTTTCAACCTCAGATGTCCCACCAAATGAGGGATTCCAGCGTAGAGCCCTGAGGTGGGGCGACTGGACAACCAGAAATCTGGTTAAAAATTGGGGACTAGGGACATGTCAAGCCCATTATGACATCTAATGGTCCAGCCACTGAGAGGACTTACTAAAGGACAGGACTCACGCTGAGGTCACAATGCGTGTTTATGCTCTCATCGCACTCAGGAATGGGCGGGGCCTCAGGGTGAATGCTGTTTTCTCCTACACTGAACGTTGGACAACATGCCAACCACAAGGTTTCTTGCCATGGGTCAGGAAGAGTTCTGATTTCTGCATCAATGTCCCCCGTGGGCAGTGATTGGAGATAAGGTCTAGGTTCTGAAGCCTGAAAACTGAGGTAGGGAAGAGATGATGACCTAAGGCCAGGGCGTGTTTGATGTGCTCAGGGCGCGGTCACCTGGCTGGGTGTTGGTCAGCAGGTCCGGGCTCAGGTTGTGTCAGACAGTGCATTAGTGCCCAGGTTAGACTATATAATTTGGGTACATTCGAGTGCCGTGTAGGTTTATCTTCATTTAAGCTGCCTGGTCACCTCATTATGTAATATTTTTTTTCTTAGAGCAGGCAGAGTGCTTCATTGTCGGTCCGGAATTGCCATAATTGAGGGCTTCGGGGCCAGGAGAGTGCGGACGGAAGTCTGAGAACACAAGCTAGACTTCGGATTCAGGGTGAGGGCACGGCAGGTACCCCCTGCAGATCTGAACCAATATCTCATGCATCTGAAGTCAGGGCGAGGATCCCACGTTGGCTCAGGTTGGAGTTTCTGTGCATGACGGCCCCTTCATGAAGGGAGCGGAATCTCGAGGCCATGGAGGTTTTCCACGCTGGGAGATGTCAATGCCCCCTTCAAGGATTCCTTCTGCGGGACAATTGAGACCTGTTGGACAGCTCCAGGACATCCCATATGGAATGACTCCAGAGCACCGTTCGAGGATGGATGCCTGGGAAGTCCGCCTCGCCTTCCAATTGTCTCCTAGCAACAAGACAGTTTAGATATAATGGATCTGCGGGAGCAACCGGGGTGGCTGAGTTGAAATGCACTTTCCAGAGGATGGGTCCTAACGTGTGTTTGTGTCCATGAGGGCCTTGGAATGGGGAGGTGGCACCGGGACCCTGAAGTATTCTCCTAAGCTTTGGCATAGCTCCCATGCACAAGTTTCCTTGTGGAGACGAGATTTGTTCTGATGGGTGCCTCAGGAAATCCCCTCTGCTGGTATTGGAATCCAGGCTTGAGGAGACATGCCTGTAAACCAAAGCAATGGATCCGATAATGGCCTCGGGTCCTGTCTGGTTCAATCTTCTTGGTATGAGTGGAGGTAGATGAGTGGAGGTAGATGCTCAGCCGGTATCAACCGCCCTTTTTTGTCCCGGGCGACCTACACTATTGGGATGGCCTCAGGGACTTTGGAGGGTTCTCCTAATTTGTACGATTTTTGACAATGGAATGGGCAGAATTCCCATGGATTGTGTGGGGGCAGTCCTAATGTGTGGCTCCAGGAGCCCCAGCGTGGAGGGAGTGTGGCCCAGGACTTTGAGGACAGAAGACTGAAAACACAAACTCAGCTTAAGTTTGGGGACGTAGGTATGGCACGCCCGATCTACAAACCATGAGAAGAACTCTTCATGATATGAAGAATGAGCGAGTCTGAGTCGCTTGCTCAGGCTTTTGTCTCTGGATTTTGTTTCAGCGATGGCCGTGGAATGTTGGGGAGGTCTCATGGGCCATGGACGAATCTTCCTCTCTGTGGATTTGGCCCGATCCCAATTGTTTTTCGTCAGTCTGTGGGATGGGAGGACTCCTTTCAGGTTTGTTACCTCTGGTGTCCCACCAAAAGAGGAATTCCAAAGCAGAGCCCTGGGGAAGAGTGAAGGGAAACCCCGAACGATGGTTAAAAATTGGGGCCTAGGGGCATGACAAGCCCAATATGCTGTCTCTTCATATAGTCCCTGAGAGGCCTTACCTGAGGACTGGGCTCAGGCTGAGTGTCACAATGTGTGTTTGTGACCAATGTGGCCTGCAAGCATGCGCTGGGCCTCATGGGCCACGCTTGTTTTAACTACACTGAACGTTGGACAACATGCCAACCACAAGGTTTCTTGCCATGGGGAAAGAGTTCTGATTTCTGCATCATTTTCAACCCTGGGCAGTGGTTGGAGATAAGGTCTAGGTTCTGGAGCCTGAAAACCGCAGTTGGGAAGAGATGACGACCTAAGGCCATGGCGGGTCCGATGTGCTCAGTGTGCGGCCAGCTGTCTGGGTGGGACCAGGAGGTCCAGGCTCAGGCTTGGTCAGAAGGGGAAATAGTGCCCAGGTCAGCCTATATGTTTGGGGTACAGCCGAATGGCGTGCAGGTGGATCCTCATTTGGAGTTTCGGGGTAGCCCTGAGGGCAATGTTTTACTTCTGTAGGGCAGGCAGAGTGCGGCATTGTAGTTCTGGATTGCCCAACTGGAGGGCTTGTGGGCCAGTAGTCTGAGGACGGAGTCTGAGAACCCAAGCTAGGCCTAGGTTTCTGGGTGAGGATATGGCAGGCACAATCTACAGACCCAAATCGAGATCTCGTGCATCTGAAGTCAGGGCAAGGATCAGACGATCGCTCAGGTTGGACTTTCTGCCCTGATGGCCCTTTCTTTTTTTTTTTTTTTTAATTTATTTTTTATTTTCAGCATAACAGTATTCATTATTTTTCACCACACCCAGTGCTCCATGCAATTCGTGCCCTTTATAATACCCACCACCTAGTACCCCAACCTCCCACCCCCCACCCCTTCAAAACCCTCAGATTGTTTTTCAGAGTCCATAGTCTCTCATGGTTCACCTCCCCTTCCAATTTCCCCCAACTCCCTTCTCCTCTCTAACTCCCCATGTCCTCCATGCTATTTGTTATGCTCCACAAATAAGTGAAACCATATGATAATTGACTCTCTCTGCTTGACTTATTTCACTCAGCATAATAATCTCTTCCAGTCCCGTCCATGTTGCTACAAAAGTTGGGTATTTGTCCTTTCTTTTTTTTTTTTTTTTTATAAACATATATTTTTATCCCCAGGGGTACAGGTCTGTGAATCACCATGTTTACACACTTCACAGCACTCACCAAAGCACATACCCTCCCCAATGTCCATAATCCCACCCCCTTCTCCCAAACCCCCTCCCCCCAGCAACCCTCAGTTTGTTTTGTGAGATTAAGAGTCACTTATGGTTTGTCTCCCTCCCAATCCCATCTTGTTTCATTTATTCTTCTCCTACCCACTTAAGCCTCCATGTTGCATCACCACTTCCTCATATCAGGGAGATCATATGATAGTTGTCTTTCTCTGCTTGACTTATTTCGCTAAGCATGATACGCTCTAGTTCCATCCATGTTGTCGCAAATGGCAAGATTTCATTTCTTTTGATGGCTGCATAGTATTCCATTGTGTATATATACCACATCTTCTTGATCCATTCATCTGTTGATGGACATCTAGGTTCTTTCCATAGTTTGGCTATTGTGGACATTGCTGCTATAAACATTCGGGTGCATGTGCCCCTTTGGATCACTACGTTTGTATCTTTAGGGTAAATACCCAGTAGTGCAATTGCTGGGTCATAGGGCAGTTCTATTTTCAACATTCTGAGGAACCTCCATGCTGTTTTCCAGAGTGGCTGCACCAGCTTGCATTCCCACCAACAGTGTAGGAGGGTTCCCCTTTCTCCACATCCTCGCCAGCATCTCTCATTTCCTGACTTGTTGATTTTAGCCATTCTGACTGGTGTGAGGTGATATCTCATTGTGGTTTTGATTTGTATTTCCCTGATGCCGAGTGATATGGAGCACTTTTTCATGTGTCTGTTGGCCATCTGGATGTCTTCTTTGCAGAAATGTCTGTTCATGTCCTCTGCCCATTTCTTGATTGGATTATTTGTTCTTTGGGTGTTGAGTTTGCTAAGTTCTTTATAGATTCTGGACACTAGTCCTTTATCTGATATGTCGTTTGCAAATATCTTCTCCCATTCTGTCAGTTGTCTTTTGATTTTGTTAACTGTTTCCTTTGCTGTGCAAAAGCTTTTGATCTTGATGAAATCCCAATAGTTCATTTTTTCCCTTGCTTCCCTTGCCTTTTGCGTTGTTCCTAGGAAGATGTTGCTGCGGCAGAGGTCGAAGAGGTTGCTGCCTGTGTTCTCCTCAAGGATTTTGATGGATTCCTTTCGCACATTGAGGTCCTTCATCCATTTTGAGTCTATTTTTGTGTGTGGTGTAAGGAAATGGTCCAATTTCATTTTTCTGCATGTGGCTGTCCAATTTTCCCAGCACCATTTATTGAAGAGGCTGTCTTTTTTCCATTGGACATTCTTTCCTGCTTTGTCGAAGATGAGTTGACCATAGATTTGAGGGTCTATTTCTGGGCTCTCTATTCTGTTCCATTGATCTATGTGTCTGTTTTTGTGCCAGTACCATGCTGTCTTGATGATGACAGCTTTGTAATAGAGCTTGAAGTCCGGAATTGTGATGCCACCAACGTTGGCTTTCTTTTTCAATATCCCTTTGGCTATTCGAGGTCTTTTCTGGTTCCATATAAATTTTAGCATTATTTGTTCCATTTCTTTGAAAAAGATGGATGGTACTTTGATAGGAATTGCATTAAATGTGTAGATTGCTTAGGGTAGCATAGACATTTTCACAATATTTATTCTTCCAATCCAGGAGCATGGAACATTTTTCCATTTCTTTGTATCTTCCTCAATTTCTTTCATGAGTACTTTTTCTGTGTCTATTTGGTTAGGTTTATTCCTAGGTATCTTATGGTTTTGGATGCAATTGTAAATGGGATTGACTCCTTAATATCTCTTTCTTCTGTCTTGCTGTTGGTGTAGAGAAATGCAACTGATTTCTGTGCATTGATTTTATATCCTGACACTTTACTGAATTCCTGTATAAGTTCTAGCAGTTTTGGAGTGGTGTCTTTTGGGTTTTCCACATATAGTATCATATCATCTGCGAAGAGTGATAATTTGACTTCTTCTTTGCCAATTTGGATGCCTTTAATTTTCTTTTGTTGTCTGATTGCTGAGGCTAGGACCTCTAGTACTATGTTGAATAGCAGTGGTGATAATGGACATCCCTGCCGTGTTCCTGACCTTAGTGGAAAAGCTTTCAGTTTTTCTCCATTGAGAATGATATTTGCGGTGGGTTTTTCATAGATGGCTTTGATGATATTGAGGTATGTGCCCTCTATCCCTACACTTTGAAGAGTTTTGATCAGGAAGGGATGCTGTACTTTGTCAAATGCTTTTTCAGCATCTATTGAAAGTATCATATGGTTCTTGTTCTTTCTTTTATTGATGTGTTGTATCACATTGACTGATTTGCGGATGTTGAACCAACCTTGCAGCCCTGGAATAAATCCCACTTGGTCGTGGTGAATAATCTTTTTAATGTACTGTTGAATCCTATTGGCTAGTATTTTGCTGAGTATTTTTGCATCTGTGTTCCCTGATGGCCCTTTCTTGAAGGGGGTTGGATCACGAGGACATGGGGGTTTTCCCACGATGGGAGTTGTGAGAAGCTCCAAACTGCAAAGATTCTTCTGCAGGACAATTGAGACCTGTTGGTTGGCTCCAAGCCAACGATTCCGAGCAGGGTTCTAAGGATGGATGGCTGGGTAGCCCACCTCGCATTCCAATTGTCTCCAAGCAACAAGACAGGTTAGATCTGCTGGATGTGGGGGGCAACCGAGGAGGCTGAGTTGAAATGGACTCTCCTGTGGATGTGTCCTAATATGTTTTTGTGTCTATGGAGACCTTGGAATGAAGCGGTGGCCCTGGGGCCCTGAAGGGTTCTCCTAAACAGAGGCTTTGACACAGCTCCAACGTGCATGTTTCCCATGTGTAGATGAGATTTGTTCTGATGGGTGAGTCAAGAAACAGCCATATGCTGGTATTGAAATCCAGGCCTCTGAGGAGAGATGCCTGGAAACCAAAGCAATGGATCCGATTAGTGCCTAGGGGCCTGTTCGTTCCTTTTTACCTCTGGGGACATCAGTCTAGGGGTCTGAGTGCAGGTAGGTGCTCAGATGGGCTCAGATTGCCCCTGTTTGTCCTGGGAAGCCACAACTATTGGGATGGCCTCAGGGACTTTGGAGGTTATCCTACTAGTAGGGTTGTGGCCATTGGAATGGGCACATACAATTCCCTTGGAGAGGGCAAGTACAGTCCTCAGGTTTGGCTCCAGGGCCCTGAGCCTGTAGGGTGTGTAGGCAAGAGCTGTTTGGACAGTTGTCTGAAAACACAAACTCGGCTTATGTTTTGGGTCATAGGTATGGCAGGACTGATTTACAGACCATGAGGAGAACACTTCAGGATATGAAAAAAGGGCGAGTGTGAGGCTCTTGCTCAAGTTTTTGTCTCTGGATATCGTGTAACTCATGGTCGTTAAATTGCCGGGTGACTTCATGGGAAATGGACGAGTCTTACTCTCTGGGGGTTCGGTCCCGTCCAAAGAGTTTGGGGTCATTCTGGGGATGGAAGAAGTCCGTTTTTTTGTTGTTGTCGATTTGTTTCATTTTGTTTTTCAACCTCAGATGTCCCACCAAATGAGGGATTCCAGCGTAGAGCCCTGAGGTGGGGCGACTGGACAACCAGAAATCTGGTTAAAAATTGGGGACAAGGGACATGTCAAGCCCATTATAACATCTAATGGTCCAGCCACTGAGAGGACTTACTAGAGGACAGGACTCACGCTGAGGTCACAATGCGTGTTTATGCTCTCATCGCACTCAAGAATGGGCGGGGACTGAGGGTGAATGCTGGTTTCACCTACACTGAACGTTGGACAACATGCCAACCACAAGGTTTCTTGCCATGGGTCAGGAAGAGTTCTGATTTCTGCATCACAGTCACCCGTGGGCAGTGATTGGAGATAAGGTCTAGGTTCTGAAGCCTGAAAACTGAGGTAGGGAAGAGATGATGACCTAAGGCCAGGGCGGGTCTGATGTGCTCAGCGTGCGGTCAGCTGTCTGGGTGTTGGTCAGCAGGTCCGGGCTCAGGTTGTGTCAGACAGTGCATTAGTGCCCAGGTTAGACTATATAATTTGGGTACATTCGAGTGCCGTGTAGGTTTATCTTCATTTAAGCTGCCTGGTCAGTTCATTAGGCAATATATTTTTTCTAGAGGGCAGGCAGAGTGCTTCATTGTCGGTCCGGAATTGCCATACTTGAGGGCTTCGGGGCCAGGAGAGTGCATACGGAAGTCTGAGAACACAAGCTAGACTTCGGATTCAGGGTGAGGGCACGGCAGGTACCCCCTGCAGATCTGAACCAATATCTCATGCATCTGAAGTCAGGGCGAGGATCCCACGTTGGCTCAGGTTGGAGTTTCTGTGCATGACGGCCCCTTCATGAAGGGAGCGTAATCTCGAGGCCATGGAGGTTTTCCACGTTGGGAGATGTGGGATGCCCCCTTCAAGGATTCCTTCTGCGGGACAATTGAGAACCGTTGGACAGCTCCAGGACATCCCATATGGAATGACTCCAGAGCACCGTTGGAGGATGGATGCCTGGGAAGTCCGCCTCGCCTTCCAATTGTCTCCTAGCAACAAGACAGTTTAGATCTAATGTATCTGCGGGAGCAACCGGGGTGGCTGAGTTGAAATGCACTTTCCAGAGGATGGGTCCTAATGTGTGTTTGTGTCCATGAGGGCCTTGGAATGGGGAGGTGGCACCGGGACCCTGAAGTATTCTCCTAAGCTTTGGCTTAGCTCCCATGCACAAGTTTCCTTGTGGAGACGAGATTTGTTCTGTTGGGTGCCTCAGGAAATCCCCTCTGCTGGTATTGGAATGCAGGCTTTTGAGGAGACATGCCTGTAAAACAAAGCAATGGATCCGATAATGGCCTCGGGTCCTGTCTGGTTCAATCTTCTTGGTATGAGCGGAGGTAGATGAGTGGAGGTAGATGCTCAGCTGGTATCAACCGCCCTTTTTTGTCCCGGGGGACCTACACTATTGGGATGGCTTCAGGGACTTTGGAGGGTTCTCCTAATTTGTAGGATTTTTACAATGGAATGGGCAGAATTCCCATGGATTGTGTGGGGGCAGTCCTAATGTGTGGCTCCAGGGGCCCCAGCCTGGAGGGAGTTTGGCCCAGGACTTTGAGGACAGAAGTCTGAAAACACAAACTCAGCTTAAGTTTGGGGACGTAGGTATGGCACGCCCGATCTACAAACCATGAGAAGAACTCTTCAGGATATGAAGAATGAGCGAGTCTGAAGAGCTTGCTCAGGATTTTGTCTCTGGATTTTGTTTCAGCGATGGCCGTGGAATGTTGTGGAGGTCTCATGGGCCATGGACGAATCTTCCTCTCTGTGGATTTGGCCCGATCCCAATTGTTTTTCGTCAATCTGTGGGATGGGAGGACTCCTTTCTGGTTTGTTACCTCTGGTGTCCCACCAAAAGAGGAATTCCAAAGCAGAGCCCTGGGGAAGAGTGAAGGGACACCCCGAACTATGGTTAAAAATTGGGGCCTAGGGGCATGGCAAGCCCAATATGCTGTCTCTTCATATAGGCCCTGAGAGGCCTTACCTGAGGACTGGGCTCAGGCTGAGGGTCACAATGTGTGTTTGTGACCAATGGGGCCTGTAAGCATGGGCTGGGCCTCATGGGCCACGCTTGTTTCAACTACACTGAACGTTGGACAACATGCCAAGCACAAGGTTTCTTGCCATGGGGAAAGAGTTCTGATTTCTGCATCATTTTCAACCCTGGGCAGTGGTTGGAGATAAGGTCTAGGTTCTGAAGCCTGAAAACCGCAGTTGGGAAGAGATGACGAACTAAGGCCATGGCGGGTCCGATGTGCTCAGTGTGCGGCCAGCTGTCTGGGTGGGACCAGGAGGTCCAGGCTCAGGCTGGGTCAGAAGGGGAAATAGTGCCCAGGTCAGCCTATATGTTTGGGGTACAGCCGAATGGCGTGCAGGTGGATCCTCATTTGGAGTTTCGGGGTAGCCCTGAGGGCAATGTTTTACTTCTGTAGGGCAGGCAGAGTGCGGCATTGTAGTTCTGGATTGCCCAACTGGAGGGCTTGTGGGCCAGTAGTCTGAGGACAGAGTCTGAGAACCCAAGCTAGGCCTAGGTTTCTGGGTGAGGATATGGCAGGCACAATCTACAGAACTCAATAGAGATCTCGTGCATCTGAAGTCAGGGCAAGGATCAGACGATTGCTCAGGTTGGAGTTTCTGCCCTGATGGCCCTTTCTTGAAGGGGGTTGGATCATGAGGACATGGGGGTTTTCCCACGATGGGAGTTGTGAGAAGCTCCAAACTGCAAAGATTCTTCTGCAGGACAATTGAGACCTGTTGGTTGGCTCCAGGCCAACGATTCCGAGCAGGCTTCTAAGGATGGATGGCTGGGTAGACCACCTCGCATTCCAATTGTCTCCAAGCAACAAGACAGGTTAGATCTGCTGGATGTGGGGGGCAACCGAGGAGGCTGAGTTGAAATGGACTCTCCTGTGGATGTGTCCTAATATGTTTTTGTGTCTATGGAGACCTTGGAATGAAGCGGTGGCCCTGGGGCCCTGAAGGGTTCTCCTAAACAGAGGCTTTGACACAGCTCCAACGGGCATGTTTCCCATGTGTAGATGAGATTTGTTCTGATGGGTGAGTCAAGAAACAGCCATATGCTGGTATTGAAATCCAGGCCTCTGAGGAGAGTTTCCTGGAAACCAAAGCAATGGATCCGATTAGTGCTTGGGGCCTGTCCGTTCCTTTTTCCTTCTGGGGACATCAGTCTACGGGTCTGAGTGCAGGTAGGTGCTCAGATGGGCTCAGATTGCCCCTGTTTGTCCTGGGAAGCCACAACTATTGGGATGGCCTCAGGGACTTTGGAGGTTATCCTACTAGTAGGGTTGTGGCCATTGGAATGGGCACATACAATTACCTTGGAGAGGGCAAGTACAGTCCTCAGGTTTGGCTCCAGGGCCCTGAGCCTGTAGGGTGTGTAGGCCAGAGCTGTTTAGACAGTTGTCTGAAAACACAAACTCGGCTTATGTTTTGGGTCATAGGTATGGCAGGACTGATTTACAGACCATGAGGAGAACACTTCAGGATATGAAAAAAGGGCGAGTGTGAGGCTCTTGCTCAAGTTTTTGTCTCTGGATATCGTGTCACTCATGGTCGTGAAATTGCCGGGTGACTTCATGGGAAATGGACGAGTCTTACTCTCTGGGGGTTCGGTCCCGTCCAAAGAGTTTGGGGTCATTCTGGGGATGGAAGAAGTCCGTTTTTTTGTTGTTGTTGATTTGTTTCATTTTGTTTTTCAACCTCAGATGTCCCACCAAATGAGGGATTCCAGCGTAGAGCCCTGAGGTGGGGCGACTGGACAACCAGAAATCTGGTTCAAAATTGGGGACTAGGGACATGTCAAGCCCATTATGACATCTAATGGTCCAGCCACTGAGAGGACTTACTAGAGGACAGGACTCACGCTGAGGTCACAATGCGTGTTTATGCTCTCGTCGCACTCAAAAATGGGCGGGGCCTCAGGGTGAATGCTGTTTTCTCCTACACTGAACATTGGACAACATGCCAACCACAAGGTTTCTTGCTATGGGTCAGGAAGAGTTCTGTTTTCTGCATCACAGTCACCCGTGGGCAGTGATTGGAGATAAGGTCTAGGTTCTGAAGCCTGAAAACTGAGGTAGGGAAGAGATGATGACCTAAGGCCAGGGCGGGTCTGATGTGCTCAGGGTGCGGTCAGCTGTCTGGGTGTTGGTCAGCAGGTCCGGGCTCAGGTTGTGTCAGACAGTGCATTAGTGCCCAGGTTAGACTATATAATTTGGGTACATTCCAGTGTCGTGTAGGTTTATCTTCATTTAAGCTGCCTGGTCAGCTCATTAGGCAATATATTTTTTCTAGAGGGCAGGCAGAGTGCTTCATTGTCGGTCCGGAATTGCAAAACTTGAGTGCTTCGGGGCCAGGAGAGTGCGGACGGAAGTCTGAGAACACAAGCTAGATTTCGGATTCAGGGTGAGGGCACGGCAGGTACCCCCTGCAGATCTGAACCAATATCTCATGCATCTGAAGTCAGAGGGAGGATCTGACGTTGGCTCAGGTTGGAGTTTCTGTGCATGACGGCCCCTTCATGAAGGGAGCGGAATCTCGAGGCCATGGAGGTTTTCCACGTTGGGAGATGTGGGATGCCCCCCTTCAAGGATTCCTTCTGCGGGACAATTGAGACCTGTTGGACAGCTCCAGGACATCCCATATGGAATGACTCCAGAGCACCATTCGAGGATGGATGCCTGGGAAGACCGCCTCGCCTTCCAATTGTCTCCTAGCAACAAGTCAGTTTAGATCTAATGGATCTGCGGGAGCAACCGGGGTGGCTGAGTTGAAATGCACTTTCCAGAGGATGGGTCCTAATGTGTGTTTGGGTCCATGAGGGGCTTGGAATGGGGAGGTGGCACGGGGACCCTGAAGTATTCTCCCAAGCTTTGGTATAGCTCCCATGCACAAGTTTCCTTGTGGAGACGAGATTTGTTCTGATGGGTGCCTCAGGAACTCCCCTCTGCTGGTATTGGAATCCAGGCTTTTGAGGAGACATGCCTGTAAAACAAAGCAATGGATCCGATAATGGCCTCGGGTCCTGTCTGGTTCAATCTTCTTGGTATGAGTGGAGGTAGATGAGTGGAGGGAGATGCTCAGCTGTTATCAAACGCCCTTTTTTGTCCCGGGCGACCTACACTATTGGGATGGACTCAGGGACTTTGGAGGGTTCTCCTAATTTGTACGATTTTTGACAATGGAATGGGCAGAATTCCCATGGATTGCTGGGGGTAGTCCTAATGTGTGGCTCCAGGGGCCCCAGCCTGGAGGGAGTGTGGCCCAGGACTTTGAGGACAGAAGACTGAAAACACAAACTCAGCTTAAGTTTGGGGATGTAGGTATGGCACGCCCGATCTACAAACCATGAGAAGAACTCTTCAGGATATGAAGAATGAGCGAGTCTGAGTCGCTTGCTCAGGCTTTTGTCTCTGGATTTTGTTTCAGCGATGGCCGTGGAATGTTGGGGAGGTCTCATGGGCCATGGACGAATCTTCCTCTCTGTGGATTTGGCCCGATCCCAATTGTTTTTTGTCAATCTGTGGGATAGGAGGACTCATTTCTGGTTTGTTACCTCTGGTGTCCCACCAAAAGAGGAATTCCAAAGCAGAGCCCTGGGGAAGAGTGAAGGGACACCCCGAACTATGGTTAAAAATTGGGGCCTAGGGGCATGGCAAGCCCAATATTCTGTCTCTTCATATAGGCCCTGAGAGGCCTTACCTGAGGACTGGGCTCAGGCTGAGGGTCACAATGTGTGTTTGTGACCAATGTGGCCCGCAAGCATGGGCTGGGCCTCATGGGCCACACTTGTTTAAACTACACTGAACGTTGGACAACATGCCAACCACAAGGTTTCTTGCCATGGGGAAAGAGTTCTGATTTCTGCATCATTTTCAACCCTGGGCAGTGGTTGGAGATAAGGTC
This sequence comes from Mustela nivalis, assembly GCF_964662115.1. Lineage (NCBI taxonomy): Eukaryota > Metazoa > Chordata > Mammalia > Carnivora > Mustelidae > Mustela > Mustela nivalis. Next base: position 314,060 of record NW_028135983.1, on the reverse strand, counting down.
TAGGTTCTGAGCCTGAAAACCGCAGTTGGGAAGAGATGACGACCTAAGGCCATGGCGGGTCCGATGTGCTCAGTGTGCGGCCAGCTGTGTGGGTGGGACCAGGAGGTCCAGGCTCAGGCTGGGTCAGAAGGGGAAATAGTGCCCAGGTCAGCCTATATGTTGGGGTTACAGCCGAATGGCGTGCAGGTTGATCCTCATTTGGGGTTTCGGGGTAGCCCTGAGGGCAATGTTTTACTTCTGTAGGGACGGCAGAGTGCGGCATTGTAGTTCTGGATTGCCCAACTGGAGGGCTTGTGGGCCAGTAGTCTGAGGACGGAGTCTGAGAACCCAAGCTAGGCCTAGGTTTCTGGGTGAGGATATGGCAGGCACAATCTACAGACCTCAATAGAGATCTCGTGCATCTGAAGTCAGGGCAAGGATCAGAAGATCGCTCAGGTTGGACTTTCTGCCCTGATGGCCCTTTCTTGAAGGGGGTTGGGACACGAGGACATGGGGGTTTTCCCACGATGGGAGTTGTGACAAGCTCCAAACTACAAAGATTCTTCTGCAGGACAATTGAGACCTGTTGGTTGGCTCCAGGCCCACGATTCCGAGCAGGGTTCTAAGGATGGATGGCTGGGTAGCCCACCTCGCATTCCAATTGTCTCCAAGCAACAAGACAGGTGAGATCTGCTGGATGTGGGGGGCAACCGAGGAGGCTGAGTTGTAATGGACTCTCCTGTGGATGTGACCTAATATGTTTTTGTGTCTATGGAGACCTTGGAATGAAGCGGTGGCCCTGGGGCCCTGAAGGGTTTCCTAAACAGAGGCTTTGACACAGCTCCAACGTGCATGTTTCCCATGTGTAGATAAGATTTGTTCTGATGGGTGAGTCAAGAAACAGCCATATGCTGGTATTGAAATCCAGGCCTCTGAGAAGAGTTTCCTGGAAACCAAAGCAATGAATCCGATTAGTGCTTGGGGCCTGTCCGTTCCTTTTTACTTCTGGGGACATCAGTCTACGGGTCTGAGTGCAGGTAGGTGCTCAGATGGGCTCAGATTGCCCCTGTTTGTCCTGGGAAGCCACAACTATTGGGATGGCCTCAGGGACTTTGGAGGTTATCCGATTAGTAGGGTTGTGGCCATTGGAATGGGCACATACAATTCCCTTGAAGAGGGCAAGTACAGTCCTCAGGTTTGGCTCCAGGGCCCTGAGCCTGCAGGGTGTGTAGGCCAGAGCTGTTTGGACAGTTGTCTGAAAACACAAACTCGGCTTATGTTTTGGGTCATAGGTATGGAAGGACTGATCTACAGACCATGAGAAGAACACTTCGCGATATGAAAAAAGGGCGAGTGTGAGGCTCTTGCTCAAGTTTTTGTCTCTGGATATCGTGTCACTCATGGTCGTGAAATTGCCAGGTGACTTCATGGGAAATGGACGAGTCTTACTCTCTGGGGGTTCGGTCCCGTCCAAAGAGTTTGGGGTCATTCTGGGGATGGAAGAAGTCCGTTTTTTTGTTGTTGTCGATTTGTTTCATTTTGTTTTTCAACCTCAGTTGTCCCACCAAATGAGGGATTCCAGCGTAGAGCCCTGAGGTGGGGCGACTGGACAACCAGAAATCTGGTTAAAAATTGGGGACTAGGGACACGTCAAGCCCATTATGACATCTAATGGTCCAGCCACTGAGAGGACTTACTAGAGGACAGGACTCACGCTGAGGTCACAATGCGTGTTTATGCTCTCGTCGCACTCAAGAATGGGCGGGGACTCAGGGTGAATGCTGGTTTCACCTACACTGAACGTTGGACAACATGCCAACCAAAAGGTTTCTTGCCATGGGTCAGGAAGAGTTCTGATTTCTGCATCACAGTCACCCGTGGGCAGTGATTGGAGATAAGGTCTAGGTTCTGAAGCCTGAAAACTGCGGTAGGGAAGAGATGATGACCTAAGGCCAGGGCGGGTCTGATGTGCTCAGGGTGCGGTCAGCTGTCTGGGTGTTGGTCAGCAGGTCTGGGCTCAGGTTGTGTCAGACAGTGCATTAGTGCCCAGGTTAGACTATATAATTTGGGTACATTCGAGTGCCTTGTAGGTTTATCCTCATTTAAGCTGCCTGGGCTGCTCATTAGGCAATATATTTTTTCTAGAGGGCAGGCAGAGTGCTTCATTGTCGGTCCGGAATTGCCAAACTTGAGGGCTTCGGGGCCAGGAGAGTGCGGACGGAAGTCTGAGAACACAAGCTAGATTTCGGATTCAGGGTGAGGGCACGGCAGGTACCCCCTGCAGATCTGACCCAATATCTCATGCATCTGAAGTCAGAGCGAGGATCCGACGTTGGCTCAGGTTGGAGTTTCTGTGCATGACGGCCCCTTCATGAAGGGAGCGGAATCTCGAGGCCATGGAGGTTTTCCACGTTGGGAGATGTGGGATGCCCCCCTTCAAGGATTCCTTCTTCGGGACAATTGAGACCCGTTGGACAGCTCCAGGACATCCCATATGGAATGACTCCAGAGCACCGTTCGAGGATGGATGCCTGGGAAGTCCGCCTCGCCTTCCAATTGTCTCCTAGCAACAAGACAGTTTAGATCTAATGTATCTGCGGGAGCAACCGGGGTGGCTGAGTTGAAATGCACTTTCCAGAGGATGGGTCCTAATGTGTGTTTGGGTCCATGAGGGCCTTGGAATGGGGAGGTGGCACCGGGAACCTGAAGGATTCTCCCAAGCTTTGGCATAGCTCCCATGCGCAAGTTTCCTTGTGGAGATGAGATTTGTTCTGATGGGTGCCTGAGTAAATCCCCTCTGCTGCTATTGGAATCCAGGCTTTTGTGGAGACATGCCTGTAAACCAAAGCAATGGATCCGATAATGGCATCGGGTCCTGTCTGGTTCAATCTTCTTGGTATGAGTGGAGGTAGATGAGTGGAGGTAGATTCTCAGCTGGTATCAACTGCCCTTTTTTGTCCCGGGCGACCTAAACTATTGGGATGGCCTCAGGGACTTTGGAGGGTTCTCCTAATTTGTACGATTTTTGACAATGGAATGGGCAGAATTCCCATGGATTGGGTGGGGGCAGTCCTAATGTGTGGCTCCAGGGGCCCCAGCCTGGAGGGAGTGTGGCCCAGGACTTTGAGGACAGAAGAATGAAAACACAAACTCAGCTTAAGTTTGGGGACGAAGGTATGGCACGCCCGATCTACAAACCATGAGAAGAACTCTTCAAGATATGAAGAATTAGCGAGTCTGAGGAGCTTGCTCAGGCTTTTGTCTCTGGATTTTATTTCTGCGATGGACGTGGAATGTTGGGGAGGTCTCATGGGCCATGGACGAATCTTCCTCTCTGTGGATTTGGCCCGACCCCAATTGTTTTTCATCATTCTGTGGGATGGGAGGACTCCTTTCAGGTTTGTTACCTCTGGTGTCCCACCAAAGGAGGAATTCCAAAGCAGAGCCCTGGGGAAGAGTGAAGGGACACCCCGAACGATGGTTAAAAATTGGGGCCTAGGGGCATGGCAAGCCCATTATTCTGTCTCTTCATATAGGCCCTGAGAGGCCTTACCTGAGGACTGGGCTCAGGCTGAGGGTCACAATGTGTGTTTGTGACCAATGTGGCCCGCAAGCATGGGCTGGGCCTCATGGGCCACGCTTGTTTCAACTACACTGAACGTTGGACAACATGCCAAGCACAAGGTTTCTTGCCATGGGGAAAGAGTTCTGAGTTCTGCATCATTTTCAACCCTGGGCAGTGGTTGGAGATAAGGTCTAGGTTCTGAGCCTGAAAACCGCAGTTGGGAAGAGATGACGACCTAAGGCCATGGCGGGTCCGATGTGCTCAGTGTGCGGCCAGCTGTCTGGGTGGGACCAGGAGGTCCAGGCTCAGGCTGGGTCAGAAGGGGAAATAGTGCCCAGGTCAGCCTATATGTTTGGGGTACAGCCGAATGGCGTGCAGGTTGATCCTCATTTGGGGTTTTGGGGTAGCCCTGAGGGCAATGTTTTACTTCTGTAGGGCAGGCAGAGTGCGGCATTGTAGTTCTGGATTGCCCAATTGGAGGGCTTGTGGGCCAGTAGTCTGAGGACGGAGTCTGAGAACCCAAGCTAGGCCTAGGTTTCTGGGTGAGGATATGGCAGGCACAATCTACAGACCTCAATCGAGATCTCGTGCATCTGAAGTCAGGGCAAGGATCAGACGATCGCTCAGGTTGGACTTTCTGCCCTGATGGCCCTTTCTTGAAGGGGGTTGGATCACGAGGACATGGGGGTTTTCCCACGATGGGAGTTGTGAGAAGCTCCAAACTGCAAAGATTCTTCTGCAGGACAATTGAGACCTCTTGGTTGGCTCCAGACCAACGATTCCGAGCAGGGTTCTAAGGATGGATGGCTGGGTAGCCCACCTCGCATTCCAATGGTCTCCAAGCAACAAGACAGGTTAGATCTGCTGATTGTGGGGGGCAACCGAGGAGGCTGAGTTGAAATGGACTCTCCTGTGGATGTGTCCTAATATGTTTTTGTGTCTATGGAGACCTTGGAATGAAGCGGTGGCCCTGGGGCCCTGAAGGGTTCTCCTAAACAGAGGCTTTGACACAGCTCCAACGTGCATGTTTCCCAAGTGTAGATGAGATTTATCTATGGGTGAGTCAAGAAACAGCCATTAGCTGGTATTGAAATCCAGGCCTCTGAGGAGAGATGCCTGGAAACCAAAGCAATGGATCCGATTAGTGCCTAGGGGCCTGTAAGTTCCTTTTTACCTCTGGGGACATCTGTCTACAGGTCTGAGTGCAGGTAGGTGCTCAGATGGGCTCAGATTGCCCCTGTTTGTCCTGGGAAGCCTCAACTATTGGGATGGCCTCAGGGACTTGGAGGTTATCCTACTAGTAGGGTTGTGGCCATTGGAATGGGCACATACAATTCCCTTGGAGAGGGCAAGTACAGTCCTCAGGTTTGGCTCCAGGGCCCTGAGCCTGTAGGGTGTGTAGGCCAGAGCTGTTTGGACAGTTGTCTGAAAACACAAACTCGGCTTATGTTTTGGGTCATAGGTATGGCAGGACTGATCTACAGACCATGAGGAGAACACTTCGGGATATGAAAAAAGGGCGAGTGTGAGGCTCTTGCTCAAGTTTTTGTCTCTGGATATCGTGTCACTCATGGTCGTGAAATTGCCGGGTGACTTCATGGGAAATGGACGAGTCTTACTATCTGGGGGTTCGGTCCCGTCCAAAGAGTTTGCGGTCATTCTGGGGATGGAAGAAGTCCGTTTTTTGGTTGTTGTTGTCGATTTGTTTCATTTTGTTTTTCAACCTCAGATGTCCCACCAAATGAGGGATTCCATAGTAGAGCCCTGGGGTGGGGCGACTGGACAACCAGAAATCTGGTTAAAAATTGGGGACTAGGGACATGTCAAGCCCATTATGACATCTAATGGTCCAGCCACTGAGAGGACTTACTAGAGGACAGGACTCACGCTGAGGTCACAATGCGTGTTTATGCTCTCGTCGCACTCAAGAATTGGCGGGGCCTCAGGGTGAATGCTGGTTTCTCCTACACTGAATGTTGGACAACATGCCAACCACAAGGTTTCTTACCATGGGTCAGGAAGAGTTCTGATTTCTGCATCACAGTCACCCGTGGGCAGTGATTGGAGATAAGGTCTAGGTTCTGAAGTCTGAAAACTGAGGTAGGGAAGAGATGATGACCTAAGGCCATGGCGGGTCTGATGTGCTCAGCGTGCGGTCAGCTGTCTGGGTGTTGGTCAGCAGGTCCGGGCTCAGGCTGTGTCAGACAGTGCATTAGTGCCCAGGTTAGACTATATAATTTGTATACATTCGAGTGCCGTGTAGGTTTATCCTCATTTAAGCTGCCTGGGCTGCTCATTAGGCAATATATTTTTTCTAGAGGGCAGGCAGAGTGCTTCATTGTCGGTCCGGAATTGCCAAACTTCAGGGCTTCGGGGCCAGGAGAGTGAGGACGGAAGTCTGAGAACACAAGCTAGACTTCGGATTCAAGGTGAGGGCACGGCAGGTACTCCCTGCAGATATGAACCAATATCTCATGCATCTCAAGTCAGGGCGAGGATCCGACGTTAGCTCAGGTTGGAGTTTCTGTGCATGACGGCCCCTTCATGAAGGGAGCAGAATCTCGAGGCCATGGAGGTTTTCCACGTTGGGAGCTGTGGGATGCCCCCTTCAAGGATTCCTTCTGCGGGACTATTGAGACCTGTTGGACAGCACCAGGACATCCCATATGGAATGACTCCAGGGCACCGTTCGAGGATGGATGCCTGGGAAGTCCGCCTCACCTTCCAATTGTCTCCTAGCAACAAGACAGTTTAGATCTAATGTATCTGCGGGAGCAACCGGGGTGGCTGAGTTGAAATGCACTTTCCAGAGGATGGGTCCTAACGTGTGTTTGTGTCCATGAGGGCCTTGGAATGGGGAGGTGGCACCGGGACCCTGAAGTATTCTCCTAAGCTTTGGCTTAGCTCCCATGCACAAGTTTCTTTGTGGAGACGAGATTTGTTCTGATGGGTGCCTCAGGAAATCCCCTCTGCTGGTATTGGAATCCAGGCTTTTGAGGAGACATGCCTGTAAACCAAAGCAATGGATCCGATAATGGCCTCGGGTCCTGTCTGGTTCAATCTTCTTGGTATGAGTGGAGGTAGATGAGTGGAGGTAGATGCTCAGCCGGTATCAACCGCCCTTTTTTGTCCCGGGCGACCTACACTATTGGGATGGCCTCAGGGACTTTGGAGGGTTCTCCTAATTTGTACGATTTTTGACAATGGAACGGGCAGATTTCCCATGGATTGGGTGGGGGCAGTCATAATGTGGGGCTCCAGGGGCCCCAGCCTGGAGGGAGTGTGGCCCAGGACTTTGAGGACAGAAGACTGAAAACACAAACTCAGCTTAACTTTGGGGACGTAGGTATGGCACGCCCGATCTACAAACCATGAGAAGAAGTCTTCAGGATATGAAAAATGAGCGAGTCTGAGGCGCTTGCTCAGGCTTTTGTCTCTGACTTTTGTTTCAGCGATGGCCGTTGAATGTTGGGGAGGTCTCATGGGCCATGGACGAATCTTCCTCTCTGTGGATTTGGCCAGATCCCAATTGTTTTTCGTCCATCTGTGGGATGGGAGGACTCCTTTCAGGTTTGTTACCTCAGGTGTCCCACCAAAAGAGGAATTCCAAAGCAGAGCCCTGGGGAAGAGTGAAGGGACAACCCGAACTATGGTTAAAAATTGGGGCCTAGGGGCATGGCAAGCCCAATATGCTGTCTCTTCATATAGGCCCTGAGAGGCCTTACCTGAGGACTGGGCTCAGGCTGAGGGTCACAATGTGTGTTTGTGACCAATGTGGCCCGCAAGCATGGGCTGGGCCTCATGGGCCACGCTTGTTTCAACTACACTGAACATTGGACAACATGCCAACCACAAGGTTTCTTGCCATGGGTAAAGAGTTCTGATTTCTGCATCATTTTCAAACCTGGGCAGTGGTTGGAGATAAGGTCTAGGTTCTGGAGCCTAAAACCGCACTGGGGAAGAGATGACGACCTAAGGCCATGGCGGGTCCGATGTGCTCAGTGAGCGGCCAGCTGTCTGGGTGGGACCAGGAGGTCCAGGCTCAGGCTGGGTCAGAAGGGGAAATAGTGCCCAGGTCAGCCTATATGTTTGGGGTACAGCCGAATGGCGTGCAGGTTGATCCTCATTTGCGGTTTCGGTGTAGCCCTGAGGGCAATGTTTTACTTCTGTAGGGCAGGCAGAGTGCGGCATTGTAGTTCTGGATTGCCAAACTGGAGGGCTTGTGGGCCAGTAGTCTGAGGACGGAGTCTGAGAACCTAAGCTAGGCCTAGGTGTCTGGGTGAGGATATGGCAGGCACAATCTACAGACCTCAATAGACATCTCGTGCATCTGAAGTCAGGGCAAGGATCAGACGATCGCTCAGGTTGGACTTTCTGCCCTGATGGCCCTTTCTTGAAGGGGGTTGGATCACGAGGACATGGGGCTTTTCGCACGATGGGAGTTGTGAGAAGCTCCAAACTGCAAAGATTCTTCTGCAGGACAATTGAGACCTGTTGGTTGGCTCCAGGCCAACGATTCCGAGCAGGGTTCTAAGGATGGATGGCTGGGTAGACCACCTCGCATTCCAATGGTCTCCAAGCAACAAGACAGGTTAGATCTGCTGGATGTGGGGGGCAACCGAGGAGGCTGAGTTGAAATGGACTCTCCTGTGGATGTGTCCTAATATGTTTTTGTGTCTATAAAGACCTTGGAATGAAGCGGTGGCACTGGGGCCCTGAAGGGTTCTCCTAAACAGAGGCTTTGACACAGCTCCAACGTGCATGTTTCCCATGTGTAGATGAGATTTGTTCTGATGGGTGAGTCAAGAAACAGCCATATGCTGGTATTGAAATCCAGGCCTCTGAGGAGAGATGCCTGGAAACCAAAGCAATGGATCCGATTAGTGCCTAGGGGCCTGTTCGTTCCATTTTACCTCTGGGGACATCAACCTACGGGACTGTTGCAGGTAGGTGCTCAGATGGGCTCAGATTGCCCCTGTTTGTCCTGGGAAGCCACAACTATTGGGATGGCCTCAGGGACTTTGGAGGTTATCCTACTAGTAGGGTTGTGGCCATTGGAATGGGCACATACATTTCCCTTGGAGAGGGCAAGTACAGTCCTCAGGTTTGGCTCCAGGGCCCTGAGCCTGTAGGGTGTGTAGGCCAGAGCTGTTTGGACAGTTGTCTGAAAACACAAACTCGGCTTATGTTTTGGGTCATAGGTATGGCAGGACTGATCTACAGACCATGAGGAGAACACTTCGGGATATGAAAAAAGGTCGAGTGTGAGGCTCTTGCTCAAGTTTTTGTCTCTGGATATCGTGTCACTCATGGTCGTGAAATTGCCGGGTGACTTCATGGGAAATGGACGAGTCTTACTCTCTGGGGATTCGGTCCCGTCCAAAGAGTTTGGGGTCATTCTGGGGATGGAAGAAGTCCGTTTTGTTGTTGTTGTCGATTTGTTTTATTTTGTTTTTCAACCTCAGATGTCCCACCAAATGAGGGATTCCAGCGTAGAGCCCTGAGGTGGGGCGACTGGACAACCAGAAATCTGGTTAAAAATTGGGGACTAGGGACATGTCAAGCCCATTATGACATCTAATGGTCCAGCCACTGAGAGGACTTACTAGAGGACAGGACTCACGCTGAGGTCACAATGCGTGTTTATGCTCTCGTCGCACTCAAGAATGGGCGGGGCCTCAGGGTGAATGCTGGTTTCTCCTACACTGAACGTTGGACAACATGCCAACCACAAGGTTTCTTACCATGGGTCAGGAAGAGTTCTGATTTCTGCATCACAGTCACCCGTGGGCAGTGATTGGAGATAAGGTCTAGGTTCTGAAGCCTGAAAACTGAGGTAGGGAAGAGATGATGACCTAAGGCCAGGGCGGGTCTGATGTGCTCAGCGTGCGGTCAGCTGTCTGGGTGTTGGTCAGCAGGTCCGGGCTCAGGTTGTGTCAGACAGTGCATTAGTGCCCAGGTTAGACTATATAATTTGGGTACATTCGAGTGCCGTGTAGGTTTATCCTCATTTAAGCTGCCTGGGCTGCTCATTAGGCAATATATTTTTTCTAGAGGGAAGGCAGTGTGCCTCATTGTCCGTCCGGAATTGCCAAACTTGAGGGCTTCGGGGCCAGGAGAGTGAGGACGGAAGTCTGAGAACACAAGCTAGACTTCGGATTCAGGGTGAGGGCACGGCAGGTACCCCCTGCAGATCTGAACCAATATCTCATGCATCTGAAGTCAGGGCGAGGATCCGACGTTGGCTCAGGTTGGAGTTTCTGTGAATGACGGCCCCTTCATAAAGGGAGCGGAATCTCGAGGCCATGGAGGTTTTCCACGTTGGGAGATGTGGGATGCCCCCTTCAAGGATTCCTTCTGCGGGACAATTGAGACCTGTTGGACAGCTCCAGGACATCCCATATGGAATGACTCCAGAGCACCGTTCGAGGATTGATTCCTGGGAAGTCCGCCTCGCCTTCCAATAGTCTCCTAGCAACAAGACAGTTTAGATCTAATGGATCTGCGGGAGCAACCGGGGTGGCCGAGTTGAAATGCACTTTCCAAAGGATGGGTCCTAACGTGTGTTTGTGTCCATGAGGGCCTTGGAATGGGGAGGTGGCACCGGGACCCTGAAGTATTCTCCTAAGCTTTGGCATAGCTCCCATGCACAAGTTTCCTTGTGGAGACGAGATTTGTTCTGATGGGTGCCTCAGGAAATCCCCTCTGCTGGTATTGGAATCCAGGCTTTTGAGGAGACATGCCTGTAAACCAAAGCAATGGATCCGATAATGGCCTCGGGTCCTCTCTGGTTCAATCTTCTTGGTATGAGTGGAGGTAGATGAGTGGAGGTAGATGCTCAGCCGGTATCAACCGCCCTTTTTTGTCCCGGATGACCTACACTATTGGGATGGCCTCAGGGACTTTGGAGGGTTCTCCTAATTTGTAAGATTTTTGACAATGGAACGGGCAGATTTCCCATGGATTGGGTGGGGGCAGTCGTATTGTGGGTCTCCAGGGGCCCCAGCCTGGAGGCAGTGTGGCCCAGGACTTTGAGGACAGAAGACTGAAAACACAAACTCAGCTTAAGTTTGGGGACGTAGGTATGGCACGCCCGATCTACAAACCATGAGAAGAAGTCTTCAGGATATGAAGAATGAGCGAGTCTGAGGAGCGTGCTCAGGCTTTTGTCTCTGACTTTTGTTTCAGCGATGGCCGTTGAATGTTGGGGAGTTCTCATGGGCCATGGACGAATCTTCCTCTCTGTGGATTTGGCCCGATCTCAATTGTTTTTCGTCCATCTGTGGGATGGGAGGACTCCTTTCAGGTTTGTTACCTCAGGTGTCCCACCAAAAGTGGAATTCCAAAGCAGAGCCCTGGGGAAGAGTGAAGGGAGAACCCGAATATGGTTAAAAATTGGGGCCTAGGGGCATGGCAAGCCCAATATGCTGTCTCTTCATATAGGCCCTGAGAGGCCTTACCTGAGGACTGGGCTCAGGCTGAGGGTCACAATGTCTGTTTGTGACCAATGTGGCCCGCAAGCATGGGCTGGGCCTCATGGGCCACGCTTGTTTCAACTACACTGAACGTTGGACAACATGCCAACCACAAGGTTTCTTGCCATGGGTAAAGAGTTCTGATTTCTGCATCATTTTCAACCCTGGGCAGTGGTTGGAGATAAGGTCTAGGTTCTGGAGCCTGAAAACCGCAGTTGGGAAGAGATGACGACCTAAGGCCATGGCGGGTCCGATGTGCTCAGTGTGCAGCCAGCTGTCTGGGTGGGACCAGGAGGTCCAGGCTCAGGCTGGGTCAGAAGGGGAAATAGTGCCCAGGTCAGCCTATATGTTTGGGGTACAACCGAATGGCGTGCAGGTTGATCCTCATTTGCGGTTTCGGGGTAGCCCTGAGGGCAATGTTTTACTTCTGTAGGGCAGGCAGAGTGCGGCATTGTAGTTCTGGATTGCCCAACTGGAGGGCTTGTGGGCCAGTAGTCTGAGGACGGAGTCTGAGAACCCAAGCTAGGCCTAGGTTTCTGGGTGAGGATATGGCAGGCACAATCTACAGACCTCAATCGAGATCTCGTGCATCTGAAGTCAGGGCAAGGATCAGACGATCGCTCAGGTTGGACTTTCTGCCCTGATGGCCCTTTCTTGAAGGGGGTTGGATCACGAGGACATGGGGGTTTTCCCACGATGGGAGTTGTGAGAAGCTCCAAACTGCAAAGATTCTTCTGCAGGACAATTGAGACCTCTTGGTTGGCTCCAGACCAACGATTCCGAGCTGGGTTCTAAGGATGGATGGATGGGTAGCCCACCTCGCATTCCAATTGTCTCCAAGCAACAAGACAGGTTAGATCTGCTGGATGTGGGGGGCAACCGAGGACGCTTAGTTGAAATGGACTCTCCTGTGGATGTGTCCTAATATGTTTTTGTGTCTATGGAGACCTTGGAATGAAGCGGTGGCACTGGGGCCCTGAAGGGTTCTCCTAAACAGAGGCTTTGACACAGCTCCAACGTGCATGTTTCCCATGTGTAGATGAGATTTGTTCTGATGGGTGAGTCAAGAAACAGCCATATGCTCGTATTGAAATCCAGGCCTCTGAGGAGAGATGCCTGGAAACCAAAGCAATGGATCCGATTAGTGCCTAGGGGCCTGTTTGTTCCTTTTTACCTCTGGGGACATCAGTCTACGGGACTGAGTGCAGGTAGGTGCTCAGATGGGCTCAGATTGCCCCTGTTTGTCCTGGGAAGCCACAACTATTGGGATGGCCTCAGGGACTTTGGAGGTTATCCTACTAGTAGGGTTGTGGCCATTGGAATGGGCACATACAATTCCCTTGGATAGGGCAAGTACAGTCCTCAGGTGTGGCTCCAGGGCCCTGAGCCTGTAGGGTGTGTAGGCCAGAGCTGTTTGGACAGTTGTCTGAAAACACAAACTCGGCTTATGTTTTGGGTCATAGGTATGGCAGGACTGATCTACAGACCATGAGGAGAACACTTCGGGACATGAAAAAAGGGCGAGTGTGAGGCTCTTGCTCAAGTTTTTGTCTCTGGATATCGTGTCACTCATGGTCGTGAAATTGCCGGGTGACTTCATGGGAAATGGACGAGTCTTACTCTCTGGGGGTTCGGTCCCGTCCAAAGAGTTTGGGGTCATTCTGGGGATGGAAGAAGTCCGTTTTTTTGTTGTTGTTGTCGATTTGTTTCATTTTGTTTTTCAACCTCAGATGTCCCACCAAATGAGGGATTCCAGAGTAGAGCCCTGGGGTGGGGCGACTGGACAACCAGAAATCTGGTTAAAAATTGGGGACTAGGGACATGTCAAGCCCATTATGACATCTAATGGTCCAGCCACTGAGAGGACTTACTAGAGGACAGGACTCACGCTGAGGTCACAATGCGTGTTTATGCTCTCGTCGCACTCAAGAATGGGCGGGGCCTCAGGGTGAATGCTGGTTTCTCCTACACTGAACGTTGGACAACATGCCAACCACAAGGTTTCTTACCATGGGTCAGGAAGAGTTCTGATTTCTGCATCACAGTCACCCGTGGGCAGTGATTGGAGATAAGGTCTAGGTTCTGAAGCCTGAAAACTGAGGTAGGGAAGAGATGATGACCTAAGGCCATGGCGGGTCTGATGTGCTCAGCGCGCGGTCAGCTGTCTGGGTGTTGGTCAGCAGGTCCGGGCTCAGGTTGTGTCAGACAGTGCATTAGTGCCCAGGTTAGACTATATAATTTGGGTACATTCGAGTGCCGTGTAGGTTTATCCTCATTTAAGCTGCCTGGGCTGCTCATTAGGCAATATATTTTTTCTAGAGGGCCGGCAGAGTGCTTCATTGTCGGTCCGGAATTGCCAAACTTGAGGGCTTTGGGGCCAATAGAGTGAGGACGGAAGTCTGAGAACACAAGCTAGACTTCGGATTCAGGGTGAGGGCACGGCAGGTACCCCCTGCAGATCTGAACCAATATCTCATGCATCTGAAGTCAGGGCGAGGATCCCACGTTGGCTCAGGTTGGAGTTTCTGTGCATGACGGCCCCTTCATGAAGGGAGCGGAATCTCGAGGCCATGGAGGTTTTCCACGTTGGGAGATGTGGGATGCCCCCTTCAAGGATTCCTTCTGCGGGACAATTGAGACCTGTTGGACAGCTCCAGGACATCCCATATGGAATGACTCCAGGGCACCGTTCGAGGATGGATGCCTGGGAAGTATGCCTTGCCTTCCAATTGTCTCCTAGCAACAAGACAGTTTAGATCTAATGGATTGCGGGAGCAACCAGGGTGGCTGAGTTGAAATGCACTTTCCAGAGGATGGGTCCTAACGTGTATTTGTGTCCATGAGCGCCTTGGAATGGGGAGGTGGCACCGGGACCCTGAAGTATTCTCCTAAGCTTTGGCATAGCTCCCATGCACAAGTTTCCTTGTGGAGACGAGATTTGTTCTGATGGGTGACTCAGGAAATCCCCTCTGCTGGTATTGGAATCCGGGCTTTTGAGGAGACATGCCTGTAAATCAAAGCAATGGATCCAATAATGGCCTCGGGTCCTGTCTGGTTCAATCTCCTTGGTATGAGTGGAGGTAGATGAGTGGAGGTAGATGCTCAGCCGGTAACAACCGCCCTTTTTTGTCCCGGGCGACCTACACTATTGGGATGGCCTCAGGGACTTTGGAGGGTTCTCCTAATTTGTACGATTTTTGACAATGGAATGGGCAGAATTCCCATGGATTGGGTGGGGGCAGTCCTAATGTGTGGCTCCAAGGGCCCCAGCCTGGAGGGAGTGTGGCCCAAGACTTTGAGGACAGAAGACTGAAAACACAAACTCAGCTTATGTATGGGGACGTAGGTATGTCACGCCCGATCTACAAACCATGAGAAGAACTCTTCAGGATATGAAGAATGAGCGAGTCTGAGACGCTTGCTCAGGCTTTTGTCTCTGGATTTTGTTTCAGCGATGGCCGTGGAATGTTGGGGAGGTCTCATGGGCCATGGACGAATCTCCCTCTCTGAGGATTTGGCCCGATCCCAATTGTTTTTCGTCAATCTGTGGGATGGGAGGACTCCTTTCAGGTCTGTTACCTCCGGTGTCCCACCAAAAGAGGAATTCCAAAGCAGAGCCCTGGGGAAGAGTGAAGGGAGAACCCGAACTATGGTTAAAAATTGGGGCCTAGGGGCATGGCAAGCCCAATATGCTGTCTCTTCATATAGGCCCTGAGAGGCCTTACTGGAGGACTGGGCTCAGGCTGAGGGTCACAATGTGTGTTTGTGACCAATGTGGCCCGCAAGCATGGGCTGGGCCTCATGGGCCACGCTTGTTTCAACTACACTGAACGTTGGACAACATGCCAACCATAAGGTTTCTTGCCATGGAGAAAGAGTTCTGATTTCTGCATCATTTTCAACCCTGGGCAGTGGTTGGAGATAAGGTCTAGGTTCTGGAGCCAGAAAAACGCAGTTGGGAAGAGATGACGACATAAGGCCATGGCGGGACCGATGTGCTCAGTGTTCGGCCAGCTGTCTGGGTGGGACCAGGAGGTCCAGGCTCAGGCTGGGTCAGAAGGGGAAATAGTGCCCAGGTCAGCCTATAAGTTTGGGGTACAGCCGAATGGCGTGCAGGTTGATCCTCATTTGCGGATTCGGGGTAGCCCTGAGGGCAATGATTTACTTCTGTAGGGCAGGCAGAGTGCGGCATTGTAGTTCTGGATTGCCCAACTGGAGGGCTTGTGGGCCAGTAGTCTGAGGACAGAGTCTGAGAACCGAAGCTAGGCCTAGGTTTCTGGGTGAGGATATGGCAGGCACAATCTACAGACCTCAATCGAGATCTCGTGCATCTGAAGTCAGGGCAAGGATCAGACGATCGCTCAGGTTGGACTTTCTGCCCTGATGTCCCTTTCTTGAAGGGGGTTGGATCACGAGGACATGGGGGTTTTCCCACGATGGGAGTTGTGAGAAGCTCCAAACTGCAAAGATTCTTCTGCAGGACAATTGAGACCTGTTGGTTGGCTCCAGGCCAACGATTCCGAGCAGGGTTCTAAGGATGGATGGCTGGGTAGCCCACCTCGCATTCCAATTGTTTCCAAGCAACAAGACAGGTTAGATCTGCTGGATGTGGGGGGCAACAGAGGAGGCTGAGTTGAAATGGACTCTCCTGTGGATGTGTCCTAATATGTTTTTGTGTCTATGGAGACCTTGGAATGAAGCGGTGGCCCTGGGGCCCTGAAGGGTTCTCCTAAACAGAGGCTTTGACACAGCTCCAACGTGCATTTTTCCCATGTGTAGATGAGATTTGTTCCGATGGGTGAGTCAAGAAACAGCCATATGCTGGTATTGAAATCCAGGCCTCTGAGGAGAGATGCCTGGAAACCAAAGCAATGGATCCGATTAGTGCCTAGGGGCCTGTTCGTTCCATTTTACCTCTGGGGACATCAACCTACGGGACTGTTGCAGGTAGGTGCTCAGATGGGCTCAGATTGCCCCTGTTTGTCCTGGGAAGCCACAACTATTGGGATGGCCTCAGGGACTTTGGAGGTTATCCTACTAGTAGGGTTGTGGCCATTGGAATGGGCACATACATTTCCCTTGGAGAGGGCAAGTACAGTCCTCAGGTTTGGCTCCAGGGCCCTGAGCCTGTAGGGTGTGTAGGCCAGAGCTGTTTGGACAGTTGTCTGAAAACACAAACTCGGCTTATGTTTTGGGTCATAGGTATGGCAGGACTGATCTACAGACCATGAGGAGAACACTTCGGGATATGAAAAAAGGTCGAGTGTGAGGCTCTTGCTCAAGTTTTTGTCTCTGGATATCGTGTCACTCCTGGTCGTGAAATTGCCGGGTGACTTCATGGGAAATGGACGAGTCTTACTATCTGGGGGTTCGGTCCCGTCCAAAGAGTTTGCGGTCATTCTGGGGATGGAAGAAGTCCGTTTTTTGGTTGTTGTTGTCGATTTGTTTAATTTTGTTTTTCAACCTCAGATGTCCCACCAAATGAGGGATTCCATAGTAGAGCCCTGGGGTGGGGCGACTGGACAACCAGAAATCTGGTTAAAAATTGGGGACTAGGGACATGTCAAGCCCATTATGACATCTAATGGTCCAGCCACTGAGAGGACTTACTAGAGGACAGGACTCACGCTGAGGTCACAATGCGTGTTTATGCTCTCGTCGCACTCAAGAATGGGCGGGGCCTCAGGGTGAATGCTGGTTTCTCCTACACTGAATGTTGGACAACATGCCAACCACA
This sequence comes from Mustela nivalis, assembly GCF_964662115.1. NCBI lineage: Eukaryota > Metazoa > Chordata > Mammalia > Carnivora > Mustelidae > Mustela > Mustela nivalis. The sequence continues at coordinate 297,304 of NW_028135983.1, read as the reverse complement.
AGGTTTCTTACCATGGGTCAGGAAGAGTTCTGATTTCTGCATCACAGTCACCCGTGGGCAGTGATTGGAGATAAGGTCTAGGTTCTGAAGCCTGAAAACTGAGGTAGGGAAGAGATAATGACCTAAGGCCATGGCGGGTCTGATGTGCTCAGCGTGCGGTCAGCTGTCTGGGTGTTGGTCAGCAGGTCTGGGCTCAGGCTGTGTCAGACAGTGCATTAGTGCCCAGGTTAGACTATATAATTTGGATACATTCGAGTGCCGTGTAGGTTTATCCTCATTTAAGCTGCCTGGGCTGCTCATTAGGCAATATATTTTTTCTAGAGGGCAGGCAGAGTGCTTCATTGTCGGTCCGGAATTGCCAAACTTCAGGGCTTCGGGGCCAGGAGAGTGAGGACGGAAGTCTGAGAACACAAGCTAGACTTCGGATTCAGGGTGAGGGCACGGCAGGTACTCCCTGCAGATATGAACCAATATCTCATGCATCTCAAGTCAGGGCGAGGATCCGATGTTAGCTCAGGTTGGAGTTTCTGTGCATGACGGCCCCTTCATGAAGGGAGCAGAATCTCGAGGCCATGGAGGTTTTCCACGTTGGGAGATGTGGGATGCCCCCTTCAAGGATTCCTTCTGCGGGACTATTGAGACCTGTTGGACAGCACCAGGACATCCCATATGGAATGACTCCAGGGCACCGTTCGAGGATGGATGCCTGGGAAGTCCGCCTCACCTTCCAATTGTCTCCTAGCAACAAGACAGTTTAGATCTAATGGATCTGCGGGAGCAACCGGGGTGGCTGAGTTGAAATGCACTTTCCAGAGGATGGGTCCTAACGTGTGTTTGTGTCCATGAGGGCCTTGGAATGGGGAGGTGGCACCGGGACCCTGAAGTATTCTCCTAAGCTTTGGCTTAGCTCCCATGCACAAGTTTCTTTGTGGAGACGAGATTTGTTCTGATGTGTGCCTCAGGAAATCCCCTCTGCTGGTATTGGAATCCAGGCTTTTGAGGAGACATGCCTGTAAACCAAAGCAATGGATACGATAATGGCCTCGGGTCCTGTCTGGTTCAATCTTCTTGGTATGAGTGGAGGTAGATGAGTGGAGGTAGATGCTCAGCCGGTATCAACCGCCCTTTTTTGTCCCGGGCGACCTACACTATTGGGATGGCCTCAGGGACTTTGGAGGGTTCTCCTAATTTGTACGATTTTTGACAATGGAACTGGCAGAATTCCCATGGATTGGGTGGGGGCAGTCGTAATGTGGGGCTCCAGGGGCCCCAGCCTGGAGGGAGTGTGGCCCAGGACTTTGAGGACAGAAGACTGAAAACACAAACTCAGCTTAAGTTTGGGGACGTAGGTATGGCACGCCCGATCTACAAACCATGAGAAGAAGTCTTCAGGATATGAAGAATGAGCGAGTCTGAGGCGCTTGCTCAGGCTTTTGTCTCTGACTTTTGTTTCAGCGATGGCCGTTGAATGTTGGAGAGTTCTCATGGGCCATGGACGAATCTTCCTCTCTGTGGATTTGGCCAGATCCCAATTGTTTTTCGTCCATCTGTGGGATGGGAGGACTCCTTTCAGGTTTGTTACCTCAGGTGTCCCACCAAAAGAGGAATTCCAAAGCAGAGCCCTGGGGAAGAGTGAAGGGACAACCCGAACTATGGTTAAAAATTGGGGCCTAGGGGCATGGCAAGCCCAATATGCTGTCTCTTCATATAGGCCCTGAGAGGCCTTACCTGAGGACTGGGCTCAGGCTGAGGGTCACAATGTGTGTTTGGGACCTATGTGGCCCGCAAGCATGGGCTGGGCCTCATGGGCCACGCTTGTTTCAACTACACTGAACGTTGGACAACATGCCAACCACAAGGTTTCTTGCCATGGGGAAAGAGTTCTGATTTCTGCATCATTTTCAAACCTGGGCAGTGGTTGGAGATAAGGTCTAGGTTCTGGAGCCTGAAAACCGCACTGGGGAAGAGATGACGACCTAAGGCCATGGCGGGTCCGATGTGCTCAGTGAGCGGCCAGCTGTCTGGGTGGGACCAGGAGGTCCAGGCTCAGGCTGGGTCAGAAGGGGAAATAGTGCCCAGGTCAGCCTATATGTTTGGGGTACAGCCGAATGGCGTGCAGGTTGATCCTCATTTGCGGTTTCGGGGTAGCCCTGAGGGCAATGTTTTACTTGTGTAGGGCAGGCAGAGTGCGGCATTGTAGTTCTGGATTGCCCAACTGGAGGGCTTGTGGGCCAGTAGTCTGAGGACGGAGTCTGAGAACCTAAGCTAGGCCTAGGTGTCTGGGTGAGGATATGGCAGGCACAATCTACAGACCTCAATAGACATCTCGTGCATCTGAAGTCAGGGCAAGGATCAGACGATCGCTCAGGTTGGACTTTCTGCCCTGATGGCCCTTTCTTGAAGGGGGTTGGATCACGAGGACATGGGGCTTTTCGCACGATGGGAGTTGTGAGAAGCTCCAAACTGCAAAGATTCTTCTGCAGGACAATTGAGACCTGTTGGTTGGCTCCAGGACAACGATTCCGAGCAGGGTTCTAAGGATGGATGGCTGGGTAGACCACCTCGCATTCCAATGGTCTCCAAGCTACAAGACAGGTTAGATCTGCTGGATGTGGGGGGCAACCGAGGAGGCTGAGTTGAAATGGACTCTCCTGTGGATGTGTCCTAATATGTTTTTGTGTCTATAAAGACCTTGGAATGAAGCGGTGGCACTGGGGCCCTGAAGGGTTCTCCTAAACAGAGGCTTTGACACAGCTCCAACGTGCATGTTTCCCATGTGTAGATGAGATTTGTTCTGATGGGTGAGTCAAGAAACAGCCATATGCTGGTATTGAAATCCAGGCCTCTGAGGAGAGATGCCTGGAAACCAAAGCAATGGATCCGATTAGTGCCTAGGGGCCTGTTCGTTCCATTTTACCTCTGGGGACATCAACCTACGGGACTGTTGCAGGTAGGTGCTCAGATGGGCTCAGATTGCCCCTGTTTGTCCTGGGAAGCCACAACTATTGGGATGGCCTCAGGGACTTTGGAGGTTATCCTACTAGTAGGGTTGTGGCCATTGGAATGGGCACATACATTTCCCTTGGAGAGGGCAAGTACAGTCCTCAGGTTTGGCTCCAGGGCCCTGAGCCTGTAGGGTGTGTAGGCCAGAGCTGTTTGGACAGTTGTCTGAAAACACAAACTCGGCTTATGTTTTGGGTCATAGGTATGGCAGGACTGATCTACAGACCATGAGGAGAACACTTCGGGATATGAAAAAAGGGCGAGTGTGAGGCTCTTGCTCAAGTTTTTGTCTCTGGATATCGTGTCACTCATGGTCGTGAAATTGCCGGGTTACTTCATGGGAATTGGACGAGTCTTACTCTCTGGGGTCCCGTCCAAAGAGTTTGGGGTCATTCTGGGGATGGAAGAAGTCCGTTTTTTTGTTGTTGTCGATTTGTTTCATTTTGTTTTTCAACCTCAGATGTCCCACCAAATGAGGGATTCCATAGTAGAGCCCTGGGGTGGGGCGACTGGACAACCAAAAATCTGGTTAAAAATTGTGGACTAGGGACATGTCAAGCCCATTATGACATCTAATGGTCCAACCACTGAGAGGACTTACTAGAGGACAGGACTCACGCTGAGGTCACAATGCGTGTTTTTGCTCTCGTCGCACTCAAGAATGGGCGGGAACTCAGGGTGAATGCTGGTTTCTCCTACACTGAACGTTGGACAACATGCCAACCACAAGGTTTCTTGCCATGGGTCAGGAAGAGTTCTGATTTCAGCATCACAGTCACCCGTGGGCAGTGATTGGAGATAAGGTCTAGGTTCTGAAGCCTGAAAACTGAGGTAGGGAAGAGATGAAGACCTACGGCCATGGCGGGTCTGATGTGCTCAGCGCGCGGTCAGCTGTCTGGGTGTTGGTCAGCAGGTCCGGGCTCAGGTTGTGTCAGACAGTGCATTAGTGCCCAGGTTAGACTATATAATTTGGGTACATTCGAGTGCCGTGTAGGTTTATCCTCATTTAAGCTGCCTGGGCTGCTCATTAGGCAATATATTTTTTCTAGAGGGCAGGCAGAGTGCTTCATTGTCGGTCCGGAATTGCCAAACTTGAGGGCTTTGGGGCCAGTAGAGTGAGGACGGAAGTCTGAGAACACAAGCTAGACTTCGGATTCAGGGTGAGGGCACGGCAGGTACCCCCTGCAGATCTGAACCAATATCTCATGCATCTGAAGTCAGGGCGAGGATCCGACGTTGGCTCAGGTTGGAGTTTCTGTGCATGACGGCCCCTTCATGAAGGGAGCGGAATCTCGAGGCCATGGAGGTTTTCCACGTTGGGAGATGTGGGATGCCCCCTTCAAGGATTCCTTCTGCGGGACAATTGAGACCTTTTGGACAGCTCCAGGACATCCCATATGGAATGACTCCAGGGCACCGTTCGAGGATGGATGCCTTGGAAGTCCGCCTCGCCTTCCAATTTTCTCCTAGCAACAAGACAGTTTAGATCTAATGGATCTGCGGGAGCAACCGGGGTGGCTGAGTTGAAATGCACTTTCCAGAGGATGGGTCCTAACGTGTATTTGTGTCCATGAGCGCCTTGGAATGGGGAGGTGGCACCGGGACCCTGAAGTATTCTCCTAAGCTTTGGCATAGCTCCCATGCACAAGTGTCCTTGTGGAGACGAGATTTGTTCTGATGGGTGCCTCAGGAAATCCCGTATGCTGGTATTGGAATCCGGGCTTTTGAGGAGACATGCCTGTAAATCAAAGCAATGGATCCAATAATGGCCTCGGGTCCTGTCTGGTTCAATCTTCTTGGTATGAGTGGAGGTAGATGAGTGGAGGTAGATGCTCAGCCGGTATCAACCGCCCTTTTTTGTCCCGGGCGACCTACACTATTGGGATGGCCTCAGGGACTTTGGAGGGTTCTCCTAATTTGTACGATTTTTGACAATGGAATGGGCAGAATTCCCATGGATTGGGTGGGGGCAGTCCTAATGTGTGGCTCCAGGGGCCCCAGCCTGGAGGGAGTGTGGCCCAGGACTTTGAGGACAGAAGACTGAAAACACAAACTCAGCTTATGTATGGGGACGTAGGTATGGCACGCCCGATCTACAAACCATGAGAACTCTTCAGGATATGAAGAATGAGCGAGTCTGAGACGCTTGCTCAGGCTTTTGTCTCTGGATTTTGTTTCAGCGATGGCCGTGGAATGTTGGGGAGGTCTCATGGGCCATGGACGAATCTCCCTCTCTGAGGATTTGGCCCGATCCCAATTGTTTTTCGTCCATCTGTGGGATGGGAGGACTCCTTTCAGGTTTGTTACCTCAGGTGTCCCACCAAAAGAGGAATTCCAAAGCAGAGCCCTGGGGAAGAGTGAAGGGAGATCCCGAACTATGGTTAAAAATTGGGGCCTAGGGGCATGGCAAGCCCAATATGCTGTCTCTTCATATAGGCCCTGAGAGGCCTTACTGGAGGACTGGGCTCAGGCTGAGGGTCACAATGTGTGTTTGTGACCAATGTGGCCCGCAAGCATGGGCTGGGCCTCATGGGCCACGCTTGTTTCAACTACACTGAAAGTTGGACAACATGCCAACCATAAGGTTTCTTGCCATGGAGAGAGAGTTCTGATTTCTGCATCATTTTCAACCCTGGGCAGTGGTTGGAGATAAGGTCTAGGTTCTGGAGCCAGAAAAACGCAGTTGGGAAGAGATGACGACATAAGGCCATGGCGGGACCGATGTGCTCAGTGTGCGGCCAGCTGTCTGGGTGGGACCAGGAGGTCCAGGCTCAGCCTGGGTCAGAAGGGGAAATAGTGCCCAGGTCACCCTATATGTTTGGGGTACAGCCGAATGGCGTGCAGGTGGATCCTCATTTGGGGTTTCGGGGTAGCCCTGAGGGCAATGATTTACTTCTGTAGGGCAGGCATAGTGCGGCATTATAGTTCTGGATTGCCCAACTGGAGGGCTTGTGGGCCAGTAGTCTGAGGACGGAGTCTGAGAACCCAAGCTAGGCCTAGGTTTCTGGGTGAGGATATGGCAGGCACAATCTACAGACCTCAATAGAGATCTCGTGTATCTGAAGTCAGGGCAAGGATCAGACGATCGCTCAGGTTGGACTTCCTGCCCTGATGGCCCTTTCTTGAAGGGGGTTGGATCACGAGGCCATGGGGGTTTTCCCACGATGGGAGTTGTGAGAAGCTCCAAACTGCAAAGATTCTTCTGCAGGACAATTGAGACCTGTTGGTTGGCTCCAGGCCAACGATTCCGAGCAGGGTTCTAAGAATGGATGGCTGGGTAGCCCAGCTCGCATTCCAATTTCCTCCAAGCAACAAGACAGGTTAGATCTGCTGGATGTGGGGGGCAACCGAGGAGGCTGAGTTGAAATGGACTCTCCTGTGGATGTGTCCTAATATGTTTTTGTGTCTATGGAGACCTTGGAATGAAGCGGTGGCCCTGGAGCCCTGAAGGGTTCTCCTAAACAGAGGCTTTGACACAGCTCCAACGTGCATTTTTCCCATGTGTAGATGAGATTTGTTCCGATGGGTGAGTCAAGAAACAGCCATATGCTGGTATTGAAATCCAGGCCTCTGAGGAGAGATGCCTGGAAACCATAGCAATGGATCCGATTAGTGCCTAGGGGCCTGTTAGTTCCTTTTTACCTCTGGGGACACCTGTCTACAGGTCTGAGTGCAGGTAGGTGCTCAGATGGGCTCAGATTGCCCCTGTTTGTCCTGGGAAGCCACAACAATTGGGATGGCCTCAGGGACTTTGGAGGTTATCCTACTAGTAGGGTTGTGGCCATTGGAATGGGTACATACATTCCCTTGGAGAGGGCAAGTACAGTCCTCAGGTTTGGCTCCAGGGCCCTGAGCATGTAGGGTGTGTAGGCCAGAGCTGTTTGGACAGTTGTCTGAAAACACAAACTCGGCTTATGTTTTGGGTCATAGGTATGGCAGGACTGATCTACAGACCATGAGGAGAACACTTCGGGATATGAAAAAAGGGCGAGTGTGAGGCTCTTGCTCAAGTTTTTGTCTCTGGATATCGTGTCACTCATGGTCGTGAAATTGCCGGGTGACTTCATGGGAAATGGACGAGTCTTACTCTCTGGGGGTTCGGACCCATCCAAAGAGTTTGGGGTCATTCTGGGGATGGAAGAAGTCCGTTTTTTTGTTGTTGTTGTCGATGTGTTTCATTTTGTTTTTCAACCTCAGATGTCCCACCAAATGAGGGATTCCATAGTAGAGCCCTGGGGTGGGGCGACTGGACAACCAGAAATCTGGTTAAAAATTGGGGACTAGGGACATGTCAAGCCCATTATGACATCTAATGGTCCAGCCACTGAGAGGACTTACTAGAGGACAGGACCACGCTGAGGTCACAATGCGTGTTTATGCTCTCGTCGCACTCAAGAATGGGCGGGGCCTCAGGGTGAATGCTGGTTTCTCCTACACTGAATGTTGGACAACATGCCAACCACAAGGTTTCTTACCATGGGTCAGGAAGAGTTCTGATTTCTGCATCACAGTCACCCATGGGCAGTGATTGGAGATAAGGTCTAGGTTCTGAAGCCTGAAAACTGAGGTAGGGAAGAAATGATGACCTAAGGCCATGGCGGGTCTGATGTGCTCAGCGTGCGGTCAGCTGTCTGGGTGTTGGTCAGCAGGTCCGGGCTCAGGTTGTGTCAGACAGTGCATTAGTGCCCAGGTTAGACTATATAACTTGGATACATTCGAGTGCCGTGTAGGTTTATCCTCATTTAAGCTGCCTGGGCTGCTCATTAGGCAATATATTTTTTCTAGAGGGCAGGCAGAGTGCTTCATTGTCGGTCCGGAATTGCCAAACTTGAGGGCTTCGGGGCCAGGAGAGTGAGGACGGAAGTCTGAGAACACAAGCTAGACTTCGGATTCAGGGTGAGGGCACGGCAGGTACTCCCTGCAGATCTGAACCAATATCTCATGCATCTGAAGTCAGGGCGAGGATCCGATGTTGGCTCAGTTGGAGTTTCTGTGCATGACGGCCCCTTCATGAAGGGAGCGGAATCTCGAGGCCATGGAGGTTTTCCACGTTGGGAGATGTGGGATGCCCCCTTCAAGGATTCCTTCTGCGGGACTATTGAGACCTGTTGGACAGCTCCAGGACATCCCATATGGAATGACTCCAGGGCACCGTTCGAGGATGGATGCCTGGGAAGTCCGCCTCACCTTCCAATTGTCTCCTAGCAACAAGACAGTTTAGATCTAATGGATCTGCGGGAGCAACCGGGGTGGCTGAGTTGAAATGCACTTTCCAGAGGATGGGTCCTAACGTGTGTTTGTGTCCATGAGGGCTTTGGAATGGGGAGGTGGCACCGGGACCCTGAAGTATTCTCCTAAGCTTTGGCTTAGCTCCCATGCACAATTTCCTTGTGGAGACGAGATTTGTTCTGATGGGTGCCTCAGGAAATCCCCTCTGCTGGTATTGGAATCCAGGCTTTTGAGGAGACATGCCTGTAAACCAAAGCAATGGATCCGATAATGGCCTCGGGTCCTGTCTGGTTCAATCTTCTTGGTATGAGTGGAGGTAGATGAGTGGAGGTAGATGCTCAGCCGGTATCAACCGCCCTTTTTTGTCCCGGGCGACCTACACTATTGGGATGGCCTCAGGGACTTTGGAGGGTTCTCCTAATTTGTACGATTTTTGACAATGGAACGGGCAGAATTCCCATGGATTGGGTGGGGGCAGTCGTAATGTGGGGCTCCAGGGGCCCCAGCCTGGAGGGAGTGTGGCCCAGGAATTTGAGGACAGAAGACTGAAAACACAAACTCAGCTTAAGTGTGGGGACGTAGGTATGGCACGCCCGATCTACAAACCATGAGAAGAACTCTTCAGGATATGAAGAATGAGCGAGTCTGAGGCGCTTGCTCAGGCTTTTGTCTCTGACTTTTGTTTCAGCGATGGCCGTTGTATGTTGGGGAGTTCTCATGGGCCATGGACGAATCTTCCTCTCTGTGGATTTGGCCCGATCCCAATTGTTTTTCGTCCATCTGTGGGATGGGAGGACTCCTTTCAGGTTTGTTACCTCAGGTGTCCCACCAAAAGAGGAATTCCAAAGCAGAGCCCTGGGGAAGAGTGAAGGGAGAACCCGAACTATGGTTAAAAATTGGGGCCTAGGGGCATGGCAAGCCCAATATGCTGTCTCTTCATATAGGCCCTGAGAGGCCTTACCTGAGGACTGGGCTCAGGCTGAGGGTCACAATGTGTGTTTGTGACCAATGTGGCCCGCAAGCATGGGCTGGGCCTCATGGGCCACGCTTGTTTCAACTACACTGAACGTTGGACAACATGCCAACCACAAGGTTTCTTGCCATGGGGAAAGAGTTCTGATTTCTGCATCATTTTCAACCCTGGGCAGTGGTTGGAGATAAGGTCTAGGTTCTGGAGCCTGAAAACCGCAGTTGGGAAGAGATGACGACCTAAGGCCATGGCGGGTCCGATGTGCTCAGTGTGCGGCCAGCTGTCTGGGTGGGACCAGGAGGTCCAGGCTCAGGCTGGGTCAGAAGTGGAAATAGTGCCCAGGTCAGCCTATATGTTTGGGGTACAGCCGAATGGCGTGCAGGTTGATCCTATTTGCGGTTTCGGGGTAGCCCTGAGGCCAATGTTTTACTTATGTTGGGCAGGCAGAGTGCTGCATTGTAGTTCTGGATTGCCCAACTGGAGGGCTTGTGGGCCAGTAGTCTGAGGACGGAGTCTGAGACCCGAAGCTAGGCCTAGGTGTCTGGGTGAGGATATGGCAGGCACAATCTACAGACCTCAATAGACATCTCGTGCATCTGAAGTCAGGGCAAGGATCAGACGATCGCTCAGGTTGGACTTTCTGCCCTGATGGCCCTTTCTTGAAGGGGGTTGGATCACGAGGCCATGGGGGTTTTCGCACGATGGGAGTTGTGAGAAGCTCCAAACTGCAAAGATTCTTCTGCAGGACAATTGAGACCTGTTGGTTGGTTCCAGGCCAACGATTCCAAGCAGGGTTCTAAGGATGGATGGCTGGGTAGCCCACCTCGCATTCCAATTGTCTCCAAGTAACAAGACAGGTTAGATCTGCTGGATGTGGGGGGCAACCGTGGAGGCTGAGTTAAATGGACTCTCCTGTGGATGTGTCCTAATATGTTTTTGTGTCTATGGAGACCTTGGAATGAAGCGGTGGCACTGGGGCCCTGAAGGGTTCTCCTAAACAGAGGCTTTGACACAGCTCCAACGTGCATGTTTCCCAAGTGTAGATGAGATTTATCTATGGGTGAGTCAAGAAACAGCCATATGCTCATATTGAAATCCAGGCCTCTGAGGAGAGATGCCTGGAAAACAAAGCAATGGATCCGATTAGTGCCTAGGGGCCTGTTCGTTCCTTTTTACCTCTGGGGACATCAGTCTACGGGTCTGAGTGCAGGTAGGTGCTCAGATGGGCTCAGATTGCCCCTGTTTTTCCTGGGAAGCCACAACTATTGGGATGGCCTCAGGGACTTTGGAGGTTATCCTACTAGTAGGGTTGTGGCCATTGGAATGGGCACATACAATTCCCTTGGAGAGGGCAAGTACAGTCCTCAGGTTTGGCTCCAGGGCCCTGAGCCTGTAGGGTGTGTAGGCCAGAGCTGTTTGGACAGTTGTCTGAAAACACAAACTCGGCTTATGTTTTGGGTCATAGGTATGGCAGGACTGATCTACAGACCATGAGGAGAACACTTCGGGACATGAAAAAAGGGCGAGTGTGAGGCTCTTGCTCAAGTTTTTGTCTCTGGATATCGTGTCACTCATGGTCGTGAAATTGCCGGGTGACTTCATGGGAAATGGACGAGTCTTACTCTCTGGGGGTTCGGTCCCGTCCAAAGAGTTTGGGGTCATTCTGGGGATGGAAGAAGTCCGTTTTTTTGTTGTTGTCGATTTGTTTCATTTTGTTTTTCAACCTCAGATGTCCCACCAAATGAGGGATTCCATAGTAGAGCCCTGGGGTGGGGCGACTGGACAACCAGAAATCTGGTTAAAAATTGGGGACTAGGGACATGTCAAGCCCATTATGACATCTAATGGTCCAGCCACTGAGAGGACTTACTAGAGGACAGGACTCACGCTGAGGTCACAATGCCTGTTTATGCTCTCGTCGCACTCAAGAATGGGCGGGGCCTCAGGGTGAATGCTGGTTTCTCCTACACTGAACGTTGGACAACTTGCCAACCACAAGGTTTCTTACCATGGGTCAGGAAGAGTTCTGATTTCTGCATCACAGTCACCCGTGGGCAGTGATTGGAGATAAGGTCTAGGTTCTGAAGCCTAAAAACTGAGGTAGGGACGAGATGATGACCTAAGGCCATGGCGGGTCTGATGTGCTCAGCGTGCGGTCAGCTGTCTGGGTGTTGGTCAGCAGGTCCGGGCTCAGGTTGTGTCAGACAGTGCATTAGTGCCCAGGTTAGACTATATAATTTGGGTACATTCGAGTGCCGTGTAGGTTTATCCTCATTTAAGCTGCCTGGGTTGCTCATTAGGCAATATATTTTTTCTAGAGGGCAGGCAGAGTGCTTCATTGTCGGTCCGGAATTGCCAAACTTGAGGGCTTCGGGGCCAGGAGAGTGAGGACGGAAGTCTGAGAACACAAGCTAGACTTCGGATTCAGGGTGAGGGCACGGCAGGTACCCCCTGCAGATCTGAACCAATATCTCATGCATCTGAAGTCAGGGCGAGGATCCCACGTTGGCTCAGGTTGGAGTTTCTGTGCATGACGGCCCCTTCATGAAGGGAGCGGTATCTCGAGGCCATGGAGGTTTTCCACGTTGGGAGATGTGGGATGCCCCCTTCAAGGATTCCTTCTGCGGGACAATTGAGACCTGTTGGACAGCTCCAGGACATCCCATATGGAATGACTCCAGGGCACCGTTGGAGGATGGATGCCTGGGAAGTCCGCCTCGCCTTCCAATTGTCTCCAAGCAACAAGACAGGTTAGATCTGCTGGATGTGGGGGGCAACCGAGGAGGCTGAGTTGAAATGGACTCTCCTGTGGATGTGTCCTAATATGTTTTTGTGTCTATGGAGACCTTGGAATGAAGCGGTGGCCCTGGGGCCCTGAAGGGTTCTCCTAAACAGAGGCTTTGACACAGCTCCAACGTGCATTTTTCCCATGTGTAGATGAGATTTGTTCCGATGGGTGAGTCAAGAAACAGCCATATGCTGGTATTGAATCCAGGCCTCTGAGGAGAGATGCCTGGAAACCAAAGCAATGGATCCGATTAGTGCCTAGGGGCCTGTTAGTTCCTTTTTACCTCTGGGGACATCTGTCTACGGGTCTGAGTGCAGGTAGGTGCTCAGATGGGCTCAGATTGCCCCTGTTTGTCCTGGGAAGCCACAACTATTGGGATGGCCTCAGGGACTTTGGAGGTTATCCTACTAGTAGTGTTGTGGCCATTGGAATGGGCACATACAATTCCCTTGGAGAGGGCAAGTACAGTCCTCAGGTGTGGCTCCAGGGCCCTGAGCCTGTAGGGTGTGTAGGCCAGAGCTGTTTGGACAGTTGTCTGAAAACACAAACTCGGCTTATGTTTTGGGTCATAGGTATGGCAGGACTGATCTACAGACCATGAGGAGAACACTTCGGGATATGAAAAAAGGGCGAGTGTGATGCTCTTGCTCAAGTTTTTGTCTCTGGATATCGTGTCACTCATGGTCGTGAAATTGCCGGGTGACTTCATGGGAAATGGACGAGTCTTACTCTCTGGGGGTTCGGAACCATCCAAAGAGTTTGGGGTCATTCTGGGGATGGAAGAAGTCCGTTTTTTTGTTGTTGTTGTCGATTTGTTTCATTTTGTTTTTCAACCTCAAATGTCCCACCAAATGAGGGATTCCAGAGTAGAGCCCTGGGGTGGGGCGACTGGACAACCAGAAATCTGGTTAAAAATTGGGGACTAGGGACATGTCAAGCCCATTATGACATCTAATGGTCCAGCCACTGAGAGGACTTACTAGAGGACAGGACTCACGCTGAGGTCACAATGCGTGTTTATGCTCTCGTCGCACTCAAGATTGGGCGGGGCCTCAGGGTGAATGCTGGTTTCTCCTACACTGAATGTTGGACAACATGCCAACCACAAGGTTTCTTGCCATGGGTCAGGAAGAGTTCTGATTTCTGCATCACAGTCACCCGTGGGCAGTGATTGGAGATAAGGTCTAGGTTCTGAAGCCTGAAAACTGAGGTAGGGAAGAGATGATGACCTAAGGCCAGGGCGGGTCTGATGTGCTCACTGTGTGGTCAGCTGTCTGGGTGTTGGTCAGCAGGTCCGGGCTCAGGTTGTGTCAGACAGTGCATTAGTGCCCAGGTTAGACTATATAATTTGGATACATTCGAGTGCCGTGTAGGTTTATCCTCATTTAAGCTGCCTGGGCTGCTCATTAGGCAATATATTTTTTCTAGAGGGCAGGCAGAGTGCTTCATTGTCGGTCCGGAATTGCCAAACTTCAGGGCTTCGGGGCCAGGAGAGTGAGGACGGAAGTCTGAGAACACAAGCTAGACTTCGGATTCAGGGTGAGGGCACGGCAGGTACTCCCTGCAGATCTGAACCAATATCTCATGCATCTGAAGTCAGGGCGAGGATCCGATGTTGGCTCAGGTTGGAGTTTCTGTGCATGACGGCCCCTTCATGAAGGGAGCGGAATCTCGAGGCCATGGAGGTTTTCCACGTTGGGAGATGTGGGATGCCCCCTTCAAGGATTCCTTCTGCGGGACTATTGAGACCTGTTGGACAGCTCCAGGACATCCCATATGGAATGACTCCAGGGCACCGTTCGAGGATGGATGCCTGGGAAGTCCGCCTCACCTTCCAATTGTCTCCTAGCAACAAGACAGTTTAGATCTAATGGATCTGCGGGAGCAACCGGGGTGGCTGAGTTGAAATGCACTTTCCAGAGGATGGGTCCTAACGTGTGTTTGTGTCCATGAGGGCCTTGGAATGGGGAGGTGGCACCGGGACCCTGAAGTATTCTCCTAAGCTTTGGCTTAGCTCCCATGCACAAGTTTCCTTGTGGAGACGAGATTTGTTCTGATGGGTGCCTCAGGAAATCCCCTCTGCTGGTATTGGAATACAGGCTTTTGAGGAGACATGCCTGTAAACCAAAGCAATGGATCCGATAATGGCCTCGGGTCCTGTCTGGTTCAATCTTCTTGGTATGAGTGGAGGTAGATGAGTGGAGGTAGATGCTCAGCCGGTATCAACCGCCCTTTTTTGTCCTGGGCGACCTACACTATTGGGATGGCCTCAGGGACTTTGGAGGGTTCTCCTAATTTGTACGATTTTTGACAATGGAACGGGCAGAATTCCCATGGATTGGGTGGGGGCAGTCGTAATGTGGGGCTCCAGGGGCCCCAGCCTGGAGGGAGTGTGGCCCAGGACTTTGAGGACAGAAGACTGAAAACACAAACTCAGCTTAAGTTTGGGGACGTAGGTATGGCACGCCCGATCTACAAACCATGAGAAGAAGTCTTCAGGATATGAAGAATGAGCGAGTCTGAGGCGCTTGCTCAGGCTTTTGTCTCTGACTTTTGTTTCAGCGATGGCCCTTGAATGTTGGGGAGGTCTCATGGGCCATGGACGAATCTCCCTCTCTGTGGATTTGGCCCGATCCCAATTGTTTTTCGTCCATCTGTGGGATGGGAGGACTCCTTTCAGGTTTGTTACCTCAGGTGTCCCACCAAAAGAGGAATTCCAAAGCAGAGCCCTGGGGAAGAGTGAAGGGAGAACCCGAACTATGGTTAAAAATTGGGGCCTAGGGGCATGGCAAGCCCAATATGCTGTCTCTTCATATAGGCCCTGAGAGGCCTTACCTGAGGACTGGGCTCAGGCTGAGGGTCACAATGTGTGTTTGTGACCAATGTGGCCCGCAAGCATGGGCTGGGCCTCATGGGCCACGCTTGTTTCAACTACACTGAACGTTGGACAACATGCCAACCACAAGGTTTCTTGCCATGGGGAAAGAGTTCTGATTTCTGCATCATTTTCAACCCTGGGCAGGGGTTGGAGATAAGGTCTAGGTTCTGGAGCCTGAAAACCGCAGTTGGGAAGAGATGACGACCTAAGGCCATGGCGGGTCCAATGTGCTCAGTGTGCGGCCAGCTGTCTGGGTGGGACCAGGAGGTCCAGGCTCAGGCTGGGTCAGAAGGGGAAATAGTGCCCAGGTCAGCCTATATGTTTGGGGTACAGCCGAATGGCGTGCAGGTGGATCCTCATTTGGGGTTTCGGGGTAGCCCTGAGGGCAATGATTTAATTCTGTAGGGCAGGCAGAGTGCGGCATTGTAGTTCTGGATTGCCCAACTGGAGGGCTTGTGGGCCAGTAGTCTGAGGACGGAGTCTGAGAACCCAAGCTAGGCCTAGGTTTCTGGGTGAGGATATGGCAGGCACAATCTACAGACCTCAATCGAGATCTCGTGCATCTGAAGTCAGGGCAAGGATCAGACGATCGCTAGGTTGGACTTTCTGCCCAGATGGCCCTTTCTTGAAGGGGGTTGGATCACGAGGCCATGGGGGTTTTCCCACGATGGGAGTTGTGAGAAGCTCCAAACTGCAAAGATTATTCTGCAGGACAATTGAGACCTGTTGGTTGACTCCAGGCCAACGATTCCGAGCAGGGTCCTAAGGATGGATGGCTGGGTAGCCCACCTCGCATTCCAATTGTCTCCAAGCAACAAGACAGGTTAGATCTGCTGGATGTGGGGGGCAACCGAGGAGGCTGAGTTGAAATGGACTCTCCTGTGGATGTGTCCTAATATGTTTTTGTGTCTATGGAGACCTTGGAATGAAGCGGTGGCCCTGGGGCCCTGAAGGGTTCTCCTAAACAGAGGCTTTGACACAGCTCCAACGTGCATTTTTCCCATGTGTAGATGAGATTTGTTCCGATGGGTGAGTCAAGAAACAGCCATATGCTGGTATTGAATCCAGGCCTCTGAGGAGAGATGCCTGGAAACCAAAGCAATGGATCCGATTAGTGCCTAGGGGCCTGTTAGTTCCTTTTTACCTCTGGGGACATCTGTCTACGGGTCTGAGTGCAGGTAGGTGCTCAGATGGGCTCAGATTGCCCCTGTTTGTCCTGGGAAGCCACAACTATTGGGATGGCCTCAGGGACTTTGGAGGTTAGCCTACTAGTAGGGTTGTGGCCATTGGAATGGGCACATACAATTCCCTTGGAGAGGGCAAGTACAGTCCTCAGGTGTGGCTCCAGGGCCCTGAGCCTGTAGGGTGTGTAGGCCAGAGCTGTTTGGACAGTTGTCTGAAAACACAAACTCGGCTTATGTTTTGGGTCATAGGTATGGCAGGACTGATCTACAGACCATGAGGAGAACACTTCGGGATATGAAAAAAGGGCGAGTGTGAGGCTCTTGCTCAAGTTTTTGTCTCTGGATATCGTGTCACTCATGGTCGTGAAATTGCCGGGTGACTTCATGGGAAATGGACGAGTCTTACTCTCTGGGGGTTCGGAACCATCCAAAGAGTTTGGGGTCATTCTGGGGATGGAAGAAGTCCTTTTTTTTGTTGTTGTTGTCGATTTGTTTCATTTTGTTTTTCAACCTCAGATGTCCCACCAAATGAGGGATTCCAGAGTAGAGCCCTGGGGTGGGGCGACTGGACAACCAGAAATCTGGTTAAAAATTGGGGACTAGGGACATGTCAAGCCCATTATGACATCTAATGGTCCAGCCACTGAGAGGACTTACTAGAGGACAGGACTCACGCTGAGGTCACAATGCGTGTTTATGCTCTCGTCGCACTCAAGAATGGGCGGGGCCTCAGGGTGAATGCTGGTTTCTCCTACACTGAATGTTGGACAACATGCCAACCACAAGGTTTCTTGCCATGGGTCAGGAAGAGTTCTGATTTCTGCATCACAGTCACCCGTGGGCAGTGATTGGAGATAAGGTCTAGGTTCTGAAGCCTGAAAAGTGCGGTAGGGAAGAGATGATGACCTAAGGCCATGGCGGGTCTGATGTGCTCAGCGTGCGGTCAGCTGTCTGGGTGTTGGTCAGCAGGTCCGGGCTCAGGTTGTGTCAGACAGTGCATTAGTGCCCAGGTTACACTATATAATTTGGATACATTCGAGTGCCGTGTAGGTTTATCCTCATTTAAGCTGCCTGGGCTGCTCATTAGGCAATATATTTTTTCTAGAGGGCAGGCAGAGTGCTTCATTGTCGGTCCGGAATTGCCAAACTTCAGGGCTTCGGGGCCAGGAGAGTGAGGACGGAAGTCTGAGAACACAAGCTAGACTTCGGATTCAGGGTGAGGGCACGGCAGGTACTCCCTGCAGATCTGAACCAATATCTCATGCATCTGAAGTCAGGGCGAGGATCCGATGTTGGCTCAGGTTGGAGTTTCTGTGCATGACGGCCCCTTCATGAAGGGAGCGGAATCTCGAGGCCATGGAGGTTTTCCACGTTGGGAGATGTGGGATGCCCCCTTCAAGGATTCCTTCTGCGGGACTATTGAGACCTGTTGGACAGCTCCAGGACATCCCATATGGAATGACTCCAGGGCACCGTTCGAGGATGGATGCCTGGGAAGTCCGCCTCACCTTCCAATTGTCTCCTAGCAACAAGACAGTTTAGATCTAATGGATCTGCGGGAGCAACCGGGGTGGCTGAGTTGAAATGCACTTTCCAGAGGATGGGTCCTAACGTGTGTTTGTGTCCATGAGGGCCTTGGAATGGGGAGGTGGCACCGGGACTCTGAAGTATTCTCCTAAGCTTTGGCTTAGCTCCCATGCACAAGTTTCCTTGTGGAGACGAGATTTGTTCTGATGGGTGCCTCAGGAAATCCCCTCTGCTGGTATTGGAATCCAGGCTTTTGAGGAGACATGCCTGTAAACCAAAGCAATGGATCCGATAATGGCCTCGGGTCCTGTCTGGTTCAATCTTCTTGGTATGAGTGGAGGTAGATGAGTGGAGGTAGATGCTCAGCCGGTATCAACCGCCCTTTTTTGACCCGGGCGACCTACACTATTGGGATGGCCTCAGGGACTTTGGAGGGTTCTCCTAATTTGTACGATTTTTGACAATGGAACGGGCAGAATTCCCATGGATTGGGTGGGGGCAGTCCTAATGTGGGGCTCCAGGGGCCCCAGCCTGGAGGGAGTGTGGCCCAGGACTTTGAGGACAGAAGACTGAAAACACAAACTCAGCTTAAGTTTGGGGACGTAGGTATGGCACGCCCGATCTACAAACCATGAGAAGAAGTCTTCAGGATATGAAGAATGAGCGAGTCTGAGGCGCTTGCTCAGGCTTTTGTCTCTGACTTTTGTTTCAGCGATGGCCGTTGAATGTTGGGGAGGTCTCATGGGCCATGGACGAATCTTCCTCTCTGTGGATTTGGCCCGATCCCAATTGTTTTTCGTCCATCTGTGGGATGGGAGGACTCCTTTCAGGTTTGTTACCTCAGGTGTCCCACCAAAAGAGGAATTCCAAAGCAGAGCCCTGGGGAAGAGTGAAGGGAGAACCCGAACTATGGTTAAAAATTGGGGCCTAGGGGCATGGCAAGCCCAATATGCTGTCTCTTCATATAGGCCCTGAGAGGCCTTACCTGAGGACTGGGCTCAGGCTGAGGGTCACAATGTGTGTTTGTGACCAATGTGGCCCGCAAGCATGGGCTGGGCCTCATGGGCCACGCTTGTTTCAACTACACTGAACGTTGGACAACATGCCAACCACAAGGTTTCTTGCCATGGGGAAAGAGTTCTGATTTCTGCATCATTTTCAACCCTGGGCAGGGGTTGGAGATAAGGTCTAGGTTCTGGAGCCTGAAAACCGCAGTTGGGAAGAGATGACGACCTAAGGCCATGGCGGGTCCAATGTGCTCAGTGTGCGGCCAGCTGTCTGGGTGGGACCAGGAGGTCCAGGCTCAGGCTGGGTCAGAAGGGGAAATAGTGCCCAGGTCAGCCTATATGTTTGGGGTACAGCCGAATGGCGTGCAGGTGGATCCTCATTTGGGGTTTCGGGGTAGCCCTGAGGGCAATGATTTAATTCTGTAGGGCAGGCAGAGTGCGGCATTGTAGTTCTGGATTGCCCAACTGGAGGGCTTGTGGGCCAGTAGTCTGAGGACGGAGTCTGAGAACCCAAGCTAGGCCTAGGTTTCTGGGTGAGGATATGGCAGGCACAATCTACAGACCTCAATCGAGATCTCGTGCATCTGAAGTCAGGGCAAGGATCAGACGATCGCTCAGGTTTGACATTCTGCCCTGATGGCCCTTTCTTGAAGGGGGTTGGATCACGAGGCCATGGGGGTTTTCCCACGATGGGAGTTGTGAGAAGCTCCAAACTGCAAAGATTCTTCTGCAGGACAATTGAGACCTGTTGGTTGACTCCAGGCCAACGATTCCGAGTAGGGTCCTAAGGATGGATGGCTGGGTAGCCCACCTCGCATTCCAATTGTCTCCAAGCAAAAGACAGGTTAGATCTGCTGGATGTGGGGGGCAACCGAGGAGGCTGAGTTGAAATGGACTCTCCTGTGGATGTGTCCTAATATGTTTTTGTGTCTATGGAGACCTTGGAATGAAGCGGTGGCCCTGGGGCCCTGAAGGGTTCTCCTAAACAGAGGCTTTGACACAGCTCCAACGTGCATTTTTCCCATGTGTAGATGAGATTTGTTCCGATGGGTGAGTCAAGAAACAGCCATATGCTGGTATTGAATCCAGGCCTCTGAGGAGAGATGCCTGGAAACCAAAGCAATGGATCCGATTAGTGCCTAGGGGCCTGTTAGTTCCTTTTTACCTCTGGGGACATCTGTCTACGGGTCTGAGTGCAGGTAGGTGCTCAGATGGGCTCAGATTGCCCCTGTTTGTCCTGGGAAGCCACAACTATTGGGATGGCCTCAGGGACTTTGGAGGTTATCCTACTAGTAGGGTTGTGGCCATTGGAATGGGCACATACAATTCCCTTGGAGAGGGCAAGTACAGTCCTCAGGTGTGGCTCCAGGGCCCTGAGCCTGTAGGGTGTGTAGGCCAGAGCTGTTTGGACAGTTGTCTGAAAACACAAACTCGGCTTATGTTTTGGGTCATAGGTATGGCAGGACTGATCTCCAGACCATGAGGAGAACACTTCGGGATATGAAAAAAGGGCGAGTGTGAGGCTCTTGCTCAAGTTTTTGACTCTGGATATCGTGTCACTCATGGTCGTGAAATTGCCGGGTGACTTCATGGGAAATGGACGAGTCTTACTCTCTGGGGGTTCAGTCCCGTCCAAAGAGTTTGGGGTCATTCTGGGGATGGAAGAAGTCCTTTTTTTTGTTGTTGTTGTCGATTTGTTTCATTTTGTTTTTCAACCTCAGATGTCCCACCAAATGAGGGATTCCAGAGTAGAGCCCTGGGGTGGGGCGACTGGACAACCAGAAATCTGGTTAAAAATTGGGGACTAGGGACATGTCAAGCCCATTATGACATCTAATGGTCCAGCCACTGAGAGGACTTACTAGAGGACAGGACTCACGCT
Source organism: Mustela nivalis (assembly GCF_964662115.1). Lineage (NCBI taxonomy): Eukaryota > Metazoa > Chordata > Mammalia > Carnivora > Mustelidae > Mustela > Mustela nivalis. Next base: position 276,836 of record NW_028135983.1, on the reverse strand, counting down.
GAGGTCACAATGCGTGTTTATGCTCTCGTCGCACTCAAGAATGGGCGGGGCCTCAGGGTGAATGCTGGTTTCTCCTACACTGAATGTTGGACAACATGCCAACCACAAGGTTTCTTGCCATGGGTCAGGAAGAGTTCTGATTTCTGCATCACAGTCACCCGTGGGCAGTGATTGGAGATAAGGTCTAGGTTCTGAAGCCTGAAAACTGAGGTAGGGAAGAGATGATGACCTAAGGCCATGGCGGGTCTGATGTGCTCAGCGTGCGGTCAGCTGTCTGGGTGTTGGTCAGCAGGTCCGGGCTCAGGTTGTGTCAGACAGTGCATTAGTGCCCAGGTTAGACTATATAATTTGGGTACATTCGAGTGCCGTGTAGGTTTATCCTCATTTAAGCTGCCTGGGCTGCTCATTAGGCAATATATTTTTTCTAGAGGGCAGGCAGAGTGCTTCATTGTCGGTCCGGAATTGCCAAACTTGAGGGCTTCGGGGCCAGGAGAGTGAGGACGGAAGTCTGAGAACACAAGCTAGACTTCGGATTCAGGGTGAGGGCACGGCAGGTACTGCCTGCAGATCTGAACCAATATCTCATGCATCTGAAGTCAGGGCGAGGATCCGATGTTGGCTCAGGTTGGAGTTTCTGTGCATGACGGCCCCTTCATGAAGGGAGCGGAATCTCGAGGCCATGGAGGTTTTCCACCTTGGGAGATGTGGGATGCCCCCTTCAAGGATTCCTTCTGCGGGACTATTGAGACCTGTTGGACAGCTCCAGGACATCCCATATGGAATGACTCCAGGGCACCGTTCGAGGATGGATGCCTGGGAAGTCCGCCTCACCTTCCAATTGTCTCCTAGCAACAAGACAGTTTAGATCTAATGGATCTGCGGGAGCAACCGGGGTGACTGAGTTGAAATGCACTTTCCAGAGGATGGGTCCTAACGTGTGTTTGTGTCCATGAGGGCCTTGGAATGGGGAGGTGGCACCGGGACCCTGAAGTATTCTCCTAAGCTTTGGCTTAGCTCCCATGCACAAGTTTCCTTGTGGAGACGAGATTTGTTCTGATGGGTGCCTCAGGAAATCCCCTCTGCTGGTATTGGAATCCAGGCTTTTGAGGAGACATGCCTGTAAACCAAAGCAATGGATCCGATAATGGCCTCGGGTCCTGTCTGGTTCAATCTTCTTGGTATGAGTGGAGGTAGATGAGTGGAGGTAGATGCTCAGCCGGTATCAACCGCCCTTTTTTGACCCGGGCGACCTACACTATTGGGATGGCCTCAGGGACTTTGGAGGGTTCTCCTAATTTGTACGATTTTTGACAATGGAACGGGCAGAATTCCCATGGATTGGGTGGGGGCAGTCGTAATGTGGGGCTCCAGGGGCCCCAGCCTGGAGGGAGTGTGGCCCAGGACTTTGAGGACAGAAGACTGAAAACACAAACTCAGCTTAAGTTTGGGGACGTAGGTATGGCACGCCCGATCTACAAACCATGAGAAGAAGTCTTCAGGATATGAAGAATGAGCGAGTCTGAGGCGCTTGCTCAGGCTTTTGTCTCTGACTTTTGTTTCAGCGATGGCCGTTGAATGTTGGGGAGTTCTCATGGGCCATGGACGAATCTTCCTCTCTGTGGATTTGGCCCGATCCCAATTGTTTTTCGTCCATCTGTGGGATGGGAGGACTTCTTTCAGGTTTGTTACCTCAGGTGTCCCACCAAAAGAGGAATTCCAAAGCAGAGCCCTGGGGAAGAGTGAAGGGACAACCCGAACTATGGTTAAAAATTGGGGCCTAGGGGCATGGCAAGCCGAATATGCTGTCTCTTCATATAGGCCTAGAGAGGCCTTACCTGAGGACTGGGCTCAGGCTGATGGTCACAATGTGTGTTTGTGATTAATGTGGCCCGCAAGCATGGGCTGGGCCTCATAGGCCACGCATGTTTCAACTACACTGAACGTTGGACAACATGCCAACCACAAGGTTTCTTGCCATGGGGAAAGAGTTCTGATTTCTGCATCATTTTCAACCCTGGGCAGTGGTTGGAGATAAGGTCTAGGTTCTGGAGCCTGAAAACCGCAGTTGGGAAGAGATGACGACCTAGGCCATGGCGGGTCCGATGTGCTCAGTGTGGGGCCAGCTGTCTGGGTGGGACCAGTAGGTCCCGGCTCAGGCTGGGTCAGAAGGGGAAATAGTGCCCAGGTCAGCCTATATGTTTGGGGTACAGCCGATTGGCGTGCAGGTTGATCCTCATTTGCGGTTCTGGGGTAGCCCTGAGGGCAAGGTTTTACTTCTGTAGGGCAGGCAGAGTGCGGCATTGTAGTTCTGGATTGCCCAACTGGAGGGCTTGTGGGCCAGTAGTCTGAGGACGGAGTCTGAGAACCGAAGCTAGGCAAAGGTGTCTGGGTGAGGATATGGCAGGCACAATCTACAGACTTCAATAGACATCTCGTGCAACTGAAGTCAGGGCAAGGATCAGACGATCGCTCAGGTTGGACTTTCTGCCCTGATGGCCCTTTCTTGAAGGGGGTTGGATCACGAGGACATGGGGGTTATCGCACGATGGGAGTTGTGAGAAGCTCCAAACTGCAAAGATTCTTCTGCAGGACAATTGAGACCTGTTGGTTGGCTCCAGGCCAACGATTCCGAGCAGGGTTCTAAGGATGGATCGCTGGGTGCCCACCTCGCATTCCAATTGTCTCCAAGCAACAAGACAGGTTAGATCTGCTGGATGTGGGGGGCAACCGAGGAGGCTGAGTTGAAATGGACTCTCCTGTGGATGTGTCCTAATATGTTTTTGTGTCTATGGAGACCTGGGAATGAAGCGGTGGCCCTGGGGCCCTGAAGGGTTCTCCTAAACAGAGGCTTTGACACAGCTCCAACGTGGAAGTTTCCCATGTGTAGATGAGATTTGTTCTGATGGGTGAGTCAAGAAACAGCCATATGCTGGTATTGAAATCCAGGCCTCTGAGGAGAGATGCCTGGAAACCAAAGCAATGGATCCGATTAGTGCCTAGGGGCCTGTTCGTTCCTTTTTACCTCTGGGGACATCAATCTACGGGACTGAGTGCAGGTAGGTGCTCAGATGGGCTCAGATTGCCCCTGTTTGTCCTGGGAAGCCACAACTTTTGGGATGGCCTCAGGGACTTTGGAGGTTATCCTACTAGTAGGGTTGTGGCCATTGGAATGGGCACATACATTTCCCTTGGAGAGGGCAAGTACAGTCCTCAGGTTTGGCTCCAGGGCCCTGAGCCTGTAGGGTGTGTAGGCCAGAGCTGTTTGGACAGTTGTCTGAAAACACAAACTCGGCTTATGTTTTGGGTCATAGATATGGCAGGACTGATCTACAGACCATGAGGAGAACACTTCGGGGTATGAAAAAAGGGTGAGTGTGAGGCTCTTGCTCAAGTTTTCGTCTCTGGATATCGTGTCACTCATGGTCGTGAAATTGCCGGGTGACTTCATGGGAAATGGACGAGTCTTACTCTCTGGGGGTTCAGTCCCGTCCAAAGAGTTTGGGGTCATTCTGGGGATGGAAGAGGTCCGTTTTTTTGTTATTGTCGATTTGTTTCATTTTGTTTTTCAACCTCAGATGTCCCACCAAATGAGGGATTCCAGAGTAGAGCCCTGGGGTGGGGCGACTGGACAACCAGAAATCTGGTTAAAAATTGGAGACTAGGGACATGTCAAGCCCATTATGACATCTAATGGTCCAGCCACTGAGAGGACTTACTAGAGGACAGGACTCACGCTGAGGTCACAATGCGTGTTTATGCTCTCGTCGCACTCAAGAATGGGCGGGGCCTCAGGGTGAATGCTGGTTTCTCCTACACTGAACGTTGGACAACATGCCAACCACAAGGTTTCTTGCCATGGGTCAGGAAGAGTACTGATTTCTGCATCACAGTCACCCGTGGGCAGTGATTGGAGATAAGGTCTAGGTTCTGAAGCCTGAAAACTGAGGTAGGGAAGAGATGATGACCTAAGGCCATGGCGGGTCTGATGTGCTCAGCGTGCGGTCAGCTGTCTGGGTGTTGGTCAGCAGGTCCGGGCTCAGGTTGTGTCAGACAGTGCATTAGTGCCCAGGTTAGACTATATAATTTGGGTACATTCGAGTGCCGTGTAGGTTTATCCTCATTTAAGCTGCCTGGGCTGCTCATTAGGCAATATATTTTTTCTAGAGGGCAGGCAGAGTGCTTCATTGGCGGTCCGGAATTGCCAAACTTGAGGGCTTCGGGGCCAGGAGAGTGAGGACGGAAGTCTGAGAACACAAGCTAGACTTCGGATTCAGGGTGAGGGCACGGCAGGTACCCCCTGCAGATCTGAACCAATATCTCATGCATCTGAAGTCAGGGCGAGGATCCCACGTTGGCTCAGGTTGGAGTTTCTGTGCATGACGGCCCCTTCAAGAAGGGAGCGGAATCTCGAGGCCATGGAGGTTTTCCACGTTGGGAGATGTGGGATGCCCCCTTCAAGGATTCCTTCTGCGGGACAATTGAGACCTGTTGGACAGCTCCAGGACATCCCATATGGAATGACTCCAGAGCACCGTTCCAGGATGGATGCCTGGGAAGTCCGCCTCGCCTTCCAATTGTCTCCTAGCAACAAGACAGTTTAGATCTAATGGATCTGCGGGAGCAACCGGGGTGGCCGAGTTGAAATGCACTTTCCAGAGGATGGGTCCTAACGTGTGTTTGTGTCCATGAGGGCCTTGGAATGGGGAGGTGGCACCGGGACCCTGAAGTATTCTCCTAAGCCTTGGCATAGCTCCCATGCACAAGTTTCCTTGTGGAGACGAGATTTGTTCTGATGGGTGCCTCAGGAAATCCCCTCTGCTGGTATTGGAATCCAGGCTTTTGAGGAGACATGCCTGTAAACCAAAGCAATGGATCCGATAAGGGCCTCGGGTCCTGTCTGGTTCAATCTTCTTGGTATGAGTGGAGGTAGATGAGTGGAGGTAGATGCTCAGCCGGTATCAACCGCCCTATTTTGTCCCGGGCGACCTACACTATTGGGATGGCCTCAGGGACTTTGGAGGGTTCTCCTAATTTGTACGATTTTTGACAATGGAAAAAAACAGAATTCCCATGGATTGGGTGGGGGCAGTCCTAATGTGTGGCTCCAGGGGCCCCAGCCTGGAGGGAGTGTGGCCCAGGACTTTGAGGACAGAAGACTGAAAACACAAACTCAGCTTAAGTTTGGGGACGTAGGTATGGCACGCCCGATCTACAAACCATGAGAAGAACTCTTCAGGATATGAAGAATGAGCGAGTCTGAGGCGCTTGCTCAGGCTTTTGTCTCTGGATTTTGTTTCAGCGATGGCCGTGGAATGTTGGGGAGGTCTCATGGGCCATGGACGAATCTCCCTCTATGTGGATTTGGCCCGATCCCAATTGTTTTTCGTCAATCTGTGGGATGGGAGGACTCCTTTCAGGTTTGTTACCTCAGGTGTCCCACCAAAAGAGGAATTCCAAAGCAGAGCCCTGGGGAAGAGTGAAGGGACAACCCGAACTATGGTTAAAAATTGGGGCCTAGGGGCATGGCAAGCCCAACTTGCTGTCTCTTCATATAGGCCCTGAGAGGCCTTACCTGAGGACTGGGCTCAGGCTGAGGGTCACAATGTGTGTTTGTGACCAATGTGGCCCGCAAGCATGGGCTGGGCCTCATGGGCCACGCTTGTTTCAACTACACTGTACGTTGGACAACATGCCAACCACAAGGTTTCTTGCCATGGGGAAAGAGTTCTGATTTCTGCATCATTTTCAACCCTGGGCAGTGGTTGGAGATAAGGTCTAGGTTCTGGAGCCTGAAAACCGCAGTGGGGAAGAGATGATGACCTAAGGCCATGGCGGGTCCGATGAGCTCAGTGTGCGGCCAGCTGTCTGGGTGGGACCAGGAGGTCCAGGCTCAGGCTGGGTCAGAAGGGGAAATAGTGCCCAGGTGAGCCTATATGTTTGGGGTACAGCCGAATGGCGTGCAGTTTGATCCTCATTTGCGGATTCGGGGTAGCCCTGAGGGCAATGTTTTACTTCTGTAGGGCAGGCAGAGTGCGGCATTGTAGTTCTGGATTGCCCAACTGGAGGGCTTGTGGGCCAGTAGTCTGAGGACGGAGTCTGAGAACCCAAGCTAGGCCTAGGTTTCTGGGTGAGGATATGGCAGGCACAATCTACAGACCTCAATCGAGATCTCGTGCATCTGAAGTCAGGGCAAGGATCAGACGATCGCTCAGGTAGGACTTTCTGCCCTGATGGCCCTTTCTTGAAGGGGGTTGGATCACGAGGACATGGGGGTTTTCCCACGATGGGAGTTGTGAGAAGCTCCAAACTGCAAAGATTCTTCTGCAGGACAATTGAGACCTGTTGGTTGGCTCCAGGCCAACGATTCCGAGCAGGGTTCTAAGGATGGATGGCTGGGTAGCCCACCTCGCATTCCAATGGTCTCCAAGCAACAAGACAGGATAGATCTTCTGGATGTGGGGGGCAACCGAGGAGGCTGAGTTGAAATGGACTCTCCTGTGGATGTGTCCTAATATGTTTTTGTGTCTATGGAGACCTTGGAATGAAGCGGTGGCCCTGGGGCCCTGAAGGGTTCTCCTAAACAGAGGCTTTGACACAGCTCCAACGTGCATGTTTCCCATGCGTAGATGAGATTTGTTCTGATGGGTGAGTCAAGAAACAGCCATATGCTGGTATTGAATCCAGGCCTCTGAGGAGAGATGCCTGGAAACCAAAGCATGGATCCGATTAGTGCCTAGGGGCCTGTTCGTTCCTTTTTACCGAGGGGACAACAGTCTACGGGTCTGAGTGCAGGTAGGTGCTCAGATGGGCTCAGATTGCCCCTGTTTGTCCTGGGAAGCCACAACATTTGGGATGGCCTCAGGGACTTTGGAGGTTATCCTACTTGTAGGGTTGTGGCCATTGGAATGGGCACATACAATTCCCTTGGAGAGGGCAAGTACAGTCCTCAGGTTTGGCTCCAGGGCCCTGAGCCTGTAGGGTGTGTAGGCCAGAGCTGTTTGGACAGTTGTCTGAAAACACAAACTCGGCTTATGTTTTGGGTCATAGGTATGGCAGGACTGATCTACAGACCATGAGGAGAACACTTCGGGATATGAAAAAAGGGCGAGTGTGAGGCTCTTGCTCAAGTTTTCGTCTCTGGATATCGTGTCACTCATGGTCGTGAAATTGCCGGGTGACTTCATGGGAATTGGACGAGTCTTACTCTCTGGGGGTTCGGTCCCGTCCAAAGAGTTTGGGGTCATTCTGGGGATGGAAGAGGTCCGTTTTTTTGTTATTGTCGATTTGTTTCATTTTGTTTTTCAACCTCAGATGACCCACCAAATGAGGGATTCCAGAGTAGAGCCCTGGGGTGGGGCGACTGGACAACCAGAAATCTGGTTAAAAATTGGGGACTTGGGACATGTCAAGCCCATTATGATATCTAATGGTCCAGCCACTGAGAGGACTTACTAGAGGACAGGACTCACGCTGAGGTCACAATGCGTGTTTATGCTCTCGTCGCACGTAAGAATGGGCGGGGCCTCATGGTGAATGCTGGTTTCTCCTACACTGAACGTGGACAACATGCCAACCCCAAGGTTTCTTGCCATGGGTCAGGATGTGTTCTGATTTTTGCATCACAGTCACCCGTGGGCAGTGATTGGAGATAAGGACTAGGTTCTGAAGCCTGAAAACTGAGGTAGGGAAGAGATGATGACCTAAGGCCATGGCGGGTCTGATGTGCTCAGCGTGCGGTCAGCTGTCTGGGTGTTGGTCAGCAGGTCCGGGCTCAGGTTGTGTCAGACAGTGCATTAGTGCCCAGGTTAGACTATATAATTTGGGTACATTCGAGTGCCGTGTAGGTTTATCCTCATTTAAGCTGCCTGGGCTGCTCATTAGGCAATATATTTTTTCTAGAGGGTAGGAAGAGTGCTTCATTGGCGGTCCGGAATTGCTAAACTTGAGGGCTTCGGGGCCAGGAGAGTGAGGACGGAAGTCTGAGAACACAAGCTAGACTTCGGATTCAGGGTGAGGGCACGGCAGGTACCCCCTGCAGATCTGAACCAATATCTCATGCATCTGAAGTCAGGGCGAGGATCCCACGTTGGCTCAGGTTGGAGTTTCTGTGCATGACGGCCCCTTCATGAAGGGAGCTGAATTACGAGGCCATGGAGGTTTTACACGTTGGGAGATGTGGGATGCCCCCTTCAAGGATTCCTTCTGCGGGACAATTGAGAACTGTTGGACAGCTCCAGGACATCCCATATGGAATGACTCCAGAGCACCGTTCCAGGATGGATGCCTGGGAAGTCCGCCTCGCCTTCCAATTGTCTCCTAGCAACAAGAGAGTTTAGATCTAATGGATCTGCGGGAGCAACCGGGGTGGCTGAGTTGAAATGCACTTTCCAGAGGATGGGTCCTAACGTGTGTTTGTGTCCATGAGGGCCTTGGAATGGGGAGGTGGCACCGGGACCCTGAAGTATTCTCCTAAGTTTGGCATAGCTCCCATGCACAAGTTTCCTTGTGGAGACGAGATTTGTTCTGATGGGTGCCTCAGGAACTCCCCTCTGCTGGTATTGGAATCCAGGCTTTTGAGGAGACATGCCTGTAAACCAAAGCAATGGATCCGATAATGGCATCGGGTCCTGTCTGGTTCAATCTTCTTGGTATGAGTGGATGTAGATGAGTGGAGGTAGATGCTCAGCCGGTATCAACCGCCCTTTTTTGTCCCGGGCGACCTACACTATTGGGATGGCCTCAGGGACTTTGGAGGGTTCTCCTAATTTGTACGATTTTTGACAATGGAAAAAAACAGAATTCCCATGGATTGGGTGGGGGCAGTCCTAATGTGTGGCTCCAGGGGCCCCAGCCTGGAGGGAGTGTGGCCCAGGACTTTGAGGACAGAAGACTGAAAACACAAACTCAGCTTAAGTTTGGGGACGTAGGTATGGCACGCCCGATCTACAAACAATGAGAACTCTTCAGGATATGAAGAATGAGCGAGTCTGAGGAGCTTGCTCAGGCTTTTGTCTCTGGATTTTGTTTCTGCGATGGCCGTGGAATGTTGTGGAGGTCTCATGGGCCATGGACGAATCTCCCTCTCTGTGGATTTGGCCCGATCCCAATTGTTTTTCGTCAATCTGTGGGATGGGAGGACTCCTTTCAGGTTTGTTACCTCAGGTGTCCCCCCAAAAGAGGAATTCCAAAGCAGAGCCCTGGGGAAGAGTGAAGGGACAACCCGAAATATGGTTAAAAATTGGGGCCTAGGGGCATGGCAAGCCCAATATGCAGTCTCTTCATATAGGCCCTGAGAGGCCTTACCTGAGGACTGGGCTCAGGCTGAGGGTCACAATGTGTGTTTGTGACCAATGTGGCCCGCAAGCATGGGCTGGGCCTCATGGGCCACGCTTGTTTCAACTACACTGAACGTTGGACAACATGCCAACCACAAGGTTTCTTGCCATGGGGAAAGAGTTCTGATTTCTGCATCATTTTCAACCCTGGGCAGTGGTTGGAGATAAGGTCTAGGTTCTGGAGCCTGAAAACCGCAGTGGGGAATAGATGACGACATAAGGCCATGGCGGGTCCGATGTGCTCAGTGTGCGGCCAGCTGTCTGGGTGGGACCAGGAGGTCCAGGCTCAGGCTGGGTCAGAAGGGGAAATAGTGCCCAGGTCAGCCTATATGTTTGGGGTACAGCCGAATGGCGTGCAGGTTGATCCTCATTTGCGGATTCGGGGTAGCCCTGAGGGCAATGTTTTACTTCTGTAGGGCAGGCAGAGTGCTGCATTGTAGTTCTGGATGGCCCAACTGGAGGGCTTGTGGGCCAGTAGTCTGAGGACGGAGTCTGAGAACCCAAGCTAGGCCTAGGTTTCTGGGTGAGGATATGGCAGGCACAATCTACAGACCTCAATCGAGATCTCGTGCATCTGAAGTCAGGGCAAGGATCAGACGATCGCTCAGGTTGGACTTTCTGCCCTGATGGCCCTTTCTTGAAGGGGGTTGGATCACGAGGACATGGGGGTTTTCCCACGATGTGCGTTGTGAGAAGCTCCAAACTGCAAAGATTCTTCTGCAGGACAATTGAGACCTGTTGGTTGGCTCCAGGCCAACGATTCCGAGCAGGGTTCTAAGGATGGATGGCTGGGTAGCCCACCTCGCATTCCAATGGTCTCCAAGCAACAAGACAGGTTAGATCTGCTGGATGTGGGGGGCAACCGAGGAGGCTGAGTTGAAATGGACTCTCCTGTGGATGTGTCCTAATATGTTTTTGTGTCTATGGAGACCTTGGAATGAAGCGGTGGCCCTGGAACCCTGAAGGGTTCTCCTAAACAGAGGCTTTGACACATCTCCAACGTGCATGTTTCCCATGTGTAGATGAGATTTGTTCTGATGGGTGAGTCAAGAAACAGCCATATGCTCGTATTGAAATCCAGGCCTCTGAGGAGAGATGCCTGGAAACCAAAGCAATGGATCCGATTAGTGCCTAGGGGCCTGTTCGTTCCTTTTTACCTCTGGGGACAACAGTCTACGGGTCTGAGTGCAGGTAGGTGCTCAGATGGGCTCAGATTGCCCCTGTTTGTCCTGGGAAGCCACAACTATTGGGATGGACTCAGGGACTTTGAAGGTTATCCTACTAGTAGGGTTGTGGCCATTGGAATGGTCACATACAATTCCCTTGGAGAGGGCAAGTACAGTCCTCAGGTTTGGCTCCAGGGCCCTGAACCTGTAGGGTGTGTAGGCCAGAGATGTTGGGACAGTTGTCTGAAAACACAAACTCGGCTTATGTTTTGGGTCATAGGTATGGCAGGACTGATCTACGGACCATGAGGAGAACACTTCGGGATATGAAAAAAGGGCGAGTGTGAGGCTCTTGCTCAAGTTTTTGTCTCTGGATATCGTGTCACTCATGGTCGTGAAATTGCCGGGTGACTTCTTGGGAAATGGACGAGTCTTACTCTCTGGGGGTTCGGTCCCGTCCAAAGAGTTTGGGGTCATTCTGGGGATGGAAGAAGTCCGTTTTTTTGTTGTTGTCGATTTGTTTCATTTTGTTTTTCAACCTCAGATGTCCCACCAAATGAGCGATTCCAGAGTAGAGCCCTTGGTTGGGGCGACTGGACAACCAGAAATCTGGTTAAAAATTGGGGACTAGGGACATGTCAAGCCCATTATGACATCTAATGTTCCAGCCACTGAGAGGACTTACTAGAGGACAGGACTCACGCTGAGGTCACAATGCGTGTTTATGCTCTCGTCGCATGCAAGAATGGGCGGGGCCTCAGGGTGAATGCTGGTTTCTCCTACACTGAACGTTGGACAACATGCCAACCACAAGGTTTCTTGCCATGGGTCAGGAAGTGTTCTGATTTCTGCATCACAGTCACCGGTGGGCAGTGATTGGAGATAAGGTCTAGGTTCTGAAGCCTGAAAACTGAGGTAGGGAAGAGATGATGACCTAAGGCCATGGCGGGTCTGATGTGCTCAGCGTGCGGTCAGCTGTCTGGGTGTTGGTCAGCAGGTCCGGGCTCAGGTTGTGTCAGACAGTGCATTAGTTCCCAGGTTAGACTATATAATTTGGGTACATTCGAGTGCCGTGTAGGTTTATCCTCATTTAAGCTGCCTGGGCTGCTCATTAGGCAATATATTTTTTCTAGAGGGCAGGCAGAGTGCTTCATTGTCGGTCCGGAATTGCCAAACTTGAGGGCTTCGGGGCCAGGAGAGTGAGGACGGAAGTCTCAGAACACAAGCTAGACTTCGGATTCAGGGTGAGGGCACGGCAGGTACCCCCTGCAGATCTGAACCAATATCTCATGCATCTGAAGTCAGGGCGAGGATCCCACGTTGGCTCAGGTTGGAGTTTCTGTGCATGACGGCCCCTTCATGAAGGGAGCGGAATCTCGAGGCCATGGAGGTTTTCCACCTTGGGAGATGTGGGATGCCCCTTTCAAGGATTCCTTCTGCGGGACAATTGAGACCTGTTGGGCAGCTCCAGGACATCCCATATGGAATGACTCCAGAGCACCGTTCCAGGATGGATGCCTGGGAAGTCCGCCTCGCCTTCCAATTGTCGCCTAGCAACAAGACAGTTTAGATCTAATGGATCTGCGGGAGCAACTGGGGTGGCTGAGTTGAAATGCACTTTCCAGAGGATGGGTCCTAACGTGTGTTTGTGTCCATGAGGGCCTTGGAATGGGGAGGTGGCACCGGGACCCTGAAGTATTCTCCTAAACATTGGCATAGCTCCCATGCACAAGTTTCCTTGTGGAGACGAGATTTGTTCTGATGGGTGCCTCAGGAAATCCCCACTGCTGGTATTGGAATCCAGGCTTTTGAGGAGACATGCCTGTAAACCAAAGCAATGGATCCGATAATGGCCTCAGGTCCTGTCTGGTTCAATCTTCTTGGTATGAGTTGAGGTAAATGAGTGGAGGTAGATGCTCAGCCAGTATCAACCGCCCTTTTTTGTCCCGGGCGACCTACACTATTGGGATGGCCTCAGGGACTTTGGAGGGTTCTCCTAATTTGTACGATTTTTGACAATGGAATGGGCAGAATTCCCATGGATTGGGTGGGGGCAGTCGTAATGTGGGGCTCCAGGGGCCCCAGCCTGGAGGGAGTGTGGCCCAGGACTTTGAGGACAGAAGACTGAAAACACAAAGTCAGCTTAAGTTTGGGGACGTAGGTATGGTACGCCCGATCTACAAACCCTGAGAAGAACTCTTCAGGATATGAAGAATGAGCGAGTCTGAGGAGCTTGCTCAGGCTTTTGTCTCTGGATTTTGATTCAGCGATGGCCGTGGAATGTTGTGGATGTCTCATGGGCCATGGACGAATCTTCCTCTCTGTGGATTTCGCCTGATCCCAATTGTTTTTCGTCAATCTGTGGGATGGGTGGACTCCTTTCAGGTTTGTTACCTCAGGTGTCCCCCCAAAAGAGGAATTCCAAAGCAGAGCCCTGGGGAAGAGTGAAGGGACAACCCGAACTATGGTTAAAAATTGGGGCCTAGGGGCATGGCAAGCCCAATATGCTGTCTCTTCATATAGGCCCTGAGAGGCCTTACCTGAGGACTGGGCTCAGGCTGAGGGTCACAATGTGTGTTTGTGACCAATGTGGCCCGCAAGCATGGGCTGGGCCTCATGGGCCACGCTTGTTTCAACTACACTGAACGTTGGACAACATGCCAACCACAAGGTTTCTTGCCATAAGGAAAGATTTCTGATTTCTGCATCATTCTCAACCCTGGGCAGTGTTTGCAGATAAGGTCTAGGTTCTGGAGCCTGAAAACCGCAGTTGGGAAGAGATGACGACCTAAGGCCATGGCGGGTCCGATGTGCTCAGTGTGCGGCCAGCTGTCTGGGTGGGACCAGGAGGTCCAGGCTCAGGCTGGGTCAGAAGGGGAAATAGTGCCCAGGTCAGCCTATATGTTTGGGGTACAGCCGAATGGCGTGCAGGTTGATCCTCATTTGCGGTTTTGGGGTAGCCCTGAGGGCAATGTTTTACTTCTGTAGGGCAGGGAGAGGGCAGCATTGTAGTTCTGGATTGCCAAACTGGAGGGCTTGTGGGCCACTAGTCTGAAGACGGAGTCTGAGAACCCAAGCTAGGCCTAGGTTTCTGGGTGAGGATATGGCAGGCACAATCTACAGACCTCAATCGAGATCTCGTGCATCTGAAGTCAGGGCAAGGATCAGACGATCGCTCAGGTTGGACTTTCTGCCCTGATGGCCCTATCTTGAAGGGGGTTGGATCACGAGGACATGGGGGTTTTCCCACGATGGGAGATGTGAGAAGCTCCAAACTGCAAAGATTCTTCTGCAGGACAATTGAGACCTGTTGGTTGGCTCCAGGCCAACGATTCCGAGCAGGGTTCTAAGGATGGATGGCTGGGTAGCCCACCTCGCATTCCAATGGTCTCCAAGCAACAAGACAGGTTAGATCTGCTGGATGTGGGTCAACCGAGGAGGCTGAGTTGAAATGGACTCTCCTGTGGATGTGTCCTAATATGTTTTTGTGTCTATGGAGAGCTTGGAATGAAGCGGTGGCACTGGGACCCTGAAGGGTTCTCCTAAACAGAGGCTTTGACACAGCTCCAACGTGCATGTTTCCCAAGTGTAGATGAGATTTGTTCTGATGGGTGAGTCAAGAAACAGCCATATGCTGGTATTGAAATCCAGGCCTCTGAGGAGAGATGCCTGGAAACCAAAGCAATGGATCCGATTAGTGCCTAGGGGCCTGTTCGTTCCTTTTTACCTCTGGGGACAACAGTCTACGGGTCTGAGTGCAGGTAGGTGCTCAGATGGGCTCAGATTGCCCCTGTTTTTCCTGGGAAGCCACAACTATTGGGATGGCCTCAGGGACTTTGGAGGTTATCCTACTAGTAGGGTTGTGGCTATTGGAATGGGCATATACAATTCCCTTGGAGAGGGCAAGTACAGTCCTCAGGTTTGGCTCCAGGGCCCTGAGCCTGTAGGGTGTGTAGGCCAGAGCTGTTTGGACAGTTGTCTGAAAACACAAACTCGGCTTATGTTTTGGGTCATAGGTATGGCAGGACTGATCTACAGACCATGAGGAGAACACTTCGGGATATGAAAAAAGGTCGAGTGTGAGGCTCTTGCTCAAGTTTTTGTCTCTGGATATCGTGTCACTCATGGTCGTGAAATTGCTGGGTGACTTCATGGGAAATGGACGAGTCTTACTCTCTGGGGGTTCGGTCCCGTCCAAAGAGTTTGGGGTCATTCTGGGGATGGAAGAAGTCCGTTTTTTTGTTGTTGTTGTCGATTTGTTTCATTTTGTTTTTCAACCTCAGATGTCCCACCAAATGAGGGATTCCAGAGTAGAGCACTGGGGTGGACGACTGGAAAACCAGAAATCTGGTTAAAAATTGGGGACTAGGGACATGTAACGCCCATTATGACATCTAATGGTCCAGCCACTGAGAGGACTTACTAGAGGACAGGACTCACGCTGAGGTCACAATGTGTGTTTATGCTCTCTCGCACGCAAGAATGGGCGGGGCCTCAGGGTGAATGCTGGTTTCTCCTACACTGAATGTTGGACAACATGCCAACCACAAGGTTTCTTGCCATGGGTCAGGAAGAGTTCTGATTTCTGCATCACAGTCACCCGTGGGCAGTGATTGGAGATAAGGTCTAGGTTCTGAAGCCTGAAAACTGAGGTAGGGAAGAGATGATGACTTAAGGCCATGGCGGGTCTGATGTGCTCAGCGTGCGGTCAGCTGTCTGGGTGTTGGTCAGCAGGTCCGGGCTCAGGTTGTGTCAGACAGTGCATTAGTGCCCAGGTTAGGCTATATAATTTGGGTACATTCGAGTGCCGTGTAGGTTTAACCTCATTTAAGCTGCCTGGGCTGCTCATTAGGCAATATATTTTTTCTAGAGGGCAAGCAGAGTGCTTCATTGTCGGTCCGGAATTGCCAAACTTGAGGGCTTCGGGGCCAGGAGAGTGAGGACGGAAGTCTGAGAACACAAGCTAGTCTTCGGATTCAGGGTGAGGGCACAGCAGGTACCCCCGGCAGATCTGAACCAATATCTCATGCATCTGAAGTCAGGGCGAGGATCCGACGTTGGCTCAGGTTGGAGTTTCTGTGCATGACGGCCCCTTCATGAAGGGAGCGGAATCTCGAGGCCATGGAGTTTTTCCACGTTGGGAGATGAAGGATGCTCCCTTCAAGGATTCCTTCTGCGGGACAATTGAGACCTGTTGGACAGCTCCAGGAAATTCCATATGGAATGACTCCAGAGCACCGTTCCAGGATGGATGCCTGGGAAGTCCGCCTCACCTTCCAATTGTCGCCTAGCAACAAGACAGTTTAGATCTAATGGATCAGCGGGAGCAACCGGGGTGGCTGAGTTGAAATGCACTTTCCAGAGGATGGGTCCTAACGTGTGTTTGTGTCCATGAGGGCCTTGGAATGGGGATGTGGCACCGGGACCCTGAAGTATTCTCCTAAGCTTTGGCATAGCTCCCATGCACAAGTTTCCTTGTGGAGACGAGATTTGTTCTGATGGGTGCCTCAGGAAATCCCCCTGCTGGTATTGGAATCCAGGCTTTTGAGGAGACATGCCTGTAAACCAAAGCAATGGATCCGATAATGGCCTCGGGTCCTGTCTGGTTCAATCTTCTTGGTATGAGTGGAGGTAAATGAGTGGAGGTAGATGCTCAGCCGGTATCAACCGCCCTTTTTTGTCCCGGGCGACCTTCACTATTGGGATGGCCCCAGGGACTTTGGAGGGTTCTCCTAATTTGTACGATTTTTGACAATGGAATGGGCAGAATCCCCATGGATTGGGTGGGGGCAGTCCTAATGAGTGGCTCCAAGGCCCCAGCCTGGAGGGAGTGTGGCCCAGGACTTTGAGGACAGAGGACTCAAAACACAAACTCAGCTTAAGTTTGGGGACGTAGGTATGGCACGCCCGATCTACAAACCATGAGAAGAACTCTTCAGGATATGAAGAATGAGCGAGTCTGAGGCGCTTGCTCAGGCTTTTGTCTCTGGATTTTGTTTCAGCGATGGCCGTGGAATGTTGTGGAGGTCTCATGGGCCATGGACGAATCTCCCTCTCTGTGGATTTGGCCCGATCCCAATTGTTTTTCGTCAATCTGTGGGATGGGAGGACTCCTTTCAGGTTTGTTACCTCAGGTGTCCCCCCAAAAGAGGAATTCCAAAGCAGAGCCCTGGGGAAGAGTGAAGGGACAACCCGAAATATGGTTAAAAATTGGGGCCTAGGGGCATGGCAAGCCCAATATGCAGTCTCTTCATATAGGCCCTGAGAGGCCTTACCTGAGGACTGGGCTCAGGCTGAGGGTCACAATGTGTGTTTGTGACCAATGTGGCCCGCAAGCATGGGCTGGGCCTCATGGGCCACGCTTGTTTCAACTACACTGAACGTTGGACAACATGCCAACCACAAGGTTTCTTGCCATGGGGAAAGAGTTCTGATTTCTGCATCATTTTCAACCCTGGGCAGTGGTTGGAGATAAGGTCTAGGTTCTGGAGCCTGAAAACCGCAGTGGGGAATAGATGACGACATAAGGCCATGGCGGGTCCGATGTGCTCAGTGTGCGGCCAGCTGTCTGGGTGGGACCAGGAGGTCCAGGCTCAGGCTGGGTCAGAAGGGGAAATAGTGCCCAGGTCAGCCTATATGTTTGGGGTACAGCCGAATGGCGTGCAGGTTGATCCTCATTTGCGGATTCGGGGTAGCCCTGAGGGCAATGTTTTACTTCTGTAGGGCAGGCAGAGTGCTGCATTGTAGTTCTGGATGGCCCAACTGGAGGGCTTGTGGGCCAGTAGTCTGAGGACGGAGTCTGAGAACCCAAGCTAGGCCTAGGTTTCTGGGTGAGGATATGGCAGGCACAATCTACAGACCTCAATCGAGATCTCGTGCATCTGAAGTCAGGGCAAGGATCAGACGATCGCTCAGGTTGGACTTTCTGCCCTGATGGCCCTTTCTTGAAGGGGGTTGGATCACGAGGACATGGGGGTTTTCCCACGATGTGAGTTGTGAGAAGCTCCAAACTGCAAAGATTCTTCTGCAGGACAATTGAGACCTGTTGGTTGGCTCCAGGCCAACGATTCCGAGCAGGGTTCTAAGGATGGATGGCTGGGTAGCCCACCTCGCATTCCAATGGTCTCCAAGCAACAAGACAGGTTAGATCTGCTGGATGTGGGGGGCAACCGAGGAGGCTGAGTTGAAATGGACTCTCCTGTGGATGTGTCCTAATATGTTTTTGTATCTATGGAGACCTTGGAATGAAGCGGTGGCCCTGGAACCCTGAAGGGTTCTCCTAAACAGAGGCTTTGACACATCTCCAACGTGCATGTTTCCCATGTGTAGATGAGATTTGTTCTGATGGGTGAGTCAAGAAACAGCCATATGCTCGTATTGAAATCCAGGCCTCTGAGGAGAGATGCCTGGAAACCAAAGCAATGGATCCGATTAGTGCCTAGGGGCCTGTTCGTTCCTTTTTACCTCTGGGGACAACAGTCTACGGGTCTGAGTGCAGGTAGGTGCTCAGATGGGCTCAGATTGCCCCTGTTTGTCCTGGGAAGCCACAACTATTGGGATGGACTCAGGGACTTTGAAGGTTATCCTACTAGTAGGGTTGTGGCCATTGGAATGGGCACATACAATTCCCTTGGAGAGGGCAAGTACAGTCCTCAGGTTTGGCTCCAGGGCCCTGAACCTGTAGGGTGTGTAGGCCAGAGATGTTGGGACAGTTGTCTGAAAACACAAACTCGGCTTATGTTTCGGGTCATAGGTATGGCAGGACTGATCTACGGACCATGAGGAGAACACTTCGGGATATGAAAAAAGGGCGAGTGTGAGGCTCTTGCTCAAGTTTTTGTCTCTGGATATCGTGTCACTCATGGTCGTGAAATTGCCGGGTGACTTCTTGGGAAATGGACGAGTCTTACTCTCTGGGGGTTCGGTCCCGTCCAAAGAGTTTGGGGTCATTCTGGGGATGGAAGAAGTCCGTTTTTTTGTTGTTGTCGATTTGTTTCATTTTGTTTTTCAACCTCAGATGTCCCACCAAATGAGCGATTCCAGAGTAGAGCCCTTGGTTGGGGCGACTGGACAACCAGAAATCTGGTTAAAAATTGGGGACTAGGGACATGTCAAGCCCATTATGACATCTAATGTTCCAGCCACTGAGAGGACTTACTAGAGGACAGGACTCACGCTGAGGTCACAATGCGTGTTTATGCTCTCGTCGCATGCAAGAATGGGCGGGGCCTCAGGGTGAATGCTGGTTTCTCCTACACTGAACGTTGGACAACATGCCAACCACAAGGTTTCTTGCCATGGGTCAGGAAGTGTTCTGATTTCTGCATCACAGTCACCGGTGGGCAGTGATTGGAGATAAGGTCTAGGTTCTGAAGCCTGAAAACTGAGGTAGGGAAGAGATGATGACCTAAGGCCATGGCGGGTCTGATGTGCTCAGCGTGCGGTCAGCTGTCTGGGTGTTGGTCAGCAGGTCCGGGCTCAGGTTGCGTCAGACAGTGCATTAGTTCCCAGGTTAGACTATATAATTTGGGTACATTCGAGTGCCGTGTAGGTTTATCCTCATTTAAGCTGCCTGGGCTGCTCATTAGGCAATATATTTTTTCTAGAGGGCAGGCAGAGTGCTTCATTGTCGGTCCGGAATTGCCAAACTTGAGGGCTTCGGGGCCAGGAGAGTGAGGACGGAAGTCTCAGAACACAAGCTAGACTTCGGATTCAGGGTGAGGGCACGGCAGGTACCCCCTGCAGATCTGAACCAATATCTCATGCATCTGAAGTCAGGGCGAGGATCCCACGTTGGCTCAGGTTGGAGTTTCTGTGCATGACGGCCCCTTCATGAAGGGAGCGGAATCTCGAGGCCATGGAGGTTTTCCACCTTGGGAGATGTGGGATGCCCCTTTCAAGGATTCCTTCTGCGGGACAATTGAGACCTGTTGGGCAGCTCCAGGACATCCCATATGGAATGACTCCAGAGCACCGTTCCAGGATGGATGCCTGGGAAGTCCGCCTCGCCTTCCAATTGTCGCCTAGCAACAAGACAGTTTAGATCTAATGGATCTGCGGGAGCAACCGGGGTGGCTGAGTTGAAATGCACTTTCCAGAGGATGGGTCCTAACGTGTGTTTGTGTCCATGAGGGCCTTGGAATGGGGAGGTGGCACCGGGAACCTGAAGTATTCTCCTAAACTTTGGCATAGCTCCCATGCACAAGTTTCCTTGTGGAGACGAGATTTGTTCTGATGGGTGCCTCAGGAAATCCCCACTGCTGGTATTGGAATCCAGGCTTTTGAGGAGACATGCCTGTAAACCAAAGCAATGGATCCGATAATGGCCTCAGGTCCTGTCTGGTTCAATCTTCTTGGTATGAGTTGAGGTAAATGAGTGGAGGTAGATGCTCAGCCAGTATCAACCGCCCTTTTTTGTCCCGGGCGACCTACACTATTGGGATGGCCTCAGGGACTTTGGAGGGTTCTCCTAATTTGTACGATTTTTGACAATGGAATGGGCAGAATTCCCATGGATTGGGTGGGGGCAGTCGTAATGTGGGGCTCCAGGGGCCCCAGCCTGGAGGGAGTGTGGCCCAGGACTTTGAGGACAGAAGACTGAAAACACAAAGTCAGCTTAAGTTTGGGGACGTAGGTATGGTACGCCCGATCTACAAACCCTGAGAAGAACTCTTCAGGATATGAAGAATGAGCGAGTCTGAGGAGCTTGCTCAGGCTTTTGTCTCTGGATTTTGATTCAGCGATGGCCGTGGAATGTTGTGGATGTCTCATGGGCCATGGACGAATCTTCCTCTCTGTGGATTTCGCCTGATCCCAATTGTTTTTCGTCAATCTGTGGGATGGGTGGACTCCTTTCAGGTTTGTTACCTCAGGTGTCCCCCCAAAAGAGGAATTCCAAAGCAGAGCCCTGGGGAAGAGTGAAGGGACAACCCGAAATATGGTTAAAAATTGGGGCCTAGGGGCATGGCAAGCCCAATATGCAGTCTCTTCATATAGGCCCTGAGAGGCCTTACCTGAGGACTGGGCTCAGGCTGAGGGTCACAATGTGTGTTTGTGACCAATGTGGCCCGCAAGCATGGGCTGGGCCTCATGGGCCACGCTTGTTTCAACTACACTGAACGTTGGACAACATGCCAACCACAAGGTTTCTTGCCATAAGGAAAGATTTCTGATTTCTGCATCATTCTCAACCCTGGGCAGTGTTTGCAGATAAGGTCTAGGTTCTGGAGCCTGAAAACCGCAGTTGGGAAGAGATGACGACCTAAGGCCATGGCGGGTCCGATGTGCTCAGTGTGCGGCCAGCTGTCTGGGTGGGACCAGGAGGTCCAGGCTCAGGCTGGGTCAGAAGGGGAAATAGTGCCCAGGTCAGCCTATATGTTTGGGGTACAGCCGAATGGCGTGCAGGTTGATCCTCATTTGCGGTTTCGGGGTAGCCCTGAGGGCAATGTTTTACTTCTGTAGGGCAGGGAGAGGGCAGCATTGTAGTTCTGGATTGCCAAACTGGAGGGCTTGTGGGCCACTAGTCTGAAGACGTAGTCTGAGAACCCAAGCTAGGCCTAGGTTTCTGGGTGAGGATATGGCAGGCACAATCTACAGACCTCAATCGAGATCTCGTGCATCTGAAGTCAGGGCAAGGATCAGACGATCGCTCAGGTTGGACTTTCTGCCCTGATGGCCCTATCTTGAAGGGGGTTGGATCACGAGGACATGGGGGTTTTCCCACGATGGGAGATGTGAGAAGCTCCAAACTGCAAAGATTCTTCTGCAGGACAATTGAGACCTGTTGGTTGGCTCCAGGCCAACGATTCCGAGCAGGGTTCTAAGGATGGATGGCTGGGTAGCCCACCTCGCATTCCAATGGTCTCCAAGCAACAAGACAGGTTAGATCTGCTGGATGTGGGTCAACCGAGGAGGCTGAGTTGAAATGGACTCTCCTGTGGATGTGTCCTAATATGTTTTCGTGTCTATGGAGAGCTTGGAATGAAGCGGTGGCACTGGGACCCTGAAGGGTTTTCCTAAACAGAGGCTTTGACACAGCTCCAACGTGCATGTTTCCCAAGTGTAGATGAGATTTGTTCTGATGGGTGAGTCAAGAAACAGCCATATGCTGGTATTGAAATCCAGGCCTCTGAGGAGAGATGCCTGGAAACCAAAGCAATGGATCCGATTAGTGCCTAGGGGCCTGTTCGTTCCTTTTTACCTCTGTGGACAACAGTCTACGGGTCTGAGTGCAGGTAGGTGCTCAGATGGGCTCAGATTGCCCCTGTTTTTCCTGGGAAGCCACAACTATTGGGATGGCCTCAGGGACTTTGGAGGTTATCCTACTAGTAGGGTTGTGGCTATTGGAATGGGCATATACAATTCCCTTGGAGAGGGCAAGTACAGTCCTCAGGTTTGGCTCCAGGGCCCTGAGCCTGTAGGGTGTGTAGGCCAGAGCTGTTTGGACAGTTGTCTGAAAACACAAACTCGGCTTATGTTTTGGGTCATAGGTATGGCAGGACTGATCTACAGACCATGAGGAGAACACTTCGGGATATGAAAAAAGGTCGAGTGTGAGGCTCTTGCTCAAGTTTTTGTCTCTGGATATCGTGTCACTCATGGTCGTGAAATTGCTGGGTGACTTCATGGGAAATGGACGAGTCTTACTCTCTGGGGGTTCGGTCCCGTCCAAAGAGTTTGGGGTCATTCTGGGGATGGAAGAAGTCCATTTTTTTTGTTGTTGTCGATTTGTTTCATTTTGTTTTTCAACCTCAGATGTCCCACCGAATGAGGGATTCCAGAGTAGAGCCCTGGGGTGGGGCGACTGGACAACCAGAAATCTGGTTAAAAATTGGGGACTAGGGACATGTCAAGCCCATTATGACATCTAATGGTCCAGCCACTGAGAGGACTTACTAGAGGACAGGACTCACGCTGAGGTCACAATGCGTGTTTATGCTCTCATCGCACGCAAGAATGGGCGGGGCCTCAGGGTGAATGCTGGTTTCTCCTACACTGAACGTTGGACAACATGCCAACCACAAGGTTTCTTGCCATGGGTCAGGAAGAGTTCTGATTTCTGCATCACAGTCACCCGTGGGCAGTGATTGGAGATAAGGTCTAGGTTCTGAAGCCTGAAAACTGAGGTAGGGAAGAGATGATGACCTAAGGCCATGGCGGGTCTGATGTGCTCAGCGTGCGGTCAACTCTCTGGGTGTTGGTCAGCAGGTCCGGGCTCAGGTTGTGTCAGACAGTGCATTAGTTCCCAGGTTAGGCTATATAATTTGGGTACATTCGAGTGCCGTGTAGGTTTAACCTCATTTAAGCTGCCTGGGCTGCTCATTAGGCAATATATTTTTTCTAGAGGGCAAGCAGAGTGCTTCATTGTCGGTCCGGAATTGCCAAACTTGAGGGCTTCGGGGCCAGGAGAGTGAGGACGGAAGTCTGAGAACACAAGCTAGATTTCGGATTCAGGGTGAGGGCACGGCAGGTACCCCCTGCAGATCTGAACCAATATCTCATGCATCTGAAGTTAGGGTGAGGATCCGACGTTGGCTCAGGTTGGAGTTTCTGTGCATGACGGCCCCTTCATGAAGGGAGCGGAATCTCGAGGCCATGGAGGTTTTCCACGTTGGGAGATGTGGGATGCCCCTTTCAAGGATTCCTTCTGCGGGACAATTGAGACCTGTTGGACAGCTCCAGGACATCCCATATGGAATGACTCCAGAGCACCGTTCCAGGATGGATGCCTGGGAAGTCCGCCTCGCCTTCCAATTGTCGCCCAGCAACAAGATAGTTTAGATCTAATGGATCTGCGGGAGCAACCGGGGTGGCTGAGTTGAAATGCACTTTCCAGAGGATGGGTCCTAACGTGTGTTTGTGTCCATGAGGGTCTTGGAATGGGGAGGTGGCACCGGGACCCTGAAGTATTCTCCTAAGCTTTGGCATAGCTCCCATGCACAAGTTTCCTTGTGGAGACGAGATTTGTTCTGATGGGTGCCTCAGGAAATCCCCTCTGCTGGTATTGGAATCCAGGCTTTTGAGGAGACATGCCTGTAAACCAAAGCAATGGATCCGATAATGGCCTCGGGTCCTGTCTGGTTCAATCTTCTTGGTATGAGTGGAGGTAGATGAGTGGAGGTAGATGCTCAGCCGGTATCAACCGCCCTTTTTTGTCCCGGGCGACCTACACTATTGGGATGGCCCCAGGGACTTTGGAGGGTTCTCCTAATTTGTACGATTTTTGACAATGGAATGGGCAGAATTCCCATGGATTGGGTAGGGGCAGTCCTAATGTGTGGCTCCAGGGACACCAGCCTGGAGGGAGTGTGGCCCAGGACTTTGAGGACAGAAGACTGAAAACACAAACTCAGCTTAAGTTTGGGGACGTAGTTATGGCACGCCCAATCTACAAACCATGAGAAGAACTCTTCAGGACATGAAGAATGAGCGAGTCTGAGGAGCTTTCTCAGGCTTTTGTCTCTGGATTTTGTTTCAGCGATGGCCGTGGAATGTTGGGGAGGTCTCATGGGCCATGGACGAATCTTCCTCTCTGTGGATTTGGCCCGATCCCAATTGTTTTTCGTCAATCTGTGGGATGGGAGGACTCCTTTCAGGTTTGTTACCTCAGGTGTCCCACCAAAAGAGGAATTCCAAAGCAGAGCCCTGGGGAAGAGTGAAGGGACAACCCGAACTATGGTTAAAAATTGGGGCCTAGGGGCATGGCAAGCCCAATATGCTGTCTCTTCATATAGGCCCTGAGAGGCCTTACCTGAGGACTGGGCTCAGGCTGAGGGTCACAATGTGTGTTTGTGACCAATGTGGCCCGCAAGCATGGGCTGGGCCTCATGGGCCACGCTTGTTTCAACTACACTGAACGTTGGACAACATGCCATCCACAAGGTTTCTTGCCATGGGTAAAGAGTTCTGATTTCTGCATCATTTTCAACCCTGGGCAGTGGTTGGAGATAAGGTCTAGGTTCTGGAGCCTGAAAACCGCAGTTGGGAAGAGATGACGACCTAAGGCCATGGCGGGTCCGATGTGCTCAGTGTGCGGCCAGCTGTCTGGGTGGGACCAGGAGGTCCAGTCTCAGGCTGGGTCAGTAGGGGAAATAGTGCCCAGGTCAGCCTATATGTTTGGGGTACAGCCGAATGGCGTGCAGGTTGATCCTCATTTGGGGTTTCGGGGTAGCCCTGAGGGCAATGTTTTACTTCTGTAGGGCAGGCAGAGTGCGGCATTGTAGTTCTGGATTGCCCAACGGAGGGCTTGTGGGCCAGAAGTCTGAGGACGGAGTCTGAGAACCCAAGCTAGGCCTAGGTTTCTGGGTGAGGATATGGCAGGCACAATCTACAGACCTCAATCGAGATCTCGTGCATCTGAAGTCAGGGCAAGGATCAGACGATCGCTCAGGTTGGACTTTCTGCCCTGATGGCCCTTTCTTGAAGGGGGTTGGATCACGAGGACATGGGGGTTTTCCCACGATGGGAGTTGTGAGAAGCTCCAAACTGCAAAGATTCTTCTGCAGGACAATTGAGACCTGTTGGTTGGCTCCAGGCCAACGATTCCGAGCAGGGTTCTAAGGATGGATGGCTGGGTAGCCCACCTCGCATTCCAATGGTCTCCAAGCAACAAGACAGGTTAGATCTGCTGGATGTGGGGGGCAACCGAGGAGGCAGATTTGAAATGGACTCTCCTGTGGATGTGTCCTAATATGTTTTTGTGTCTATGGAGACCTTGGAATGAAGCGGTGGCCCTGGGTCCCTGAAAGGTTCTCCTAAACAGAGTCTTTGACAGAGCTCCAACGTGCATGTTTCCCATGTGTAGATGTGATTTGTTCCGATGGGTGAGTCAAATAACATCCATATGCTGGTTTTGAAATCCAGGCCTCTGAGGAGAGATGCCTGGAAAACAAAGCAATGGATCCGATTAGTGCCTAGGGGCCTGTTCGTTCCTTTTTACCTCTGGGGACAACAGTCTACGGGTCTGAGTGCAGGTAGGTGCTCAGATGGGCTCAGATTGCCCCTGTTTGTCCTGGGAAGCCACAACTATTGGGATGGACTCAGGGACTTTGGAGGTTATCCTACTAGTAGGGTTGTGGCCATTGGAATGGGCACATACAATTCCCTTGGAGAGGGCAAGTACAGTCCTCAGGTTTGGCTCCAGGGCCCTGAGCCTGTAGGGTGTGTAGGCCAGAGCTGTTTGGACAGTTGTCTGAAAACACAAACTCGGCTTATGTTTTGGGTCATAGGTATGGCAGGACTGATCTGCAGACCATGAAGAGAACACTTCGGGATATGAAAAAAGGGCGAGTGTGAGGCTCTTGCTCAAGTTTTCGTCTCTGGATATCGTGTCACTCATGGTCGTGAAATTGCCGGGTGACTTCATGGGAAATGGACGAGTCTTACTCTCTGGGGGTTCGGTCCCGTCCAAAGAGTTTGGGGTCATTCTGGGGATGGTTGAAGTCCAATTTTTTTTGTTGTTGTCGATTTGTTTCATTTTGTTTTTCAACCTCAGATGTCCCACCGAATGAGGGATTCCAGAGTAGAGCCCTGGGGTGGGGCGACTGGACAACCAGAAATCTGGTTAAAAATTGGGGACTAGGGACATGTCAAGCCCATTATGACATCTAATGGTCCAGCCACTGAGAGGACTTACTAGAGGACAGGACTCACGCTGAGGTCACAATGCGTGTTTATGCTCTCATCGCACGCAAGAATGGGCGGGGCCTCAGGGTGAATGCTGGTTTCTCCTACACTGAACGTTGGACAACATGCCAACCACAAGGTTTCTTGCCATGGGTCAGGAAGAGTTCTGATTTCTGCATCACAGTCACCCGTGGGCAGTGATTGGAGATAAGGTCTAGGTTCTGAAGCCTGAAAACTGAGGTAGGGAAGAGATGATGACCTAAGGCCATGGCGGGTCTGATGTGCTCAGCGTGCGGTCAGCTGTCTGGGTGTTGGTCAGCAGGTCCGGGCTCAGGTTGTGTCAGACAGTGCATTAGTGCCCAGGTTAGACTATATAATTTGGGTACATTCGAGTGCCGTGTAGGTTTATCCTCATTTAAGCTGCCTGGGCTGCTCATTAGGCAATATATTTTTTCTAGGGGGCAGGCAGAGTGCTTCATTGTCGGTCCGGAATTGCCAAACTTGAGGGCTTCGGGGCCAGGAGAGTGAGGACGGAAGTCTGAGAACACAAGCTAGATTTCGGATTCAGGGTGAGGGCACGGCAGGTACCCCCTGCAGATCTGAACCAATATCTCATGCATCTGAAGTCAGGGCGAGGATCCGACGTTGGCTCAGGTTGGAGTTTCTGTGCATGACGGCCCCTTCATGAAGGGAGCGGAATCTCGAGGCCATGGAGGTTTTCCATGTTGGGAGATGTGGGATGCCCCTTTCAAGGATTCCTTCTGCGGGACAATTGAGACCTGTTGGACAGCTCCAGGACATCCCATATGGAATGACTCCAGAGCACCGTTCCAGGATGGATGCCTGGGAAGTCCGCCTCGCCTTCCAATTGTCGCCCAGCAACAAGATAGTTTAGATCTAATGGATCTGCGGGAGCAACCGGGGTGGCTGAGTTGAAATGCACTTTCCAGAGGATGGGTCCTAACGTGTGTTTGTGTCCATGAGGGTCTTGGAATGGGGAGGTGGCACCGGGACCCTGAAGTATTCTCCTAAGCTTTGGCATAGCTCCCATGCACAAGTTTCCTTGTGGAGACGAGATTTGTTCTGATGGGTGCCTCAGGAAATCCCCTCTGCTGGTATTGGAATCCAGGCTTTTGAGGAGACATGCCTGTAAACCAAAGCAATGGATCCGATAATGGCCTCGGGTCCTGTCTGGTTCAATCTTCTTGGTATGAGTGGAGGTAGATGAGTGGAGGTAGATGCTCAGCCGGTATCAACCGCCCTTTTTTGTCCCGGGCGACCTACACTATTGGGATGGCCCCAGGGACTTTGGAGGGTTCTCCTAATTTGTACGATTTTTGACAATGGAATGGGCAGAATTCCCATGGATTGGGTAGGGGCAGTCCTAATGTGTGGCTCCAGGGACACCAGCCTGGAGGGAGTGTGGCCCAGGACTTTGAGGACAGAAGACTGAAAACACAAACTCAGCTTAAGTTTGGGGACGTAGTTATGGCACGCCCAATCTACAAACCATGAGAAGAACTCTTCAGGACATGAAGAATGAGCGAGTCTGAGGAGCTTTCTCAGGCTTTTGTCTCTGGATTTTGTTTCAGCGATGGCCGTGGAATGTTGTGGAGGTCTCATGGGCCATGGACGAATCTTCCTCTCTGTGGATTTGGCCCGATCCCAATTGTTTTTCGTCAATCTGTGGGATGGGAGGACTCCTTTCAGGTTTGTTACCTCAGGTGTCCCACCAAAAGAGGAATTCCAAAGCAGAGCCCTGGGGAAGAGTGAAGGGACAACCCGAACTATGGTTAAAAATTGGGGCCTAGGGGCATGGCAAGCCCAATATGCTGTCTCTTCATATAGGCCCTGAGAGGCCTTACCTGAGGACTGGGCTCAGGCTGAGGGTCACAATGTGTGTTTGTGACCAATGTGGCCCGCAAGCATGGGCTGGGCCTCATGGGCCACGCTTGTTTCAACTACACTGAACGTTGGACAACATGCCATCCACAAGGTTTCTTGCCATGGGTAAAGAGTTCTGATTTCTGCATCATTTTCAACCCTGGGCAGTGGTTGGAGATAAGGTCTAGGTTCTGGAGCCTGAAAACCGCAGTTGGGAAGAGATGACGACCTAAGGCCATGGCGGGTCCGATGTGCTCAGTGTGCGGCCAGCTGTCTGGGTGGGACCAGGAGGTCCAGGCTCAGGCTGGGTCAGAAGGGGAAATAGTGCCCAGGTCAGCCTATATGTTTGGGGTACAGCCGAATGGCGTGCATGTTGATTTTCAGTTGGGGTTTCGGGGTAGCAATGAGGGCAATGTTTTACTTCTGTAGGGCAGGCAGAGTGCGGCATTGTAGTTCTGGATTGCCCAACTGGAGGGCTTGTGGGCCAGTAGTCTGAGGACGGAGTCTGAGAACCCAAGCTAGGCCTAGGTTTCTGGGTGAGGATATGGCAGGCACAATCTACAGACCTCAATCGAGATCTCGTGCATCTGAAGTCAGGGCAAGGATCAGACGATCGCTCAGGTTGGACTTTCTGCCCTGATGGCCCTTTCTTGAAGGGGGTTGGATCACGAGGACATGGGGGTTTTCCCACGATGGGAGTTGTGAGAAGCTCCAAACTGCAAAGATTCTTCTGCAGGACAATTGAGACCTCTTGGTTGGCTCCAGACCAACGATTCCGAGCAGGGTTCTAAGGATGGATGGCTGGGTAGCCCACCTCGCATTCCAATGGTCTCCAAGCAACAAGACAGGTTAGATCTGCTGATTGTGGGGGGCAACCGAGGAGGCTGAGTTGAAATGGACTCTCCTGTGGATGTGTCCTAATATGTTTTTGTGTCTATGGAGACCTTGGAATGAAGCGGTGGCCCTGGGGCCCTGAAGGGTTCTCCTAAACAGAGGCTTTGACACAGCTCCAACGTGCATGTTTCCCAAGTGTAGATGAGATTTATCTATGGGTGAGTCAAGAAACAGCCATATGCTCGTATTGAAATCCAGGCCTCTGAGGAGAGATGCCTGGAAAACAAAGCAATGGATCCGATTAGTGCCTAGGGGCCTGTTCGTTCCTTTTTACCTCTGGGGACATCAGTCTACGGGTCTGAGTGCAGGTAGGTGCTCAGATGGGCTCAGATTGCCCCTGTTTTTCCTGGGAAGCCACAACTATTGGGATGGCCTCAGGGACTTTGGAGGTTATCCTACTAGTAGGGTTGTGGCCATTGGAATGGGCACATACAATTCCCTTGGAGAGGGCAAGTACAGTCCTCAGGTTTGGCTCCAGGGCCCTGAGCCTGTAGGGTGTGTAGGCCAGAGCTGTTTGGACAGTTGTCTGAAAACACAAACTCGGCTTATGTTTTGGGTCATAGGTATGGCAGGACTGATCTGCAGACCATGAAGAGAACACTTTGGGATATGAAAAAAGGGCGAGTGTGAGGCTCTTGCTCAAGTTTTCGTCTCTGGATATCGTGTCACTCATGGTCGTGAAATTGCCGGGTGACTTCATGGGAAATGGACGAGTCTTACTCTCTGGGGGTTCGGTCCCGTCCAAAGAGTTTGGGGTCATTCTGGGGATGGAAGAAGTCCATTTTTTTTGTTGTTGTCGATTTGTTTCATTTTGTTTTTCAACCTCAGATGTCCCACCGAATGAGGGATTCCAGAGTAGAGCCCTGGGGTGGGGCGACTGGACAACCAGAAATCTGGTTAAAAATTGGGGACTAGGGACATGTCAAGCCCATTATGACATCTAATGGTCCAGCCACTGAGAGGACTTACTAGAGGACAGGACTCACGCTGAGGTCACAATGCGTGTTTATGCTCTCATCGCACGCAAGAATGGGCGGGGCCTCAGGGTGAATGCTGGTTTCTCCTACACTGAACGTTGGACAACATGCCAACCACAAGGTTTCTTGCCATGGGTCAGGAAGAGTTCTGATTTCTGCATCACAGTCACCCGTGGGCAGTGATTGGAGATAAGGTCTAGGTTCTGAAGCCTGAAAACTGAGGTAGGGAAGAGATGATGACCTAAGGCCATGGCGGGTCTGATGTGCTCAGCGTGCGGTCAGCTGTCTGGGTGTTGGTCAGCAGGTCCGGGCTCAGGTTGTGTCAGACAGTGCATTAGTGCCCAGGTTAGACTATATAATTTGGGTACATTCGAGTGCCGTGTAGGTTTATCCTCATTTAAGCTGCCTGGGCTGCTCATTAGGCAATATATTTTTTCTAGAGGGCAGGCAGAGTGCTTCATTGTCGGTCCGGAATTGCCAAACTTGAGGGCTTCGGGGCCAGGAGAGTGAGGACGGAAGTCTGAGAACACAAGCTAGATTTCGGATTCAGGGTGAGGGCACGGCAGGTACCCCCTGCAGATCTGAACCAATATCTCATGCATCTGAAGTTAGGGCGAGGATCCGACGTTGGCTCAGGTTGGAGTTTCTGTGCATGACGGCCCCTTCATGAAGGGAGCGGAATCTCGAGGCCATGGAGGTTTTCCACGTTGGGAGATGTGGGATGCCCCTTTCAAGGATTCCTTCTGCGGGACAATTGAGACCTGTTGGACAGCTCCAGGACATCCCATATGGAATGACTCCAGAGCACCGTTCCAGGATGGATGCCTGGGAAGTCCGCCTCGCCTTCCAATTGTCGCCCAGCAACAAGATAGTTTAGATCTAATGGATCTGCGGGAGCAACCGGGGTGGCTGAGTTGAAATGCACTTTCCAGAGGATGGGTCCTAACGTGTGTTTGTGTCCATGAGGGTCTTGGAATGGGGAGGTGGCACCGGGACCCTGAAGTATTCTCCTAAGCTTTGGCATAGCTCCCATGCACAAGTTTCCTTGTGGAGACGAGATTTGTTCTGATGGGTGCCTCAGGAAATCCCCTCTGCTGGTATTGGAATCCAGGCTTTTGAGGAGACATGCCTGTAAACCAAAGCAATGGATCCGATAATGGCCTCGGGTCCTGTCTGGTTCAATCTTCTTGGTATGAGTGGAGGTAGATGAGTGGAGGTAGATGCTCAGCCGGTATCAACCGCCCTTTTTTGTCCCGGGCGACCTACACTATTGGGATGGCCCCAGGGACTTTGGAGGGTTCTCCTAATTTGTACGATTTTTGACAATGGAATGGGCAGAATTCCCATGGATTGGGTAGGGGCAGTCCTAATGTGTGGCTCCAGGGACACCAGCCTGGAGGGAGTGTGGCCCAGGACTTTGAGGACAGAAGACTGAAAACACAAACTCAGCTTAAGTTTGGGGACGTAGGTATGGCACGCCCGATCTACAAACCATGAGAAGAACTCTTCAGGACATGAAGAATGAGCGAGTCTGAGTCGCTTGCTCAGGCTTTTGTCTCTGGATTTTGTTTCAGCGATGGCCGTGGAATGTTGTGGAGGTCTCATGGGCCATGGACGAATCTTCCTCTCTGTGGATTTGGCCCGATCCCAATTGTTTTTCGTCAATCTGTGGGATGGGAGGACTCCTTTCAGGTTTGTTACCTCAGGTGTCCCACCAAAAGAGGAATTCCAAAGCAGAGCCCTGGGGAAGAGTGAAGGGACAACCCGAACTATGGTTAAAAATTGGGGCCTAGGGGCATGGCAAGCCCAATATGCTGTCTCTTCATATAGGCCCTGAGAGGCCTTACCTGAGGACTGGGCTCAGGCTGAGGGTCACAATGTGTGTTTGTGACCAATGTGGCCCGCAAGCATGGGCTGGGCCTCATGGGCCACGCTTGTTTCAACTACACTGAACGTTGGACAACATGCCATCCACAAGGTTTCTTGCCATGGGTAAAGAGTTCTGATTTCTGCATCATTTTCAACCCTGGGCAGTGGTTGGAGATAAGGTCTAGGTTCTGGAGCCTGAAAACCGCAGTTGGGAAGAGATGACGACCTAAGGCCATGGCGGGTCCGATGTGCTCAGTGTGCGGCCAGCTGTCTGGGTGGGACCAGGAGGTCCAGGCTCAGGCTGGGTCAGAAGGGGAAATAGTGCCCAGGTCAGCCTATATGTTTGGGGTACAGCCGAATGGCGTGCAGGTTGATCCTCATTTGGGGTTTCGGGGTAGCCCTGAGGGCAATGTTTTACTTCTGTAGGGCAGGCAGAGTGCGGCATTGTAGTTCTGGATTGCCCAACTGGAGGGCTTGTGGGCCAGTAGTCTGAGGACGGAGTCTGAGAACCCAAGCTAGGCCTAGGTTTCTGGGTGAGGATATGGCAGGCACAATCTACAGACCTCAATCGAGATCTCGTGCATCTGAAGTCAGGGCAAGGATCAGACGATCGCTCAGGTTGGACTTTCTGCCCTGATGGCCCTTTCTTGAAGGGGGTTGGATCACGAGGACATGGGGGTTTTCCCACGATGGGAGTTGTGAGAAGCTCGAAACTGCAAAGATTCTTCTGCAGGACAATTGAGACCTCTTGGTTGGCTCCAGGCCAACAATTCCGAGCAGGGTTCTAAGGATGGATGGCTGGGTAGCCCACCTCGCATTCCAATGGTCTCCAAGCAACAAGACAGGTTAGATCTGCTGGATGTGGGGGGCAACCGAGTAGGCAGATTTGAAATGGACTCTCCTGTGGATGTGTCCTAATATGTTTTTGTGTCTATGGAAACCTTGGAATGAAGCGGTGGCCCTGGGGCCCTGAAAGGTTCTCCTAAACAGAGGCTTTGACAGAGCTCCAAAGTGCATGTTTCCCATGTGTAGATGTGATTTGTTCCGATGGGTGAGTCAAATAACATCCATATGCTGGTATTGAAATCCAGGCCTCTGAGGAGAGATGCCTGGAAAACAAAGCAATGGATCCGATTAGTGCCTAGGGGCCTGTTCGTTCCTTTTTACCTCTGGGGACATCAGTCTACGGGTCTGAGTGCAGGTAGGTGCTCAGATGGGCTCAGATTGCCCCTGTTTTTCCTGGGAAGCCACAACTATTGGGATGGCCTCAGGGACTTTGGAGGTTATCCTACTAGTAGGGTTGTGGCCATTGGAATGGGCACATACAATTCCCTTGGAGAGGGCAAGTACAGTCCTCAGGTTTGGCTCCAGGGCCCTGAGCCTGTAGGGTGTGTAGGCCAGAGCTGTTTGGACAGTTGTCTGAAAACACAAACTCGGCTTATGTTTTGGGTCATAGGTATGGCAGGACTGATCTGCAGACCATGAAGAGAACACTTCGGGATATGAAAAAAGGGCGAGTGTGAGGCTCTTGCTCAAGTTTTCGTCTCTGGATATCGTGTCACTCATGGTCGTGAAATTGCCGGGTGACTTCATGGGAAATGGACGAGTCTTACTCTCTGGGGGTTCGGTCCCGTCCAAAGAGTTTGGGGTCATTCTGGGGATGGAAGAAGTCCATTTTTTTTGTTGTTGTCGATTTGTTTCATTTTGTTTTTCAACCTCAGATGTCCCACCGAATGAGGGATTCCAGAGTAGAGCCCTGGGGTGGGGCGACTGGACAACCAGAAATCTGGTTAAAAATTGGGGACTAGGGACATGTCAAGCCCATTATGACATCTAATGGTCCAGCCACTGAGAGGACTTACTAGAGGACAGGACTCACGCTGAGGTCACAATGCGTGTTTATGCTCTCATCGCACGCAAGAATGGGCGGGGCCTCAGGGTGAATGCTGGTTTCTCCTACACTGAACGTTGGACAACATGCCAACCACAAGGTTTCTTGCCATGGGTCAGGAAGAGTTCTGATTTCTGCATCACAGTCACCCGTGGGCAGTGATTGGAGATAAGGTCTAGGTTCTGAAGCCTGAAAACTGAGGTAGGGAAGAGATGATGACCTAAGGCCATGGCGGGTCTGATGTGCTCAGCGTGCGGTCAGCTGTCTGGGTGTTGGTCAGCAGGTCCGGGCTCAGGTTGTGTCAGACAGTGCATTAGTGCCCAGGTTAGACTATATAATTTGGGTACATTCGAGTGCCGTGTAGGTTTATCCTCATTTAAGCTGCCTGGGCTGCTCATTAGGCAATATATTTTTTCTAGGGGGCAGGCAGAGTGCTTCATTGTCGGTCCGGAATTGCCAAACTTGAGGGCTTCGGGGCCAGGAGAGTGAGGACGGAAGTCTGAGAACACAAGCTAGATTTCAGATTCAGTGTGAGGGCACGGCAGGTACCCCCTGCAGATCTGAACCAATATCTCATGCATCTGAAGTCAGGGCGAGGATCCGACGTTGGCTCAGGTTGGAGTTTCTGTGCATGACGGCCCCTTCATGAAGGGAGCGGAATCTCGAGGCCATGGAGGTTTTCCACGTTGGGAGATGTGGGATGCCCCTTTCAAGGATTCCTTCTGCGGGACAATTGAGACCTGTTGGACAGCTCCAGGACATCCCATATGGAATGACTCCAGAGCACCGTTCCAGGATGGATGCCTGGGAAGTCCGCCTCGCCTTCCAATTGTCGCCCAGCAACAAGATAGTTTAGATCTAATGGATCTGCGGGAGCAACCGGGGTGGCTGAGTTGAAATGCACTTTCCAGAGGATGGGTCCTAACGTGTGTTTGTGTCCATGAGGGTCTTGGAATGGGGAGGTGGCACCGGGACCCTGAAGTATTCTCCTAAGCTTTGGCATAGCTCCCATGCACAAGTTTCCTTGTGGAGACGAGATTTGTTCTGATGGGTGCCTCAGGAAATCCCCTCTGCTGGTATTGGAATCCAGGCTTTTGAGGAGACATGCCTGTAAACCAAAGCAATGGATCCGATAATGGCCTCGGGTCCTGTCTGGTTCAATCTTCTTGGTATGAGTGGAGGTAGATGAGTGGAGGTAGATGCTCAGCCGGTATCAACCGCCCTTTTTTGTCCCGGGCGACCTACACTATTGGGATGGCCCCAGGGACTTTGGAGGGTTCTCCTAATTTGTACGATTTTTGACAATGGAATGGGCAGAATTCCCATGGATTGGGTAGGGGCAGTCCTAATGTGTGGCTCCAGGGACACCAGCCTGGAGGGAGTGTGGCCCAGGACTTTGAGGACAGAAGACTGAAAACACAAACTCAGCTTAAGTTTGGGGACGTAGTTATGGCACGCCCAATCTACAAACCATGAGAAGAACTCTTCAGGACATGAAGAATGAGCGAGTCTGAGGAGCTTTCTCAGGCTTTTGTCTCTGGATTTTGTTTCAGCGATGGCCGTGGAATGTTGTGGAGGTCTCATGGGCCATGGACGAATCTTCCTCTCTGTGGATTTGGCCCGATCCCAATTGCTTTTCGTCAATCTGTGGGATGGGAGGACTCCTTTCAGGTTTGTTACCTCAGGTGTCCCACCAAAAGAGGAATTCCAAAGCAGAGCCCTGGGGAAGAGTGAAGGGACAACCCGAACTATGGTTAAAAATTGGGGCCTAGGGGCATGGCAAGCCCAATATGCTGTCTCTTCATATAGGCCCTGAGAGGCCTTACCTGAGGACTGGGCTCAGGCTGAGGGTCACAATGTGTGTTTGTGACCAATGTGGCCCGCAAGCATGGGCTG
This sequence comes from Mustela nivalis, assembly GCF_964662115.1. NCBI lineage: Eukaryota > Metazoa > Chordata > Mammalia > Carnivora > Mustelidae > Mustela > Mustela nivalis. Next base: position 241,300 of record NW_028135983.1, on the reverse strand, counting down.
GGCCTCATGGGCCACGCTTGTTTCAACTACACTGAACGTTGGACAACATGCCATCCACAAGGTTTCTTGCCATGGGTAAAGAGTTCTGATTTCTGCATCATTTTCAACCCTGGGCAGTGGTTGGAGATAAGGTCTAGGTTCTGGAGCCTGAAAACCGCAGTTGGGAAGAGATGACGACCTAAGGCCATGGCGGGTCCGATGTGCTCAGTGTGCGGCCAGCTGTCTGGGTGGGACCAGGAGGTCCAGGCTCAGGCTGGGTCAGTAGGGGAAATAGTGCCCAGGTCAGCCTATATGTTTGGGGTACAGCCGAATGGCGTGCAGGTTGATCCTCATTTGGGGTTTCGGGGTAGCCCTGAGGGCAATGTTTTACTTCTGTAGGGCAGGCAGAGTGCGGCATTGTAGTTCTGGATTGCCCAACTGGAGGGCTTGTGGGCCAGTAGTCTGAGGACGGAGTCTGAGAACCCAAGCTAGGCCTAGGTTTCTGGGTGAGGATATGGCAGGCACAATCTACAGACCTCAATCGAGATCTCGTGCATCTGAAGTCAGGGCAAGGATCAGACGATCGCTCAGGTTGGACTTTCTGCCCTGATGTCCCTTTCTTGAAGGGGGTTGGATCACGAGGACATGGGGGTTTTCCCACGATGGGAGTTGTGAGAAGCTCGAAACTGCAAAGATTCTTCTGCAGGACAATTGAGACCTCTTGGTTGGCTCCAGGCCAACAATTCCGAGCAGGGTTCTAAGGATGGATGGCTGGGTAGCCCACCTCGCATTCCAATGGTCTCCAAGCAACAAGACAGGTTAGATCTGCTGGATGTGGGGGGCAACCGAGGAGGCAGATTTGAAATGGACTCTCCTGTGGATGTGTCCTAATATGTTTTTGTGTCTATGGAAACCTTGGAATGAAGCGGTGGCCCTGGGGCCCTGAAAGGTTCTCCTAAACAGAGGCTTTGACAGAGCTCCAAAGTGCATGTTTCCCATGTGTAGATGTGATTTGTTCCGATGGGTGAGTCAAATAACATCCATATGCTGGTATTGAAATCCAGGCCTCTGAGGAGAGATGCCTGGAAAACAAAGCAATGGATCCGATTAGTGCCTAGGGGCCTGTTCGTTCCTTTTTACCTCTGGGGACATCAGTCTACGGGTCTGAGTGCAGGTAGGTGCTCAGATGGGCTCAGATTGCCCCTGTTTTTCCTGGGAAGCCACAACTATTGGGATGGCCTCAGGGACTTTGGAGGTTATCCTACTAGTAGGGTTGTGGCCATTGGAATGGGCACATACAATTCCCTTGGAGAGGGCAAGTACAGTCCTCAGGTTTGGCTCCAGGGCCCTGAGCCTGTAGGGTGTGTAGGCCAGAGCTGTTTGGACAGTTGTCTGAAAACACAAACTCGGCTTATGTTTTGGGTCATAGGTATGGCAGGACTGATCTGCAGACCATGAAGAGAACACTTCGGGATATGAAAAAAGGGCGAGTGTGAGGCTCTTGCTCAAGTTTTCGTCTCTGGATATCGTGTCACTCATGGTCGTGAAATTGCCGGGTGACTTCATGGGAAATGGACGAGTCTTACTCTCTGGGGGTTCGGTCCCGTCCAAAGAGTTTGGGGTCATTCTGGGGATGGAAGAAGTCCATTTTTTTTGTTGTTGTCGATTTGTTTCATTTTGTTTTTCAACCTCAGATGTCCCACCGAATGAGGGATTCCAGAGTAGAGCCCTGGGGTGGGGCGACTGGACAACCAGAAATCTGGTTAAAAATTGGGGACTAGGGACATGTCAAGCCCATTATGACATCTAATGGTCCAGCCACTGAGAGGACTTACTAGAGGACAGGACTCACGCTGAGGTCACAATGCGTGTTTATGCTCTCATCGCACGCAAGAATGGGCGGGGCCTCAGGGTGAATGCTGGTTTCTCCTACACTGAACGTTGGACAACATGCCAACCACAAGGTTTCTTGCCATGGGTCAGGAAGAGTTCTGATTTCTGCATCACAGTCACCCGTGGGCAGTGATTGGAGATAAGGTCTAGGTTCTGAAGCCTGAAAACTGAGGTAGGGAAGAGATGATGACCTAAGGCCATGGCGGGTCTGATGTGCTCAGCGTGCGGTCAGCTGTCTGGGTGTTCGTCAGCAGGTCCGGGCTCAGGTTGTGTCAGACAGTGCATTAGTGCCCAGGTTAGACTATATAATTTGGGTACATTCGAGTGCCGTGTAGGTTTATCCTCATTTAAGCTGCCTGGGCTGCTCATTAGGCAATATATTTTTTCTAGGGGGCAGGAAGAGTGCTTCATTGTCGGTCCGGAATTGCCAAACTTGAGGGCTTCGGGGCCAGGAGAGTGAGGACGGAAGTCTGAGAACACAAGCTAGATTTCAGATTCAGTGTGAGGGCACGGCAGGTACCCCCTGCAGATCTGAACCAATATCTCATGCATCTGAAGTCAGGGCGAGGATCCGACGTTGGCTCAGGTTGGAGTTTCTGTGCATGACGGCCCCTTCATGAAGGGAGCGGAATCTCGAGGCCATGGAGGTTTTCCACGTTGGGAGATGTGGGATGCCCCTTTCAAGGATTCCTTCTGCGGGACAATTGAGACCTGTTGGACAGCTCCAGGACATCCCATATGGAATGACTCCAGAGCACCGTTCCAGGATGGATGCCTGGGAAGTCCGCCTCGCCTTCCAATTGTCGCCCAGCAACAAGATAGTTTAGATCTAATGGATCTGCGGGAGCAACCGGGGTGGCTGAGTTGAAATGCACTTTCCAGAGGATGGGTCCTAACGTGTGTTTGTGTCCATGAGGGTCTTGGAATGGGGAGGTGGCACCGGGACCCTGAAGTATTCTCCTAAGCTTTGGCATAGCTCCCATGCACAAGTTTCCTTGTGGAGACGAGATTTGTTCTGATGGGTGCCTCAGGAAATCCCCTCTGCTGGTATTGGAATCCAGGCTTTTGAGGAGACATGCCTGTAAACCAAAGCAATGGATCCGATAATGGCCTCGGGTCCTGTCTGGTTCAATCTTCTTGGTATGAGTGGAGGTAGATGAGTGGAGGTAGATGCTCAGCCGGTATCAACCGCCCTTTTTTGTCCCGGGCGACCTACACTATTGGGATGGCCCCAGGGACTTTGGAGGGTTCTCCTAATTTGTACGATTTTTGACAATGGAATGGGCAGAATTCCCATGGATTGGGTAGGGGCAGTCCTAATGTGTGGCTCCAGGGACACCAGCCTGGAGGGAGTGTGGCCCAGGACTTTGAGGACAGAAGACTGAAAACACAAACTCAGCTTAAGTTTGGGGACGTAGTTATGGCACGCCCAATCTACAAACCATGAGAAGAACTCTTCAGGACATGAAGAATGAGCGAGTCTGAGGAGCTTTCTCAGGCTTTTGTCTCTGGATTTTGTTTCAGCGATGGCCGTGGAATGTTGTGGAGGTCTCATGGGCCATGGACGAATCTTCCTCTCTGTGGATTTGGCCCGATCCCAATTGTTTTTCGTCAATCTGTGGGATGGGAGGACTCCTTTCAGGTTTGTTACCTCAGGTGTCCCACCAAAAGAGGAATTCCAAAGCAGAGCCCTGGGGAAGAGTGAAGGGACAACCCGAACTATGGTTAAAAATTGGGGCCTAGGGGCATGGCAAGCCCAATATGCTGTCTCTTCATATAGGCCCTGAGAGGCCTTACCTGAGGACTGGGCTCAGGCTGAGGGTCACAATGTGTGTTTGTGACCAATGTGGCCCGCAAGCATGGGCTGGGCCTCATGGGCCACGCTTGTTTCAACTACACTGAACGTTGGACAACATGCCATCCACAAGGTTTCTTGCCATGGGTAAAGAGTTCTGATTTCTGCATCATTTTCAACCCTGGGCAGTGGTTGGAGATAAGGTCTAGGTTCTGGAGCCTGAAAACCGCAGTTGGGAAGAGATGACGACCTAAGGCCATGGCGGGTCCGATGTGCTCAGTGTGCGGCCAGCTGTCTGGGTGGGACCAGGAGGTCCAGGCTCAGGCTGGGTAGGAAGGGGAAATAGTGCCCAGGTCAGCCTATATGTTTGGGGTACAGCCGAATGGCGTGCAGGTTGATTTTCAGTTGGGGTTTCGGGGTAGCAATGAGGGCAATGTTTTACTTCTATAGGGCAGGCAGAGTGCGGCATTGTAGTTCTGGATTGCCCAACTGGAGGGCTTGTGGGCCAGTAGTCTGAGGACGGAGTCTGAGAACCCAAGCTAGGCCTAGGTTTCTGGGTGAGGATATGGCAGGCACAATCTACAGACCTCAATCGAGATCTCGTGCATCTGAAGTCAGGGCAAGGATCAGACGATCGCTCAGGTTGGACTTTCTGCCCTGATGGCCCTTTCTTGAAGGGGGTTGGATCACGAGGACATGGGGGTTTTCCCACGATGGGAGTTGTGAGAAGCTCCAAACTGCAAAGATTCTTCTGCAGGACAATTGAGACCTCTTGGTTGGCTCCAGGCCAACGATTCCGAGCAGGGTTCTAAGGATGGATGGCTGGGTAGCCCACCTCGCATTCCAATGGTCTCCAAGCAACAAGACAGGTTAGATCTGCTGATTGTGGGGGGCAACCGAGGAGGCTGAGTTTAAATGGACTCTCCTGTGGATGTGTCCTAATATGTTTTTCTGTCTATGGAGACCTTGGAATGAAGCGGTGGCCCTGGGGCCCTGAAGGGTTCTCCTAAACAGAGGCTTTGACACAGCTCCAACGTGCATGTTTCCCAAGTGTAGATGAGATTTATCTATGGGTGAGTCAAGAAACAGCCATATGCTCGTATTGAAATCCAGGCCTCTGAGGAGAGATGCCTGGAAAACAAAGCAATGGATCCGATTAGTGCCTAGGGGCCTGTTCGTTCCTTTTTACCTCTGGGGACATCAGTCTACGGGTCTGAGTGCAGGTAGGTGCTCAGATGGGCTCAGATTGCCCCTGTTTTTCCTGGGAAGCCACAACTATTGGGATGGCCTCAGGGACTTTGGAGGTTATCCTACTAGTAGGGTTGTGGCCATTGGAATGGGCACATACAATTCCCTTGGAGAGGGCAAGTACAGTCCTCAGGTTTGGCTCCAGGGCCCTGAGCCTGTAGGGTGTGTAGGCCAGAGCTGTTTGGACAGTTGTCTGAAAACACAAACTCGGCTTATGTTTTGGGTCATAGGTATGGCAGGACTGATCTGCAGACCATGAAGAGAACACTTCGGGATATGAAAAAAGGGCGAGTGTGAGGCTCTTGCTCAAGTTTTCGTCTCTGGATATCGTGTCACTCATGGTCGTGAAATTGCCGGGTGACTTCATGGGAAATGGACGAGTCTTACTCTCTGGGGGTTCGGTCCCGTCCAAAGAGTTTGGGGTCATTCTGGGGATGGAAGAAGTCCATTTTTTTTGTTGTTGTCGATTTGTTTCATTTTGTTTTTCAACCTCAGATGTCCCACCGAATGAGGGATTCCAGAGTAGAGCCCTGGGGTGGGGCGACTGGACAACCAGAAATCTGGTTAAAAATTGGGGACTAGGGACATGTCAAGCCCATTATGACATCTAATGGTCCAGCCACTGAGAGGACTTACTAGAGGACAGGACTCACGCTGAGGTCACAATGCGTGTTTATGCTCTCATCGCACGCAAGAATGGGCGGGGCCTCAGGGTGAATGCTGGTTTCTCCTACACTGAACGTTGGACAACATGCCAACCACAAGGTTTCTTGCCATGGGTCAGGAAGAGTTCTGATTTCTGCATCACAGTCACCCGTGGGCAGTGATTGGAGATAAGGTCTAGGTTCTGAAGCCTGAAAACTGAGGTAGGGAAGAGATGATGACCTAAGGCCATGGCGGGTCTGATGTGCTCAGCGTGCGGTCAGCTGTCTGGGTGTTGGTCAGCAGGTCCGGGCTCAGGTTGTGTCAGACAGTGCATTAGTGCCCAGGTTAGACTATATAATTTGGGTACATTCGAGTGCCGTGTAGGTTTATCCTCATTTAAGCTGCCTGGGCTGCTCATTAGGCAATATATTTTTTCTAGAGGGCAGGCAGAGTGCTTCATTGTCGGTCCGGAATTGCCAAACTTGAGGGCTTCGGGGCCAGGAGAGTGAGGACGGAAGTCTGAGAACACAAGCTAGATTTCGGATTCAGGGTGAGGGCACGGCAGGTACCCCCTGCAGATCTGAACCAATATCTCATGCATCTGAAGTTAGGGCGAGGATCCGACGTTGGCTCAGGTTGGAGTTTCTGTGCATGACGGCCCCTTCATGAAGGGAGCGGAATCTCGAGGCCATGGAGGTTTTCCACGTTGGGAGATGTGGGATGCCCCTTTCAAGGATTCCTTCTGCGGGACAATTGAGACCTGTTGGACAGCTCCAGGACATCCCATATGGAATGACTCCAGAGCACCGTTCCAGGATGGATGCCTGGGAAGTCCGCCTCGCCTTCCAATTGTCGCCCAGCAACAAGATAGTTTAGATCTAATGGATCTCCGGGAGCAACCAGGGTGGCTGAGTTGAAATGCACTTTCCAGAGGATGGGTCCTAACGTGTGTTTGTGTCCATGAGGGTCTTGGAATGGGGAGGTGGCACCGGGACCCTGAAGTATTCTCCTAAGCTTTGGCATAGCTCCCATGCACAAGTTTCCTTGTGGAGACGAGATTTGTTCTGATGGGTGCCTCAGGAAATCCCCTCTGCTGGTATTGGAATCCAGGCTTTTGAGGAGACATGCCTGTAAACCAAAGCAATGGATCCGATAATGGCCTCGGGTCCTGTCTGGTTCAATCTTCTTGGTATGAGTGGAGGTAGATGAGTGGAGGTAGATGCTCAGCCGGTATCAACCGCCCTTTTTTGTCCCGGGCGACCTACACTATTGGGATGGCCCCAGGGACTTTGGAGGGTTCTCCTAATTTGTACGATTTTTGACAATGGAATGGGCAGAATTCCCATGGATTGGGTAGGGGCAGTCCTAATGTGTGGCTCCAGGGACACCAGCCTGGAGGGAGTGTGGCCCAGGACTTTGAGGACAGAAGACTGAAAACACAAACTCAGCTTAAGTTTGGGGACGTAGTTATGGCACGCCCAATCTACAAACCATGAGAAGAACTCTTCAGGACATGAAGAATGAGCGAGTCTGAGGAGCTTTCTCAGGCTTTTGTCTCTGGATTTTGTTTCAGCGATGGCCGTGGAATGTTGTGGAGGTCTCATGGGCCATGGACGAATCTTCCTCTCTGTGGATTTGGCCCGATCCCAATTGTTTTTCGTCAATCTGTGGGATGGGAGGACTCCTTTCAGGTTTGTTACCTCAGGTGTCCCACCAAAAGAGGAATTCCAAAGCAGAGCCCTGGGGAAGAGTGAAGGGACAACCCGAACTATGGTTAAAAATTGGGGCCTAGGGGCATGGCAAGCCCAATATGCTGTCTCTTCATATAGGCCCTGAGAGGCCTTACCTGAGGACTGGGCTCAGGCTGAGGGTCACAATGTGTGTTTGTGACCAATGTGGCCCGCAAGCATGGGCTGGGCCTCATGGGCCACGCTTGTTTCAACTACACTGAACGTTGGACAACATGCCATCCACAAGGTTTCTTGCCATGGGTAAAGAGTTCTGATTTCTGCATCATTTTCAACCCTGGGCAGTGGTTGGAGATAAGGTCTAGGTTCTGGAGCCTGAAAACCGCAGTTGGGAAGAGATGACGACCTAAGGCCATGGCGGGTCCGATGTGCTCAGTGTGCGGCCAGCTGTCTGGGTGGGACCAGGAGGTCCAGGCTCAGGCTGGGTCAGAAGGGGAAATAGTGCCCAGGTCAGCCTATATGTTTGGGGTACAGCCGAATGGCGTGCAGGTTGATTTTCAGTTGGGGTTTCGGGGTAGCAATGAGGGCAATGTTTTACTTCTGTAGGGCAGGCAGAGTGCGGCATTGTAGTTCTGGATTGCCCAACTGGAGGGCTTGTGGGCCAGTAGTCTGAGGACGGAGTCTGAGAACCCAAGCTAGGCCTAGGTTTCTGGGTGAGGATATGGCAGGCACAATCTACAGACCTCAATCGAGATCTCGTGCATCTGAAGTCAGGGCAAGGATCAGACGATCGCTCAGGTTGGACTTTCTGCCCTGATGGCCCTTTCTTGAAGGGGGTTGGATCACGAGGACATGGGGGTTTTCCCACGATGGGAGTTGTGAGAAGCTCCAAACTGCAAAGATTCTTCTGCAGGACAATTGAGACCTCTTGGTTGGCTCCAGGCCAACGATTCCGAGCAGGGTTCTAAGGATGGATGGCTGGGTAGCCCACCTCGCATTCCAATGGTCTCCAAGCAACAAGACAGGTTAGATCTGCTGATTGTGGGGGGCAACCGAGGAGGCTGAGTTGAAATGGACTCTCCTGTGGATGTGTCCTAATATGTTTTTCTGTCTATGGAGACCTTGGAATGAAGCGGTGGCCCTGGGGCCCTGAAGGGTTCTCCTAAACAGAGGCTTTGACACAGCTCCAACGTGCATGTTTCCCAAGTGTAGATGAGATTTATCTATGGGTGAGTCAAGAAACAGCCATATGCTCGTATTGAAATCCAGGCCTCTGAGGAGAGATGCCTGGAAAACAAAGCAATGGATCCGATTAGTGCCTAGGGGCCTGTTCGTTCCTTTTTACCTCTGGGGACATCAGTCTACGGGTCTGAGTGCAGGTAGGTGCTCAGATGGGCTCAGATTGCCCCTGTTTGTCCTGGGAAGCCACAACTATTGGGATGGCCTCAGGGACTTTGGAGGTTATCCTACTAGTAGGGTTGTGGCCATTGGAATGGGCACATACAATTCCCTTGGAGAGGGCAAGTACAGTCCTCAGGTTTGGCTCCAGGGCCCTGAGCCTGTAGGGTGTGTAGGCCAGAGCTGTTTGGACAGTTGTCTGAAAACACAAACTCGGCTTATGTTTTGGGTCATAGGTATGGCAGGACTGATCTGCAGACCATGAAGAGAACACTTCGGGATATGAAAAAAGGGCGAGTGTGAGGCTCTTGCTCAAGTTTTCGTCTCTGGATATCGTGTCACTCATGGTCGTGAAATTGCCGGGTGACTTCATGGGAAATGGACGAGTCTTACTCTCTGGGGGTTCGGTCCCGTCCAAAGAGTTTGGGGTCATTCTGGGGATGGAAGAAGTCCATTTTTTTTGTTGTTGTCGATTTGTTTCATTTTGTTTTTCAACCTCAGATGTCCCACCGAATGAGGGATTCCAGAGTAGAGCCCTGGGGTGGGGCGACTGGACAACCAGAAATCTGGTTAAAAATTGGGGACTAGGGACATGTCAAGCCCATTATGACATCTAATGGTCCAGCCACTGAGAGGACTTACTAGAGGACAGGACTCACGCTGAGGTCACAATGCGTGTTTATGCTCTCATCGCACGCAAGAATGGGCGGGGCCTCAGGGTGAATGCTGGTTTCTCCTACACTGAACGTTGGACAACATGCCAACCACAAGGTTTCTTGCCATGGGTCAGGAAGAGTTCTGATTTCTGCATCACAGTCACCCGTGGGCAGTGATTGGAGATAAGGTCTAGGTTCTGAAGCCTGAAAACTGAGGTAGGGAAGAGATGATGACCTAAGGCCATGGCGGGTCTGATGTGCTCAGCGTGCGGTCAGCTGTCTGGGTGTTGGTCAGCAGGTCCGGGCTCAGGTTGTGTCAGACAGTGCATTAGTGCCCAGGTTAGACTATATAATTTGGGTACATTCGAGTGCCGTGTAGGTTTATCCTCATTTAAGCTGCCTGGGCTGCTCATTAGGCAATATATTTTTTCTAGAGGGCAGGCAGAGTGCTTCATTGTCGGTCCGGAATTGCCAAACTTGAGGGCTTCGGGGCCAGGAGAGTGAGGACGGAAGTCTGAGAACACAAGCTAGATTTCGGATTCAGGGTGAGGGCACGGCAGGTACCCCCTGCAGATCTGAACCAATATCTCATGCATCTGAAGTTAGGGCGAGGATCCGACGTTGGCTCAGGTTGGAGTTTCTGTGCATGACGGCCCCTTCATGAAGGGAGCGGAATCTCGAGGCCATGGAGGTTTTCCACGTTGGGAGATGTGGGATGCCCCTTTCAAGGATTCCTTCTGCGGGACAATTGAGACCTGTTGGACAGCTCCAGGACATCCCATATGGAATGACTCCAGAGCACCGTTCCAGGATGGATGCCTGGGAAGTCCGCCTCGCCTTCCAATTGTCGCCCAGCAACAAGATAGTTTAGATCTAATGGATCTCCGGGAGCAACCAGGGTGGCTGAGTTGAAATGCACTTTCCAGAGGATGGGTCCTAACGTGTGTTTGTGTCCATGAGGGTCTTGGAATGGGGAGGTGGCACCGGGACCCTGAAGTATTCTCCTAAGCTTTGGCATAGCTCCCATGCACAAGTTTCCTTGTGGAGACGAGATTTGTTCTGATGGGTGCCTCAGGAAATCCCCTCTGCTGGTATTGGAATCCAGGCTTTTGAGGAGACATGCCTGTAAACCAAAGCAATGGATCCGATAATGGCCTCGGGTCCTGTCTGGTTCAATCTTCTTGGTATGAGTGGAGGTAGATGAGTGGAGGTAGATGCTCAGCCGGTATCAACCGCCCTTTTTTGTCCCGGGCGACCTACACTATTGGGATGGCCCCAGGGACTTTGGAGGGTTCTCCTAATTTGTACGATTTTTGACAATGGAATGGGCAGAATTCCCATGGATTGGGTAGGGGCAGTCCTAATGTGTGGCTCCAGGGACACCAGCCTGGAGGGAGTGTGGCCCAGGACTTTGAGGACAGAAGACTGAAAACACAAACTCAGCTTAAGTTTGGGGACGTAGTTATGGCACGCCCAATCTACAAACCATGAGAAGAACTCTTCAGGACATGAAGAATGAGCGAGTCTGAGGAGCTTTCTCAGGCTTTTGTCTCTGGATTTTGTTTCAGCGATGGCCGTGGAATGTTGTGGAGGTCTCATGGGCCATGGACGAATCTTCCTCTCTGTGGATTTGGCCCGATCCCAATTGTTTTTCGTCAATCTGTGGGATGGGAGGACTCCTTTCAGGTTTGTTACCTCAGGTGTCCCACCAAAAGAGGAATTCCAAAGCAGAGCCCTGGGGAAGAGTGAAGGGACAACCCGAACTATGGTTAAAAATTGGGGCCTAGGGGCATGGCAAGCCCAATATGCTGTCTCTTCATATAGGCCCTGAGAGGCCTTACCTGAGGACTGGGCTCAGGCTGAGGGTCACAATGTGTGTTTGTGACCAATGTGGCCCGCAAGCATGGGCTGGGCCTCATGGGCCACGCTTGTTTCAACTACACTGAACGTTGGACAACATGCCATCCACAAGGTTTCTTGCCATGGGTAAAGAGTTCTGATTTCTGCATCATTTTCAACCCTGGGCAGTGGTTGGAGATAAGGTCTAGGTTCTGGAGCCTGAAAACCGCAGTTGGGAAGAGATGACGACCTAAGGCCATGGCGGGTCCGATGTGCTCAGTGTGCGGCCAGCTGTCTGGGTGGGACCAGGAGGTCCAGGCTCAGGCTGGGTCAGAAGGGGAAATAGTGCCCAGGTCAGCCTATATGTTTGGGGTACAGCCGAATGGCGTGCAGGTTGATTTTCAGTTGGGGTTTCGGGGTAGCAATGAGGGCAATGTTTTACTTCTGTAGGGCAGGCAGAGTGCGGCATTGTAGTTCTGGATTGCCCAACTGGAGGGCTTGTGGGCCAGTAGTCTGAGGACGGAGTCTGAGAACCCAAGCTAGGCCTAGGTTTCTGGGTGAGGATATGGCAGGCACAATCTACAGACCTCAATCGAGATCTCGTGCATCTGAAGTCAGGGCAAGGATCAGACGATCGCTCAGGTTGGACTTTCTGCCCTGATGGCCCTTTCTTGAAGGGGGTTGGATCACGAGGACATGGGGGTTTTCCCACGATGGGAGTTGTGAGAAGCTCCAAACTGCAAAGATTCTTCTGCAGGACAATTGAGACCTCTTGGTTGGCTCCAGGCCAACGATTCCGAGCAGGGTTCTAAGGATGGATGGCTGGGTAGCCCACCTCGCATTCCAATGGTCTCCAAGCAACAAGACAGGTTAGATCTGCTGATTGTGGGGGGCAACCGAGGAGGCTGAGTTGAAATGGACTCTCCTGTGGATGTGTCCTAATATGTTTTTGTGTCTATGGAGACCTTGGAATGAAGCGGTGGCCCTGGGGCCCTGAAGGGTTCTCCTAAACAGAGGCTTTGACACAGCTCCAACGTGCATGTTTCCCAAGTGTAGATGAGATTTATCTATGGGTGAGTCAAGAAACAGCCATATGCTCGTATTGAAATCCAGGCCTCTGAGGAGAGATGCCTGGAAAACAAAGCAATGGATCCGATTAGTGCCTAGGGGCCTGTTCGTTCCTTTTTACCTCTGGGGACATCAGTCTACGGGTCTGAGTGCAGGTAGGTGCTCAGATGGGCTCAGATTGCCCCTGTTTGTCCTGGGAAGCCACAACTATTGGGATGGCCTCAGGGACTTTGGAGGTTATCCTACTAGTAGGGTTGTGGCCATTGGAATGGGCACATACAATTCCCTTGGAGAGGGCAAGTACAGTCCTCAGGTTTGGCTCCAGGGCCCTGAGCCTGTAGGGTGTGTAGGCCAGAGCTGTTTGGACAGTTGTCTGAAAACACAAACTCGGCTTATGTTTTGGGTCATAGGTATGGCAGGACTGATCTGCAGACCATGAAGAGAACACTTCGGGATATGAAAAAAGGGCGAGTGTGAGGCTCTTGCTCAAGTTTTCGTCTCTGGATATCGTGTCACTCATGGTCGTGAAATTGCCGGGTGACTTCATGGGAAATGGACGAGTCTTACTCTCTGGGGGTTCGGTCCCGTCCAAAGAGTTTGGGGTCATTCTGGGGATGGAAGAAGTCCATTTTTTTTGTTGTTGTCGATTTGTTTCATTTTGTTTTTCAACCTCAGATGTCCCACCGAATGAGGGATTCCAGAGTAGAGCCCTGGGGTGGGGCGACTGGACAACCAGAAATCTGGTTAAAAATTGGGGACTAGGGACATGTCAAGCCCATTATGACATCTAATGGTCCAGCCACTGAGAGGACTTACTAGAGGACAGGACTCACGCTGAGGTCACAATGCGTGTTTATGCTCTCATCGCACGCAAGAATGGGCGGGGCCTCAGGGTGAATGCTGGTTTCTCCTACACTGAACGTTGGACAACATGCCAACCACAAGGTTTCTTGCCATGGGTCAGGAAGAGTTCTGATTTCTGCATCACAGTCACCCGTGGGCAGTGATTGGAGATAAGGTCTAGGTTCTGAAGCCTGAAAACTGAGGTAGGGAAGAGATGATGACCTAAGGCCATGGCGGGTCTGATGTGCTCAGCGTGCGGTCAGCTGTCTGGGTGTTGGTCAGCAGGTCCGGGCTCAGGTTGTGTCAGACAGTGCATTAGTGCCCAGGTTAGACTATATAATTTGGGTACATTCGAGTGCCGTGTAGGTTTATCCTCATTTAAGCTGCCTGGGCTGCTCATTAGGCAATATATTTTTTCTAGAGGGCAGGCAGAGTGCTTCATTGTCGGTCCGGAATTGCCAAACTTGAGGGCTTCGGGGCCAGGAGAGTGAGGATGGAAGTCTGAGAACACAAGCTAGATTTCGGATTCAGGGTGAGGGCACGGCAGGTACCCCCTGCAGATCTGAACCAATATCTCATGCATCTGAAGTCAGGGCGAGGATCCGACGTTGGCTCAGGTTGGAGTTTCTGTGCATGACGGCCCCTTCATGAAGGGAGCGGAATCTCGAGGCCATGGAGGTTTTCCACGTTGGGAGATGTGGGATGCCCCTTTCAAGGATTCCTTCTGCGGGACAATTGAGACCTGTTGGACAGCTCCAGGACATCCCATATGGAATGACTCCAGAGCACCGTTCCAGGATGGATGCCTGGGAAGTCCGCCTCGCCTTCCAATTGTCGCCCAGCAACAAGATAGTTTAGATCTAATGGATCTGCGGGAGCAACCGGGGTGGCTGAGTTGAAATGCACTTTCCAGAGGATGGGTCCTAACGTGTGTTTGTGTCCATGAGGGTCTTGGAATGGGGAGGTGGCACCGGGACCCTGAAGTATTCTCCTAAGCTTTGGCATAGCTCCCATGCACAAGTTTCCTTGTGGAGACGAGATTTGTTCTGATGGGTGCCTCAGGAAATCCCCTCTGCTGGTATTGGAATCCAGGCTTTTGAGGAGACATGCCTGTAAACCAAAGCAATGGATCCGATAATGGCCTCGGGTCCTGTCTGGTTCAATCTTCTTGGTATGAGTGGAGGTAGATGAGTGGAGGTAGATGCTCAGCCGGTATCAACCGCCCTTTTTTGTCCCGGGCGACCTACACTATTGGGATGGCCCCAGGGACTTTGGAGGGTTCTCCTAATTTGTACGATTTTTGACAATGGAATGGGCAGAATTCCCATGGATTGGGTAGGGGCAGTCCTAATGTGTGGCTCCAGGGACACCAGCCTGGAGGGAGTGTGGCCCAGGACTTTGAGGACAGAAGACTGAAAACACAAACTCAGCTTAAGTTTGGGGACGTAGTTATGGCACGCCCAATCTACAAACCATGAGAAGAACTCTTCAGGACATGAAGAATGAGCGAGTCTGAGGAGCTTTCTCAGGCTTTTGTCTCTGGATTTTGTTTCAGCGATGGCCGTGGAATGTTGTGGAGGTCTCATGGGCCATGGACGAATCTTCCTCTCTGTGGATTTGGCCCGATCCCAATTGTTTTTCGTCAATCTGTGGGATGGGAGGACTCCTTTCAGGTTTGTTACCTCAGGTGTCCCACCAAAAGAGGAATTCCAAAGCAGAGCCCTGGGGAAGAGTGAAGGGACAACCCGAACTATGGTTAAAAATTGGGGCCTAGGGGCATGGCAAGCCCAATATGCTGTCTCTTCATATAGGCCCTGAGAGGCCTTACCTGAGGACTGGGCTCAGGCTGAGGGTCACAATGTGTGTTTGTGACCAATGTGGCCCGCAAGCATGGGCTGGGCCTCATGGGCCACGCTTGTTTCAACTACACTGAACGTTGGACAACATGCCATCCACAAGGTTTCTTGCCATGGGTAAAGAGTTCTGATTTCTGCATCATTTTCAACCCTGGGCAGTGGTTGGAGATAAGGTCTAGGTTCTGGAGCCTGAAAACCGCAGTTGGGAAGAGATGACGACCTAAGGCCATGGCGGGTCCGATGTGCTCAGTGTGCGGCCAGCTGTCTGGGTGGGACCAGGAGGTCCAGGCTCAGGCTGGGTCAGAAGGGGAAATAGTGCCCAGGTCAGCCTATATGTTTGGGGTACAGCCGAATGGCGTGCAGGTTGATTTTCAGTTGGGGTTTCGGGGTAGCAATGAGGGCAATGTTTTACTTCTGTAGGGCAGGCAGAGTGCGGCATTGTAGTTCTGGATTGCCCAACTGGAGGGCTTGTGGGCCAGTAGTCTGAGGACGGAGTCTGAGAACCCAAGCTACGCCTAGGTTTCTGGGTGAGGATATGTCAGGCACAATCTACAGTCCTCAATCGAGATCTCGTGCATCTGAAGTCAGGGCAAGGATCAGACGATCGCTCAGGTTGGACTTTCTGCCCTGATGGCCCTTTCTTGAAGGGGGTTGGATCACGAGGACATGGGGGTTTTCCCACGATGGGAGTTGTGAGAAGCTCCAAACTGCAAAGATTCTTCTGCAGGACAATTGAGACCTCTTGGTTGGCTCCAGGCCAACGATTCCGAGCAGGGTTCTAAGGATGGATGGCT
Organism: Mustela nivalis; assembly: GCF_964662115.1. Taxonomy (NCBI): domain Eukaryota; kingdom Metazoa; phylum Chordata; class Mammalia; order Carnivora; family Mustelidae; genus Mustela; species Mustela nivalis. Next base: position 225,598 of record NW_028135983.1, on the reverse strand, counting down.
GGGTAGCCCACCTCGCATTCCAATGGTCTCCAAGCAACAAGACAGGTTAGATCTGCTGATTGTGGGGGGCAACCGAGGAGGCTGAGTTGAAATGGACTCTCCTGTGGATGTGTCCTAATATGTTTTTCTGTCTATGGAGACCTTGGAATGAAGCGGTGGCCCTGGGGCCCTGAAGGGTTCTCCTAAACAGAGGCTTTGACACAGCTCCAACGTGCATGTTTCCCAAGTGTAGATGAGATTTATCTATGGGTGAGTCAAGAAACAGCCATATGCTCGTATTGAAATCCAGGCCTCTGAGGAGAGATGCCTGGAAAACAAAGCAATGGATCCGATTAGTGCCTAGGGGCCTGTTCGTTCCTTTTTACCTCTGGGGACATCAGTCTACGGGTCTGAGTGCAGGTAGGTGCTCAGATGGGCTCAGATTGCCCCTGTTTTTCCTGGGAAGCCACAACTATTGGGATGGCCTCAGGGACTTTGGAGGTTATCCTACTAGTAGGGTTGTGGCCATTGGAATGGGCACATACAATTCCCTTGGAGAGGGCAAGTACAGTCCTCAGGTTTGGCTCCAGGGCCCTGAGCCTGTAGGGTGTGTAGGCCAGAGCTGTTTGGACAGTTGTCTGAAAACACAAACTCGGCTTATGTTTTGGGTCATAGGTATGGCAGGACTGATCTGCAGACCATGAAGAGAACACTTCGGGATATGAAAAAAGGGCGAGTGTGAGGCTCTTGCTCAAGTTTTCGTCTCTGGATATCGTGTCACTCATGGTCGTGAAATTGCCGGGTGACTTCATGGGAAATGGACGAGTCTTACTCTCTGGGGGTTCGGTCCCGTCCAAAGAGTTTGGGGTCATTCTGGGGATGGAAGAAGTCCATTTTTTTTGTTGTTGTCGATTTGTTTTATTTTGTTTTTCAACCTCAGATGTCCCACCAAATGAGGGATTCCAGAGTAGAGCCCTGGGGTGGGGCGACTGGACAACCAGAAATCTGGTTAAAAATTGGGGACTAGGGACATGTCAAGCCCATTATGACATCTAATGGTCCAGCCACTGAGAGGACTTACTAGAGGACAGGACTCACGCTGAGGTCACAATGCGTGTTTATGCTCTCATCGCACGCAAGAATGGGCGGGGCCTCAGGGTGAATGCTGGTTTCTCCTACACTGAACGTTGGACAACATGCCAACCACAAGGTTTCTTGCCATGGGTCAGGAAGAGTTCTGATTTCTGCATCACAGTCACCCGTGGGCAGTGATTGGAGATAAGGTCTAGGTTCTGAAGCCTGAAAACTGAGGTAGGGAAGAGATGATGACCTAAGGCCATGGCGGGTCTGATGTGCTCAGCGTGCGGTCAGCTGTCTGGGTGTTGGTCAGCAGGTCCGGGCTCAGGTTGTGTCAGACAGTGCATTAGTGCCCAGGTTAGACTATATAATTTGGGTACATTCGAGTGCCGTGTAGGTTTATCCTCATTTAAGCTGCCTGGGCTGCTCATTAGGCAATATATTTTTTCTAGAGGGCAGGCAGAGTGCTTCATTGTCGGTCCGGAATTGCCAAACTTGAGGGCTTCGGGGCCAGGAGAGTGAGGACGGAAGTCTGAGAACACAAGCTAGATTTCGGATTCAGGGTGAGGGCACGGCAGGTACCCCCTGCAGATCTGAACCAATATCTCATGCATCTGAAGTCAGGGCGAGGATCCGACGTTGGCTCAGGTTGGAGTTTCTGTGCATGACGGCCCCTTCATGAAGGGAGCGGAATCTCGAGGCCATGGAGGTTTTCCACGTTGGGAGATGTGGGATGCCCCTTTCAAGGATTCCTTCTGCGGGACAATTGAGACCTGTTGGACAGCTCCAGGACATCCCATATGGAATGACTCCAGAGCACCGTTCCAGGATGGATGCCTGGGAAGTCCGCCTCGCCTTCCAATTGTCGCCCAGCAACAAGATAGTTTAGATCTAATGGATCTGCGGGAGCAACCGGGGTGGCTGAGTTGAAATGCACTTTCCAGAGGATGGGTCCTAACGTGTGTTTGTGTCCATGAGGGTCTTGGAATGGGGAGGTGGCACCGGGACCCTGAAGTATTCTCCTAAGCTTTGGCATAGCTCCCATGCACAAGTTTCCTTGTGGAGACGAGATTTGTTCTGATGGGTGCCTCAGGAAATCCCCTCTGCTGGTATTGGAATCCAGGCTTTTGAGGAGACATGCCTGTAAACCAAAGCAATGGATCCGATAATGGCCTCGGGTCCTGTCTGGTTCAATCTTCTTGGTATGAGTGGAGGTAGATGAGTGGAGGTAGATGCTCAGCCGGTATCAACCGCCCTTTTTTGTCCCGGGCGACCTACACTATTGGGATGGCCCCAGGGACTTTGGAGGGTTCTCCTAATTTGTACGATTTTTGACAATGGAATGGGCAGAATTCCCATGGATTGGGTAGGGGCAGTCCTAATGTGTGGCTCCAGGGACACCAGCCTGGAGGGAGTGTGGCCCAGGACTTTGAGGACAGAAGACTGAAAACACAAACTCAGCTTAAGTTTGGGGACGTAGTTATGGCACGCCCAATCTACAAACCATGAGAAGAACTCTTCAGGACATGAAGAATGAGCGAGTCTGAGGAGCTTTCTCAGGCTTTTGTCTCTGGATTTTGTTTCAGCGATGGCCGTGGAATGTTGTGGAGGTCTCATGGGCCATGGACGAATCTTCCTCTCTGTGGATTTGGCCCGATCCCAATTGTTTTTCGTCAATCTGTGGGATGGGAGGACTCCTTTCAGGTTTGTTACCTCAGGTGTCCCACCAAAAGAGGAATTCCAAAGCAGAGCCCTGGGGAAGAGTGAAGGGACAACCCGAACTATGGTTAAAAATTGGGGCCTAGGGGCATGGCAAGCCCAATATGCTGTCTCTTCATATAGGCCCTGAGAGGCCTTACCTGAGGACTGGGCTCAGGCTGAGGGTCACAATGTGTGTTTGTGACCAATGTGGCCCGCAAGCATGGGCTGGGCCTCATGGGCCACGCTTGTTTCAACTACACTGAACGTTGGACAACATGCCATCCACAAGGTTTCTTGCCATGGGTAAAGAGTTCTGATTTCTGCATCATTTTCAACCCTGGGCAGTGGTTGGAGATAAGGTCTAGGTTCTGGAGCCTGAAAACCGCAGTTGGGAAGAGATGACGACCTAAGGCCATGGCGGGTCCGATGTGCTCAGTGTGCGGCCAGCTGTCTGGGTGGGACCAGGAGGTCCAGGCTCAGGCTGGGTCAGAAGGGGAAATAGTGCCCAGGTCAGCCTATATGTTTGGGGTACAGCCGAATGGCGTGCAGGTTGATTTTCAGTTGGGGTTTCGGGGTAGCAATGAGGGCAATGTTTTACTTCTGTAGGGCAGGCAGAGTGCGGCATTGTAGTTCTGGATTGCCCAACTGGAGGGCTTGTGGGCCAGTAGTCTGAGGACGGAGTCTGAGAACCCAAGCTACGCCTAGGTTTCTGGGTGAGGATATGGCAGGCACAATCTACAGACCTCAATCGAGATCTCGTGCATCTGAAGTCAGGGCAAGGATCAGACGATCGCTCAGGTTGGACTTTCTGCCCTGATGGCCCTTTCTTGAAGGGGGTTGGATCACGAGGACATGGGGGTTTTCTCACGATGGGAGTTGTGAGAAGCTCCAAACTGCAAAGATTCTTCTGCAGGACAATGGAGACCTCTTGGTTGGCTCCAGACCAACGATTCCAAGCAGGGTTCTAAGGATGGATGGCTGGGTAGCCCACCTCGCATTCCAATGGTCTCCAAGCAACAAGACAGGTTAGATCTGCTGGATGTGGGGGGCAACCGAGGAGGCTGAGTTGAAATGGACTCTCCTGTGGATGTGTCCTAATATGTTTTTGTGTCTATGGAGACCTTGGAATGAAGCGGTGGCCCTGGGGCCCTGAAGGGTTCTCCTAAACAGAGGCTTTGACACAGCTCCAACGTGCATGTTTCCCAAGTGTAGATGAGATTTATCTATGGGTGAGTCAAGAAACAGCCATATGCTCGTATTGAAATCCAGGCCTCTGAGGAGAGATGCCTGGAAAACAAAGCAATGGATCCGATTAGTGCCTAGGGGCCTGTTCGTTCCTTTTTACCTCTGGGGACATCAGTCTACGGGTCTGAGTGCAGGTAGGTGCTCAGATGGGCTCAGATTGCCCCTGTTTTTCCTGGGAAGCCACAACTATTGGGATGGCCTCAGGGACTTTGGAGGTTATCCTACTAGTAGGGTTGTGGCCATTGGAATGGGCACATACAATTCCCTTGGAGAGGGCAAGTACAGTCCTCAGGTTTGGCTCCAGGGCCCTGAGCCTGTAGGGTGTGTAGGCCAGAGCTGTTTGGACAGTTGTCTGAAAACACAAACTCGGCTTATGTTTTGGGTCATAGGTATGGCAGGACTGATCTGCAGACCATGAAGAGAACACTTCGGGATATGAAAAAAGGGCGAGTGTGAGGCTCTTGCTCAAGTTTTTGTCTCTGGATATCGTGTCACTCATGGTCGTGAAATTGCCGGGTGACTTCATGGGAAATGGACGAGTCTTACTCTCTGGGGGTTCGGTCCCGTCCAAAGAGTTTGGGGTCATTCTGGGGATGGAAGAAGTCCATTTTTTTTGTTGTTGTCGATTTGTTTCATTTTGTTTTTCAACCTCAGATGTCCCACCGAATGAGGGATTCCAGAGTAGAGCCCTGGGGTGGGGCGACTGGACAACCAGAAATCTGGTTAAAAATTGGGGACTAGGGACATGTCAAGCCCATTATGACATCTAATGGTCCAGCCACTGAGAGGACTTACTAGAGGACAGGACTCACGCTGAGGTCACAATGCGTGTTTATGCTCTCATCGCACGCAAGAATGGGCGGGGCCTCAGGGTGAATGCTGGTTTCTCCTACACTGAACGTTGGACAACATGCCAACCACAAGGTTTCTTGCCATGGGTCAGGAAGAGTTCTGATTTCTGCATCACAGTCACCCGTGGGCAGTGATTGGAGATAAGGTCTAGGTTCTGAAGCCTGAAAACTGAGGTAGGGAAGAGATGATGACCTAAGGCCATGGCGGGTCTGATGTGCTCAGCGTGCGGTCAGCTGTCTGGGTGTTGGTCAGCAGGTCCGGGCTCAGGTTGTGTCAGACAGTGCATTAGTGCCCAGGTTAGACTATATAATTTGGGTACATTCGAGTGCCGTGTAGGTTTATCCTCATTTAAGCTGCCTGGGCTGCTCATTAGGCAATATATTTTTTCTAGAGGGCAGGCAGAGTGCTTCATTGTCGGTCCGGAATTGCCAAACTTGAGGGCTTCGGGGCCAGGAGAGTGAGGACGGAAGTCTGAGAACACAAGCTAGATTTCGGATTCAGGGTGAGGGCACGGCAGGTACCCCCTGCAGATCTGAACCAATATCTCATGCATCTGAAGTCAGGGCGAGGATCCGACGTTGGCTCAGGTTGGAGTTTCTGTGCATGACGGCCCCTTCATGAAGGGAGCGGAATCTCGAGGCCATGGAGGTTTTCCACGTTGGGAGATGTGGGATGCCCCTTTCAAGGATTCCTTCTGCGGGACAATTGAGACCTGTTGGACAGCTCCAGGACATCCCATATGGAATGACTCCAGAGCACCGTTCCAGGATGGATGCCTGGGAAGTCCGCCTCGCCTTCCAATTGTCGCCCAGCAACAAGATAGTTTAGATCTAATGGATCTGCGGGAGCAACCGGGGTGGCTGAGTTGAAATGCACTTTCCAGAGGATGGGTCCTAACGTGTGTTTGTGTCCATGAGGGTCTTGGAATGGGGAGGTGGCACCGGGACCCTGAAGTATTCTCCTAAGCTTTGGCATAGCTCCCATGCACAAGTTTCCTTGTGGAGACGAGATTTGTTCTGATGGGTGCCTCAGGAAATCCCCTCTGCTGGTATTGGAATCCAGGCTTTTGAGGAGACATGCCTGTAAACCAAAGCAATGGATCCGATAATGGCCTCGGGTCCTGTCTGATTCAATCTTCTTGGTATGAGTGGAGGTAGATGAGTGGAGGTAGATGCTCAGCCGGTATCAACCGCCCTTTTTTGTCCCGGGCGACCTACACTATTGGGATGGCCCCAGGGACTTTGGAGGGTTCTCCTAATTTGTACGATTTTTGACAATGGAATGGGCAGAATTCCCATGGATTGGGTAGGGGCAGTCCTAATGTGTGGCTCCAGGGACACCAGCCTGGAGGGAGTGTGGCCCAGGACTTTGAGGACAGAAGACTGAAAACACAAACTCAGCTTAAGTTTGGGGACGTAGTTATGGCACGCCCAATCTACAAACCATGAGAAGAACTCTTCAGGACATGAAGAATGAGCGAGTCTGAGGAGCTTTCTCAGGCTTTTGTCTCTGGATTTTGTTTCAGCGATGGCCGTGGAATGTTGTGGAGGTCTCATGGGCCATGGACGAATCTTCCTCTCTGTGGATTTGGCCCGATCCCAATTGTTTTTCGTCAATCTGTGGGATGGGAGGACTCCTTTCAGGTTTGTTACCTCAGGTGTCCCACCAAAAGAGGAATTCCAAAGCAGAGCCCTGGGGAAGAGTGAAGGGACAACCCGAACTATGGTTAAAAATTGGGGCCTAGGGGCATGGCAAGCCCAATATGCTGTCTCTTCATATAGGCCCTGAGAGGCCTTACCTGAGGACTGGGCTCAGGCTGAGGGTCACAATGTGTGTTTGTGACCAATGTGGCCCGCAAGCATGGGCTGGGCCTAATGGGCCACGCTTGTTTCAACTACACTGAACGTTGGACAACATGCCATCCACAAGGTTTCTTGCCATGGGTAAAGAGTTCTGATTTCTGCATCATTTTCAACCCTGGGCAGTGGTTGGAGATAAGGTCTAGGTTCTGGAGCCTGAAAACCGCAGTTGGGAAGAGATGACGACCTAAGGCCATGGCGGGTCCGATGTGCTCAGTGTGCGGCCAGCTGTCTGGGTGGGACCAGGAGGTCCAGGCTCAGGCTGGGTCAGAAGGGGAAATAGTGCCCAGGTCAGCCTATATGTTTGGGGTACAGCCGAATGGCGTGCAGGTTGATTTTCAGTTGGGGTTTCGGGGTAGCAATGAGGGCAATGTTTTACTTCTGTATGGCAGGCAGAGTGCGGCATTGTAGTTCTGGATTGCCCAACTGGAGGGCTTGTGGGCCAGTAGTCTGAGGACGGAGTCTGAGAACCCAAGCTACGCCTAGGTTTCTGGGTGAGGATATGGCAGGCACAATCTACAGACCTCAATCGAGATCTCGTGCATCTGAAGTCAGGGCAAGGATCAGACGATCGCTCAGGTTGGACTTTCTGCCCTGATGGCCCTTTCTTGAAGGGGGTTGGATCACGAGGACATGGGGGTTTTCCCACGATGGGAGTTGTGAGAAGCTCCAAACTGCAAAGATTCTTCTGCAGGACAATTGAGACCTCTTGGTTGGCTCCAGACCAACGATTCCGAGCAGGGTTCTAAGGATGGATGGCTGGGTAGCCCACCTCGCATTCCAATGGTCTCCAAGCAACAAGACAGGTTAGATCTGCTGGATGTGGGGGGCAACCGAGGAGGCTGAGTTGAAATGGACTCTCCTGTGGATGTGTCCTAATATGTTTTTGTGTCTATGGAGACCTTGGAATGAAGCGGTGGCCCTGGGGCCCTGAAGGGTTCTCCTAAACAGAGGCTTTGACACAGCTCCAACGTGCATGTTTCCCAAGTGTAGATGAGATTTATCTATGGGTGAGTCAAGAAACAGCCATATGCTCGTATTGAAATCCAGGCCTCTGAGGAGAGATGCCTGGAAAACAAAGCAATGGATCCGATTAGTGCCTAGGGGCCTGTTCGTTCCTTTTTACCTCTGGGGACATCAGTCTACGGGTCTGAGTGCAGGTAGGTGCTCAGATGGGCTCAGATTGCCCCTGTTTTTCCTGGGAAGCCACAACTATTGGGATGGCCTCAGGGACTTTGGAGGTTATCCTACTAGTAGGGTTGTGGCCATTGGAATGGGCACATACAATTCCCTTGGAGAGGGCAAGTACAGTCCTCAGGTTTGGCTCCAGGGCCCTGAGCCTGTAGGGTGTGTAGGCCAGAGCTGTTTGGACAGTTGTCTGAAAACACAAACTCGGCTTATGTTTTGGGTCATAGGTATGGCAGGACTGATCTGCAGACCATGAAGAGAACACTTCGGGATATGAAAAAAGGGCGAGTGTGAGGCTCTTGTTCAAGTTTTCGTCTCTGGATATCGTGTCACTCATGGTCGTGAAATTGCCGGGTGACTTCATGGGAAATGGACGAGTCTTACTCTCTGGGGGTTCGGTCCCGTCCAAAGAGTTTGGGGTCATTCTGGGGATGGAAGAAGTCCATTTTTTTTGTTGTTGTCGATTTGTTTCATTTTGTTTTTCAACCTCAGATGTCCCACCGAATGAGGGATTCCAGAGTAGAGCCCTGGGGTGGGGCGACTGGACAACCAGAAATCTGGTTAAAAATTGGGGACTAGGGACATGTCAAGCCCATTATGACATCTAATGGTCCAGCCACTGAGAGGACTTACTAGAGGACAGGACTCACGCTGAGGTCACAATGCGTGTTTATGCTCTCATCGCACGCAAGAATGGGCGGGGCCTCAGGGTGAATGCTGGTTTCTCCTACACTGAACGTTGGACAACATGCCAACCACAAGGTTTCTTGCCATGGGTCAGGAAGAGTTCTGATTTCTGCATCACAGTCACCCGTGGGCAGTGATTGGAGATAAGGTCTAGGTTCTGAAGCCTGAAAACTGAGGTAGGGAAGAGATGATGACCTAAGGCCATGGCGGGTCTGATGTGCTCAGCGTGCGGTCAGCTGTCTGGGTGTTGGTCAGCAGGTCCGGGCTCAGGTTGTGTCAGACAGTGCATTAGTGCCCAGGTTAGACTATATAATTTGGGTACATTCGAGTGCCGTGTAGGTTTATCCTCATTTAAGCTGCCTGGGCTGCTCATTAGGCAATATATTTTTTCTAGAGGGCAGGCAGAGTGCTTCATTGTCGGTCCGGAATTGCCAAACTTGAGGGCTTCGGGGCCAGGAGAGTGAGGACGGAAGTCTGAGAACACAAGCTAGATTTCGGATTCAGGGTGAGGGCACGGCAGGTACCCCCTGCAGATCTGAACCAATATCTCATGCATCTGAAGTCAGGGCGAGGATCCGACGTTGGCTCAGGTTGGAGTTTCTGTGCATGACGGCCCCTTCATGAAGGGAGCGGAATCTCGAGGCCATGGAGGTTTTCCACGTTGGGAGATGTGGGATGCCCCTTTCAAGGATTCCTTCTGCGGGACAATTGAGACCTGTTGGACAGCTCCAGGACATCCCATATGGAATGACTCCAGAGCACCGTTCCAGGATGGATGCCTGGGAAGTCCGCCTCGCCTTCCAATTGTCGCCCAGCAACAAGATAGTTTAGATCTAATGGATCTGCGGGAGCAACCGGGGTGGCTGAGTTGAAATGCACTTTCCAGAGGATGGGTCCTAACGTGTGTTTGTGTCCATGAGGGTCTTGGAATGGGGAGGTGGCACCGGGACCCTGAAGTATTCTCCTAAGCTTTGGCATAGCTCCCATGCACAAGTTTCCTTGTGGAGACGAGATTTGTTCTGATGGGTGCCTCAGGAAATCCCCTCTGCTGGTATTGGAATCCAGGCTTTTGAGGAGACATGCCTGTAAACCAAAGCAATGGATCCGATAATGGCCTCGGGTCCTGTCTGGTTCAATCTTCTTGGTATGAGTGGAGGTAGATGAGTGGAGGTAGATGCTCAGCCGGTATCATCCGCCCTTTTTTGTCCCGGGCGACCTACACTATTGGGATGGCCCCAGGGACTTTGGAGGGTTCTCCTAATTTGTACGATTTTTGACAATGGAATGGGCAGAATTCCCATGGATTGGGTAGGGGCAGTCCTAATGTGTGGCTCCAGGGACACCAGCCTGGAGGGAGTGTGGCCCAGGACTTTGAGGACAGAAGACTGAAAACACAAACTCAGCTTAAGTTTGGGGACGTAGTTATGGCACGCCCAATCTACAAACCATGAGAAGAACTCTTCAGGACATGAAGAATGAGCGAGTCTGAGGAGCTTTCTCAGGCTTTTGTCTCTGGATTTTGTTTCAGCGATGGCCGTGGAATGTTGTGGAGGTCTCATGGGCCATGGACGAATCTTCCTCTCTGTGTATTTAGCCCGATCCCAATTGTTTTTCGTCAATCTGTGGGATGGGAGGACTCCTTTCAGGTTTGTTACCTCAGGTGTCCCACCAAAAGAGGAATTCCAAAGCAGAGCCCTGGGGAAGAGTGAAGGGACAACCCGAACTATGGTTAAAAATTGGGGCCTAGGGGCATGGCAAGCCCAATATGCTGTCTCTTCATATAGGCCCTGAGAGGCCTTACCTGAGGACTGGGCTCAGGCTGAGGGTCACAATGTGTGTTTGTGACCAATGTGGCCCGCAAGCATGGGCTGGGCCTCATGGGCCACGCTTGTTTCAACTACACTGAACGTTGGACAACATGCCATCCACAAGGTTTCTTGCCATGGGTAAAGAGTTCTGATTTCTGCATCATTTTCAACCCTGGGCAGTGGTTGGAGATAAGGTCTAGGTTCTGGAGCCTGAAAACCGCAGTTGGGAAGAGATGACGACCTAAGGCCATGGCGGGTCCGATGTGCTCAGTGTGCGGCCAGCTGTCTGGGTGGGACCAGGAGGTCCAGGCTCAGGCTGGGTCAGAAGGGGAAATAGTGCCCAGGTCAGCCTATATGTTTGGGGTACAGCCGAATGGCGTGCAGGTTGATTTTCAGTTGGGGTTTCGGGGTAGCAATGAGGGCAATGTTTTACTTCTGTAGGGCAGGCAGAGTGCGGCATTGTAGTTCTGGATTGCCCAACTGGAGGGCTTGTGGGCCAGTAGTCTGAGGACGGAGTCTGAGAACCCAAGCTACGCCTAGGTTTCTGGGTGAGGATATGGCAGGCACAATCTACAGACCTCAATCGAGATCTCGTGCATCTGAAGTCAGGGCAAGGATCAGACGATCGCTCAGGTTGGACTTTCTGCCCTGATGGCCCTTTCTTGAAGGGGGTTGGATCACGAGGACATGGGGGTTTTCCCACGATGGGAGTTGTGAGAAGCTCCAAACTGCAAAGATTCTTCTGCAGGACAATTGAGACCTCTTGGTTGGCTCCAGGCCAACGATTCCGAGCAGGGTTCTAAGGATGGATGGCTGGGTAGCCCACCTCGCATTCCAATGGTCTCCAAGCAACAAGACAGGTTAGATCTGCTGGATGTGGGGGGCAACCGAGGAGGCAGATTTGAAATGGACTCTCCTGTGGATGTGTCCTAATATGTTTTTGTGTCTATGGAGACCTTGGAATGAAGTGGTGGCCCTGGGGCCCTGAAGGGTTCTCCTAAACAGAGGCTTTGACACAGCTCCAACGTGCATGTTTCCCAAGTGTAGATGAGATTTATCTATGGGTGAGTCAAGAAACAGCCATATGCTCGTATTGAAATCCAGGCCTCTGAGGAGAGATGCCTGGAAAACAAAGCAATGTATCCGATTAGTGCCTAGGGGCCTGTTCGTTCCTTTTTACCTCTGGGGACATCAGTCTACGGGTCTGAGTGCAGGTAGGTGCTCAGATGGGCTCAGATTGCCCCTGTTTGTCCTGGGAAGCCACAACTATTGGGATGGCCTCAGGGACTTTGGAGATTATCCTACTAGTAGGGTTGTGGCCATTGGAATGGGCACATACAATTCCCTTGGAGAGGGCAAGTACAGTCCTCAGGTTTGGCTCCAGGGCCCTGAGCCTGTAGGGTGTGTAGGCCAGAGCTGTTTGGACAGTTGTCTGAAAACACAAACTCGGCTTATGTTTTGGGTCATAGGTATGGCAGGACTGATCTGCAGACCATGAAGAGAACACTTCGGGATATGAAAAAAGGGCGAGTGTGAGGCTCTTGCTCAAGTTTTTGTCTCTGGATATCGTGTCACTCATGGTCGTGAAATTGCCGGGTGACTTCATGGGAAATGGACGAGTCTTACTCTCTGGGGGTTCGGTCCCGTCCAAAGAGTTTGGGGTCATTCTGGGGATGGAAGAAGTCCGTTTTTTTGTTGTTGTTGTCGATTTGTTTCATTTTGTTTTTCAACCTCAGATGTCCCACCAAATGAGGGATTCCAGAGTAGAGCCCTGGGGTGGGGCGACTGGACAACCAGAAATCTGGTTAAAAATTGGGGACTAGGGACATGTCAAGCCCATTATGACATCTAATGGTCCAGCCACTGAGAGGACTTACTAGAGGACAGGACTCACGCTGAGGTCACAATGCGTGTTTATGCTCTCATCGCACGCAAGAATGGGCGGGGCCTCAGGGTGAATGCTGGTTTCTCCTACACTGAACGTTGGACAACATGCCAACCACAAGGTTTCTTGCCATGGGTCAGGAAGAGTTCTGATTTCTGCATCACAGTCACCCGTGGGCAGTGATTGGAGATAAGGTCTAGGTTCTGAAGCCTGAAAACTGAGGTAGGGAAGAGATGATGACCTAAGGCCATGGCGGGTCTGATGTGCTCAGCGTGCGGTCAGCTGTCTGGGTGTTGGTCAGCAGGTCCGGGCTCAGGTTGTGTCAGACAGTGCATTAGTGCCCAGGTTAGACTATATAATTTGGGTACATTCGAGTGCCGTGTAGGTTTATCCTCATTTAAGCTGCCTGGGCTGCTCATTAGGCAATATATTTTTTCTAGAGGGCAGGCAGAGTGCTTCATTGTCGGTCCGGAATTGCCAAACTTGAGGGCTTCGGGGCCAGGAGAGTGAGGATGGAAGTCTGAGAACACAAGCTAGATTTCGGATTCAGGGTGAGGGCACGGCAGGTACCCCCTGCAGATCTGAACCAATATCTCATGCATCTGAAGTCAGGGCGAGGATCCGACGTTGGCTCAGGTTGGAGTTTCTGTGCATGACGGCCCCTTCATGAAGGGAGCGGAATCTCGAGGCCATGGAGGTTTTCCACGTTGGGAGATGTGGGATGCCCCTTTCAAGGATTCCTTCTGCGGGACAATTGAGACCTGTTGGACAGCTCCAGGACATCCCATATGGAATGACTCCAGAGCACCGTTCCAGGATGGATGCCTGGGAAGTCCGCCTCGCCTTCCAATTGTCGCCCAGCAACAAGATAGTTTAGATCTAATGGATCTGCGGGAGCAACCGGGGTGGCTGAGTTGAAATGCACTTTCCAGAGGATGGGTCCTAACGTGTGTTTGTGTCCATGAGGGTCTTGGAATGGGGAGGTGGCACCGGGACCCTGAAGTATTCTCCTAAGCTTTGGCATAGCTCCCATGCACAAGTTTCCTTGTGGAGACGAGATTTGTTCTGATGGGTGCCTCAGGAAATCCCCTCTGCTGGTATTGGAATCCAGGCTTTTGAGGAGACATGCCTGTAAACCAAAGCAATGGATCCGATAATGGCCTCGGGTCCTGTCTGGTTCAATCTTCTTGGTATGAGTGGAGGTAGATGAGTGGAGGTAGATGCTCAGCCGGTATCAACCGCCCTTTTTTGTCCCGGGCGACCTACACTATTGGGATGGCCCCAGGGACTTTGGAGGGTTCTCCTAATTTGTACGATTTTTGACAATGGAATGGGCAGAATTCCCATGGATTGGGTAGGGGCAGTCCTAATGTGTGGCTCCAGGGACACCAGCCTGGAGGGAGTGTGGCCCAGGACTTTGAGGACAGAAGACTGAAAACACAAACTCAGCTTAAGTTTGGGGACGTAGTTATGGCACGCCCAATCTACAAACCATGAGAAGAACTCTTCAGGACATGAAGAATGAGCGAGTCTGAGGAGCTTTCTCAGGCTTTTGTCTCTGGATTTTGTTTCAGCGATGGCCGTGGAATGTTGTGGAGGTCTCATGGGCCATGGACGAATCTTCCTCTCTGTGGATTTGGCCCGATCCCAATTGTTTTTCGTCAATCTGTGGGATGGGAGGACTCCTTTCAGGTTTGTTACCTCAGGTGTCCCACCAAAAGAGGAATTCCAAAGCAGAGCCCTGGGGAAGAGTGAAGGGACAACCCGAACTATGGTTAAAAATTGGGGCCTAGGGGCATGGCAAGCCCAATATGCTGTCTCTTCATATAGGCCCTGAGAGGCCTTACCTGAGGACTGGGCTCAGGCTGAGGGTCACAATGTGTGTTTGTGACCAATGTGGCCCGCAAGCATGGGCTGGGCCTCATGGGCCACGCTTGTTTCAACTACACTGAACGTTGGACAACATGCCATCCACAAGGTTTCTTGCCATGGGTAAAGAGTTCTGATTTCTGCATCATTTTCAACCCTGGGCAGTGGTTGGAGATAAGGTCTAGGTTCTGGAGCCTGAAAACCGCAGTTGGGAAGAGATGACGACCTAAGGCCATGGCGGGTCCGATGTGCTCAGTGTGCGGCCAGCTGTCTGGGTGGGACCAGGAGGTCCAGGCTCAGGCTGGGTCAGAAGGGGAAATAGTGCCCAGGTCAGCCTATATGTTTGGGGTACAGCCGAATGGCGTGCAGGTTGATTTTCAGTTGGGGTTTCGGGGTAGCAATGAGGGCAATGTTTTACTTCTGTAGGGCAGGCAGAGTGCGGCATTGTAGTTCTGGATTGCCCAACTGGAGGGCTTGTGGGCCAGTAGTCTGAGGACGGAGTCTGAGAACCCAAGCTACGCCTAGGTTTCTGGGTGAGGATATGGCAGGCACAATCTACAGACCTCAATCGAGATCTCGTGCATCTGAAGTCAGGGCAAGGATCAGACGATCGCTCAGGTTGGACTTTCTGCCCTGATGGCCCTTTCTTGAAGGGGGTTGGATCACGAGGACATGGGGGTTTTCCCACGATGGGAGTTGTGAGAAGCTCCAAACTGCAAAGATTCTTCTGCAGGACAATTGAGACCTCTTGGTTGGCTCCAGGCCAACGATTCCGAGCAGGGTTCTAAGGATGGATGGCTGGGTAGCCCACCTCGCATTCCAATGGTCTCCAAGCAACAAGACAGGTTAGATCTGCTGATTGTGGGGGGCAACCGAGGAGGCTGAGTTGAAATGGACTCTCCTGTGGATGTGTCCTAATATGTTTTTCTGTCTATGGAGACCTTGGAATGAAGCGGTGGCCCTGGGGCCCTGAAGGGTTCTCCTAAACAGAGGCTTTGACACAGCTCCAACGTGCATGTTTCCCAAGTGTAGATGAGATTTATCTATGGGTGAGTCAAGAAACAGCCATATGCTCGTATTGAAATCCAGGCCTCTGAGGAGAGATGCCTGGAAAACAAAGCAATGGATCCGATTAGTGCCTAGGGGCCTGTTCGTTCCTTTTTACCTCTGGGGACATCAGTCTACGGGTCTGAGTGCAGGTAGGTGCTCAGATGGGCTCAGATTGCCCCTGTTTTTCCTGGGAAGCCACAACTATTGGGATGGCCTCAGGGACTTTGGAGGTTATCCTACTAGTAGGGTTGTGGCCATTGGAATGGGCACATACAATTCCCTTGGAGAGGGCAAGTACAGTCCTCAGGTTTGGCTCCAGGGCCCTGAGCCTGTAGGGTGTGTAGGCCAGAGCTGTTTGGACAGTTGTCTGAAAACACAAACTCGGCTTATGTTTTGGGTCATAGGTATGGCAGGACTGATCTGCAGACCATGAAGAGAACACTTCGGGATATGAAAAAAGGGCGAGTGTGAGGCTCTTGCTCAAGTTTTCGTCTCTGGATATCGTGTCACTCATGGTCGTGAAATTGCCGGGTGACTTCATGGGAAATGGACGAGTCTTACTCTCTGGGGGTTCGGTCCCGTCCAAAGAGTTTGGGGTCATTCTGGGGATGGAAGAAGTCCATTTTTTTTGTTGTTGTCGATTTGTTTCATTTTGTTTTTCAACCTCAGATGTCCCACCGAATGAGGGATTCCAGAGTAGAGCCCTGGGGTGGGGCGACTGGACAACCAGAAATCTGGTTAAAAATTGGGGACTAGGGACATGTCAAGCCCATTATGACATCTAATGGTCCAGCCACTGAGAGGACTTACTAGAGGACAGGACTCACGCTGAGGTCACAATGCGTGTTTATGCTCTCATCGCACGCAAGAATGGGCGGGGCCTCAGGGTGAATGCTGGTTTCTCCTACACTGAACGTTGGACAACATGCCAACCACAAGGTTTCTTGCCATGGGTCAGGAAGAGTTCTGATTTCTGCATCACAGTCACCCGTGGGCAGTGATTGGAGATAAGGTCTAGGTTCTGAAGCCTGAAAACTGAGGTAGGGAAGAGATGATGACCTAAGGCCATGGCGGGTCTGATGTGCTCAGCGTGCGGTCAGCTGTCTGGGTGTTGGTCAGCAGGTCCGGGCTCAGGTTGTGTCAGACAGTGCATTAGTGCCCAGGTTAGACTATATAATTTGGGTACATTCGAGTGCCGTGTAGGTTTATCCTCATTTAAGCTGCCTGGGCTGCTCATTAGGCAATATATTTTTTCTAGAGGGCAGGCAGAGTGCTTCATTGTCGGTCCGGAATTGCCAAACTTGAGGGCTTCGGGGCCAGGAGAGTGAGGACGGAAGTCTGAGAACACAAGCTAGATTTCGGATTCAGGGTGAGGGCACGGCAGGTACCCCCTGCAGATCTGAACCAATATCTCATGCATCTGAAGTCAGGGCGAGGATCCGACGTTGGCTCAGGTTGGAGTTTCTGTGCATGACGGCCCCTTCATGAAGGGAGCGGAATCTCGAGGCCATGGAGGTTTTCCACGTTGGGAGATGTGGGATGCCCCTTTCAAGGATTCCTTCTGCGGGACAATTGAGACCTGTTGGACAGCTCCAGGACATCCCATATGGAATGACTCCAGAGCACCGTTCCAGGATGGATGCCTGGGAAGTCCGCCTCGCCTTCCAATTGTCGCCCAGCAACAAGATAGTTTAGATCTAATGGATCTGCGGGAGCAACCGGGGTGGCTGAGTTGAAATGCACTTTCCAGAGGATGGGTCCTAACGTGTGTTTGTGTCCATGAGGGTCTTGGAATGGGGAGGTGGCACCGGGACCCTGAAGTATTCTCCTAAGCTTTGGCATAGCTCCCATGCACAAGTTTCCTTGTGGAGACGAGATTTGTTCTGATGGGTGCCTCAGGAAATCCCCTCTGCTGGTATTGGAATCCAGGCTTTTGAGGAGACATGCCTGTAAACCAAAGCAATGGATCCGATAATGGCCTCGGGTCCTGTCTGGTTCAATCTTCTTGGTATGAGTGGAGGTAGATGAGTGGAGGTAGATGCTCAGCCGGTATCAACCGCCCTTTTTTGTCCCGGGCGACCTACACTATTGGGATGGCCCCAGGGACTTTGGAGGGTTCTCCTAATTTGTACGATTTTTGACAATGGAATGGGCAGAATTCCCATGGATTGGGTAGGGGCAGTCCTAATGTGTGGCTCCAGGGACACCAGCCTGGAGGGAGTGTGGCCCAGGACTTTGAGGACAGAAGACTGAAAACACAAACTCAGCTTAAGTTTGGGGACGTAGTTATGGCACGCCCAATCTACAAACCATGAGAAGAACTCTTCAGGACATGAAGAATGAGCGAGTCTGAGGCGCTTGCTCAGGCTTTTGTCTCTGGATTTTGTTTCAGCGATGGCCGTGGAATGTTGGGGAAGTCTCATGGGCCATGGACGAATCTTCCTCTCTGTGGATTTGGCCCGATCCCAATTGTTTTTCGTCAATCTGTGGGATGGGAGGACTCCTTTCAGGTTTGTTACCTCAGGTGTCCCACCAAAAGAGGAATTCCAAAGCAGAGCCCTGGGGAAGAGTGAAGGGACAACCCGAACTATGGTTAAAAATTGGGGCCTAGGGGCATGGCAAGCCCAATATGCTGTCTCTTCATATAGGCCCTGAGAGGCCTTACCTGAGGACTGGGCTCAGGCTGAGGGTCACAATGTGTGTTTGTGACCAATGTGGCCCGCAAGCATGGGCTGGGCCTCATGGGCCACGCTTGTTTCAACTACACTGAACGTTGGACAACATGCCATCCACAAGGTTTCTTGCCATGGGTAAAGAGTTCTGATTTCTGCATCATTTTCAACCCTGGGCAGTGGTTGGAGATAAGGTCTAGGTTCTGGAGCCTGAAAACCGCAGTTGGGAAGAGATGACGACCTAAGGCCATGGCGGGTCCGATGTGCTCAGTGTGCGGCCAGCTGTCTGGGTGGGACCAGGAGGTCCAGGCTCAGGCTGGGTCAGAAGGGGAAATAGTGCCCAGGTCAGCCTATATGTTTGGGGTACAGCCGAATGGCGTGCAGGTTGATTTTCAGTTGGGGTTTCGGGGTAGCAATGAGGGCAATGTTTTACTTCTGTAGGGCAGGCAGAGTGCGGCATTGTAGTTCTGGATTGCCCAACTGGAGGGCTTGTGGGCCAGTAGTCTGAGGACGGAGTCTGAGAACCCAAGCTACGCCTAGGTTTCTGGGTGAGGATATGGCAGGCACAATCTACAGACCTCAATCGAGATCTCGTGCATCTGAAGTCAGGGCAAGGATCAGACGATCGCTCAGGTTGGACTTTCTGCCCTGATGGCCCTTTCTTGAAGGGGGTTGGATCACGAGGACATGGGGGTTTTCCCACGATGGGAGTTGTGAGAAGCTCCAAACTGCAAAGATTCTTCTGCAGGACAATTGAGACCTCTTGGTTGGCTCCAGGCCAACGATTCCGAGCAGGGTTCTAAGGATGGATGGCTGGGTAGCCCACCTCGCATTCCAATGGTCTCCAAGCAACAAGACAGGTTAGATCTGCTGATTGTGGGGGGCAACCGAGGAGGCTGAGTTGAAATGGACTCTCCTGTGGATGTGTCCTAATATGTTTTTGTGTCTATGGAGACCTTGGAATGAAGCGGTGGCCCTGGGGCCCTGAAGGGTTCTCCTAAACAGAGGCTTTGACACAGCTCCAACGTGCATGTTTCCCAAGTGTAGATGAGATTTATCTATGGGTGAGTCAAGAAACAGCCATATGCTCGTATTGAAATCCAGGCCTCTGAGGAGAGATGCCTGGAAAACAAAGCAATGGATCCGATTAGTGCCTAGGGGCCTGTTCGTTCCTTTTTACCTCTGGGGACATCAGTCTACGGGTCTGAGTGCAGGTAGGTGCTCAGATGGGCTCAGATTGCCCCTGTTTTTCCTGGGAAGCCACAACTATTGGGATGGCCTCAGGGACTTTGGAGGTTATCCTACTAGTAGGGTTGTGGCCATTGGAATGGGCACATACAATTCCCTTGGAGAGGGCAAGTACAGTCCTCAGGTTTGGCTCCAGGGCCCTGAGCCTGTAGGGTGTGTAGGCCAGAGCTGTTTGGACAGTTGTCTGAAAACACAAACTCGGCTTATGTTTTGGGTCATAGGTATGGCAGGACTGATCTGCAGACCATGAAGAGAACACTTCGGGATATGAAAAAAGGGCGAGTGTGAGGCTCTTGCTCAAGTTTTCGTCTCTGGATATCGTGTCACTCATGGTCGTGAAATTGCCGGGTGACTTCATGGGAAATGGACGAGTCTTACTCTCTGGGGGTTCGGTCCCGTCCAAAGAGTTTGGGGTCATTCTGGGGATGGAAGAAGTCCATTTTTTTTGTTGTTGTCGATTTGTTTCATTTTGTTTTTCAACCTCAGATGTCCCACCGAATGAGGGATTCCAGAGTAGAGCCCTGGGGTGGGGCGACTGGACAACCAGAAATCTGGTTAAAAATTGGGGACTAGGGACATGTCAAGCCCATTATGACATCTAATGGTCCAGCCACTGAGAGGACTTACTAGAGGACAGGACTCACGCTGAGGTCACAATGCGTGTTTATGCTCTCATCGCACGCAAGAATGGGCGGGGCCTCAGGGTGAATGCTGGTTTCTCCTACACTGAACGTTGGACAACATGCCAACCACAAGGTTTCTTGCCATGGGTCAGGAAGAGTTCTGATTTCTGCATCACAGTCACCCGTGGGCAGTGATTGGAGATAAGGTCTAGGTTCTGAAGCCTGAAAACTGAGGTAGGGAAGAGATGATGACCTAAGGCCATGGCGGGTCTGATGTGCTCAGCGTGCGGTCAGCTGTCTGGGTGTTGGTCAGCAGGTCCGGGCTCAGGTTGTGTCAGACAGTGCATTAGTGCCCAGGTTAGACTATATAATTTGGGTACATTCGAGTGCCGTGTAGGTTTATCCTCATTTAAGCTGCCTGGGCTGCTCATTAGGCAATATATTTTTTCTAGAGGGCAGGCAGAGTGCTTCATTGTCGGTCCGGAATTGCCAAACTTGAGGGCTTCGGGGCCAGGAGAGTGAGGACGGAAGTCTGAGAACACAAGCTAGATTTCGGATTCAGGGTGAGGGCACGGCAGGTACCCCCTGCAGATCTGAACCAATATCTCATGCATCTGAAGTCAGGGCGAGGATCCGACGTTGGCTCAGGTTGGAGTTTCTGTGCATGACGGCCCCTTCATGAAGGGAGCGGAATCTCGAGGCCATGGAGGTTTTCCACGTTGGGAGATGTGGGATGCCCCTTTCAAGGATTCCTTCTGCGGGACAATTGAGACCTGTTGGACAGCTCCAGGACATCCCATATGGAATGACTCCAGAGCACCGTTCCAGGATGGATGCCTGGGAAGTCCGCCTCGCCTTCCAATTGTCGCCCAGCAACAAGATAGTTTAGATCTAATGGATCTGCGGGAGCAACCGGGGTGGCTGAGTTGAAATGCACTTTCCAGAGGATGGGTCCTAACGTGTGTTTGTGTCCATGAGGGTCTTGGAATGGGGAGGTGGCACCGGGACCCTGAAGTATTCTCCTAAGCTTTGGCATAGCTCCCATGCACAAGTTTCCTTGTGGAGACGAGATTTGTTCTGATGGGTGCCTCAGGAAATCCCCTCTGCTGGTATTGGAATCCAGGCTTTTGAGGAGACATGCCTGTAAACCAAAGCAATGGATCCGATAATGGCCTCGGGTCCTGTCTGGTTCAATCTTCTTGGTATGAGTGGAGGTAGATGAGTGGAGGTAGATGCTCAGCCGGTATCAACCGCCCTTTTTTGTCCCGGGCGACCTACACTATTGGGATGGCCCCAGGGACTTTGGAGGGTTCTCCTAATTTGTACGATTTTTGACAATGGAATGGGCAGAATTCCCATGGATTGGGTAGGGGCAGTCCTAATGTGTGGCTCCAGGGACACCAGCCTGGAGGGAGTGTGGCCCAGGACTTTGAGGACAGAAGACTGAAAACACAAACTCAGCTTAAGTTTGGGGACGTAGTTATGGCACGCCCAATCTACAAACCATGAGAAGAACTCTTCAGGACATGAAGAATGAGCGAGTCTGAGGAGCTTTCTCAGGCTTTTGTCTCTGGATTTTGTTTCAGCGATGGCCGTGGAATGTTGTGGAGGTCTCATGGGCCATGGACGAATCTTCCTCTCTGTGGATTTGGCCCGATCCCAATTGTTTTTCGTCAATCTGTGGGATGGGAGGACTCCTTTCAGGTTTGTTACCTCAGGTGTCCCACCAAAAGAGGAATTCCAAAGCAGAGCCCTGGGGAAGAGTGAAGGGACAACCCGAACTATGGTTAAAAATTGGGGCCTAGGGGCATGGCAAGCCCAATATGCTGTCTCTTCATATAGGCCCTGAGAGGCCTTACCTGAGGACTGGGCTCAGGCTGAGGGTCACAATGTGTGTTTGTGACCAATGTGGCCCGCAAGCATGGGCTGGGCCTCATGGGCCACGCTTGTTTCAACTACACTGAACGTTGGACAACATGCCATCCACAAGGTTTCTTGCCATGGGTAAAGAGTTCTGATTTCTGCATCATTTTCAACCCTGGGCAGTGGTTGGAGATAAGGTCTAGGTTCTGGAGCCTGAAAACCGCAGTTGGGAAGAGATGACGACCTAAGGCCATGGCGGGTCCGATGTGCTCAGTGTGCGGCCAGCTGTCTGGGTGGGACCAGGAGGTCCAGGCTCAGGCTGGGTCAGAAGGGGAAATAGTGCCCAGGTCAGCCTATATGTTTGGGGTACAGCCGAATGGCGTGCAGGTTGATTTTCAGTTGGGGTTTCGGGGTAGCAATGAGGGCAATGTTTTACTTCTGTAGGGCAGGCAGAGTGCGGCATTGTAGTTCTGGATTGCCCAACTGGAGGGCTTGTGGGCCAGTAGTCTGAGGACGGAGTCTGAGAACCCAAGCTACGCCTAGGTTTCTGGGTGAGGATATGGCAGGCACAATCTACAGACCTCAATCGAGATCTCGTGCATCTGAAGTCAGGGCAAGGATCAGACGATCGCTCAGGTTGGACTTTCTGCCCTGATGGCCCTTTCTTGAAGGGGGTTGGATCACGAGGACATGGGGGTTTTCCCACGATGGGAGTTGTGAGAAGCTCCAAACTGCAAAGATTCTTCTGCAGGACAATTGAGACCTCTTGGTTGGCTCCAGGCCAACGATTCCGAGCAGGGTTCTAAGGATGGATGGCTGGGTAGCCCACCTCGCATTCCAATGGTCTCCAAGCAACAAGACAGGTTAGATCTGCTGATTGTGGGGGGCAACCGAGGAGGCTGAGTTGAAATGGACTCTCCTGTGGATGTGTCCTAATATGTTTTTCTGTCTATGGAGACCTTGGAATGAAGCGGTGGCCCTGGGGCCCTGAAGGGTTCTCCTAAACAGAGGCTTTGACACAGCTCCAACGTGCATGTTTCCCAAGTGTAGATGAGATTTATCTATGGGTGAGTCAAGAAACAGCCATATGCTCGTATTGAAATCCAGGCCTCTGAGGAGAGATGCCTGGAAAACAAAGCAATGGATCCGATTAGTGCCTAGGGGCCTGTTCGTTCCTTTTTACCTCTGGGGACATCAGTCTACGGGTCTGAGTGCAGGTAGGTGCTCAGATGGGCTCAGATTGCCCCTGTTTTTCCTGGGAAGCCACAACTATTGGGATGGCCTCAGGGACTTTGGAGGTTATCCTACTAGTAGGGTTGTGGCCATTGGAATGGGCACATACAATTCCCTTGGAGAGGGCAAGTACAGTCCTCAGGTTTGGCTCCAGGGCCCTGAGCCTGTAGGGTGTGTAGGCCAGAGCTGTTTGGACAGTTGTCTGAAAACACAAACTCGGCTTATGTTTTGGGTCATAGGTATGGCAGGACTGATCTGCAGACCATGAAGAGAACACTTCGGGATATGAAAAAAGGGCGAGTGTGAGGCTCTTGCTCAAGTTTTCGTCTCTGGATATCGTGTCACTCATGGTCGTGAAATTGCCGGGTGACTTCATGGGAAATGGACGAGTCTTACTCTCTGGGGGTTCGGTCCCGTCCAAAGAGTTTGGGGTCATTCTGGGGATGGAAGAAGTCCATTTTTTTTGTTGTTGTCGATTTGTTTCATTTTGTTTTTCAACCTCAGATGTCCCACCGAATGAGGGATTCCAGAGTAGAGCCCTGGGGTGGGGCGACTGGACAACCAGAAATCTGGTTAAAAATTGGGGACTAGGGACATGTCAAGCCCATTATGACATCTAATGGTCCAGCCACTGAGAGGACTTACTAGAGGACAGGACTCACGCTGAGGTCACAATGCGTGTTTATGCTCTCATCGCACGCAAGAATGGGCGGGGCCTCAGGGTGAATGCTGGTTTCTCCTACACTGAACGTTGGACAACATGCCAACCACAAGGTTTCTTGCCATGGGTCAGGAAGAGTTCTGATTTCTGCATCACAGTCACCCGTGGGCAGTGATTGGAGATAAGGTCTAGGTTCTGAAGCCTGAAAACTGAGGTAGGGAAGAGATGATGACCTAAGGCCATGGCGGGTCTGATGTGCTCAGCGTGCGGTCAGCTGTCTGGGTGTTGGTCAGCAGGTCCGGGCTCAGGTTGTGTCAGACAGTGCATTAGTGCCCAGGTTAGACTATATAATTTGGGTACATTCGAGTGCCGTGTAGGTTTATCCTCATTTAAGCTGCCTGGGCTGCTCATTAGGCAAAATATTTTTTCTAGGGGGCAGGCAGAGTGCTTCATTGTCGGTCCGGAATTGCCAAACTTGAGGGCTTCGGGGCCAGGAGAGTGAGGACGGAAGTCTGAGAACACAAGCTAGATTTCGGATTCAGGGTGAGGGCACGGCAGGTACCCCCTGCAGATCTGAACCAATATCTCATGCATCTGAAGTCAGGGCGAGGATCCGACGTTGGCTCAGGTTGGAGTTTCTGTGCATGACGGCCCCTTCATGAAGGGAGCGGAATCTCGAGGCCATGGAGGTTTTCCACGTTGGGAGATGTGGGATGCCCCTTTCAAGGATTCCTTCTGCGGGACAATTGAGACCTGTTGGACAGCTCCAGGACATCCCATATGGAATGACTCCAGAGCACCGTTCCAGGATGGATGCCTGGGAAGTCCGCCTCGCCTTCCAATTGTCGCCCAGCAACAAGATAGTTTAGATCTAATGGATCTGCGGGAGCAACCGGGGTGGCTGAGTTGAAATGCACTTTCCAGAGGATGGGTCCTAACGTGTGTTTGTGTCCATGAGGGTCTTGGAATGGGGAGGTGGCACCGGGACCCTGAAGTATTCTCCTAAGCTTTGGCATAGCTCCCATGCACAAGTTTCCTTGTGGAGACGAGATTTGTTCTGATGGGTGCCTCAGGAAATCCCCTCTGCTGGTATTGGAATCCAGGCTTTTGAGGAGACATGCCTGTAAACCAAAGCAATGGATCCGATAATGGCCTCGGGTCCTGTCTGGTTCAATCTTCTTGGTATGAGTGGAGGTAGATGAGTGGAGGTAGATGCTCAGCCGGTATCAACCGCCCTTTTTTGTCCCGGGCGACCTACACTATTGGGATGGCCCCAGGGACTTTGGAGGGTTCTCCTAATTTGTACGATTTTTGACAATGGAATGGGCAGAATTCCCATGGATTGGGTAGGGGCAGTCCTAATGTGTGGCTCCAGGGACACCAGCCTGGAGGGAGTGTGGCCCAGGACTTTGAGGACAGAAGACTGAAAACACAAACTCAGCTTAAGTTTGGGGACGTAGTTATGGCACGCCCAATCTACAAACCATGAGAAGAACTCTTCAGGACATGAAGAATGAGCGAGTCTGAGGAGCTTTCTCAGGCTTTTGTCTCTGGATTTTGTTTCAGCGATGGCCGTGGAATGTTGTGGAGGTCTCATGGGCCATGGACGAATCTTCCTCTCTGTGGATTTGGCCCGATCCCAATTGTTTTTCGTCAATCTGTGGGATGGGAGGACTCCTTTCAGGTTTGTTACCTCAGGTGTCCCACCAAAAGAGGAATTCCAAAGCAGAGCCCTGGGGAAGAGTGAAGGGACAACCCGAACTATGGTTAAAAATTGGGGCCTAGGGGCATGGCAAGCCCAATATGCTGTCTCTTCATATAGGCCCTGAGAGGCCTTACCTGAGGACTGGGCTCAGGCTGAGGGTCACAATGTGTGTTTGTGACCAATGTGGCCCGCAAGCATGGGCTGGGCCTCATGGGCCACGCTTGTTTCAACTACACTGAACGTTGGACAACATGCCATCCACAAGGTTTCTTGCCATGGGTAAAGAGTTCTGATTTCTGCATCATTTTCAACCCTGGGCAGTGGTTGGAGATAAGGTCTAGGTTCTGGAGCCTGAAAACCGCAGTTGGGAAGAGATGACGACCTAAGGCCATGGCGGGTCCGATGTGCTCAGTGTGCGGCCAGCTGTCTGGGTGGGACCAGGAGGTCCAGGCTCAGGCTGGGTCAGAAGGGGAAATAGTGCCCAGGTCAGCCTATATGTTTGGGGTACAGCCGAATGGCGTGCAGGTTGATTTTCAGTTGGGGTTTCGGGGTAGCAATGAGGGCAATGTTTTACTTCTGTAGGGCAGGCAGAGTGCGGCATTGTAGTTCTGGATTGCCCAACTGGAGGGCTTGTGGGCCAGTAGTCTGAGGACGGAGTCTGAGAACCCAAGCTAGGCCTAGGTTTCTGGGTGAGGATATGGCAGGCACAATCTACAGACCTCAATCGAGATCTCGTGCATCTGAAGTCAGGGCAAGGATCAGACGATCGCTCAGGTTGGACTTTCTGCCCTGATGGCCCTTTCTTGAAGGGGGTTGGATCACGAGGACATGGGGGTTTTCCCACGATGGGAGTTGTGAGAAGCTCCAAACTGCAAAGATTCTTCTGCAGGACAATTGAGACCTCTTGGTTGGCTCCAGGCCAACGATTCCGAGCAGGGTCCTAAGGATGGATGGCTGGGTAGCCCACCTCGCATTCCAATGGTCTCCAAGCAACAAGACAGGTGAGATCTGCTGGATGTGGGGGGCAACCGAGGAGGCTGAGTTGAAATGGACTCTCCTGTGGATGTGTCCTAATATGTTTTTGTGTCTATGGAGACCTTGGAATGAAGCGGTGGCCCTGGGGCCCTGAAGGGTTATCCTAAACAGAGGCTTTGACACAGCTCCAACGTGCATGTTTCCCAAGTGTAGATGAGATTTATCTATGGGTGAGTCAAGAAACAGCCATATGCTCGTATTGAAATCCAGGCCTCTGAGGAGAGATGCCTGGAAAACAAAGCAATGGATCCGATTAGTGCCTAGGGGCCTGTTCGTTCCTTTTTACCTCTGGGGACATCAGTCTACGGGTCTGAGTGCAGGTAGGTGCTCAGATGGGCTCAGATTGCCCCTGTTTGTCCTGGGAAGCCACAACTATTGGGATGGCCTCAGGGACTTTGGAGGTTATCCTACTAGTAGGGTTGTGGCCATTGGAATGGGCACATACAATTCCCTTGGAGAGGGCAAGTACAGTCCTCAGGTTTGGCTCCAGGGCCCTGAGCCTGTAGGGTGTGTAGGCCAGAGCTGTTTGGACAGTTGTCTGAAAACACAAACTCGGCTTATGTTTTGGGTCATAGGTATGGCAGGACTGATCTGCAGACCATGAAGAGAACACTTCGGGATATGAAAAAAGGGCGAGTGTGAGGCTCTTGCTCAAGTTTTCGTCTCTGGATATCGTGTCACTCATGGTCGTGAAATTGCCGGGTGACTTCATGGGAAATGGACGAGTCTTACTCTCTGGGGGTTCGGTCCCGTCCAAAGAGTTTGGGGTCATTCTGGGGATGGAAGAAGTCCATTTTTTTTGTTGTTGTCGATTTGTTTCATTTTGTTTTTCAACCTCAGATGTCCCACCGAATGAGGGATTCCAGAGTAGAGCCCTGGGGTGGGGCGACTGGACAACCAGAAATCTGGTTAAAAATTGGGGACTAGGGACATGTCAAGCCCATTATGACATCTAATGGTCCAGCCACTGAGAGGACTTACTAGAGGACAGGACTCACGCTGAGGTCACAATGCGTGTTTATGCTCTCATCGCACGCAAGAATGGGCGGGGCCTCAGGGTGAATGCTGGTTTCTCCTACACTGAACGTTGGACAACATGCCAACCACAAGGTTTCTTGCCATGGGTCAGGAAGAGTTCTGATTTCTGCATCACAGTCACCCGTGGGCAGTGATTGGAGATAAGGTCTAGGTTCTGAAGCCTGAAAACTGAGGTAGGGAAGAGATGATGACCTAAGGCCATGGCGGGTCTGATGTGCTCAGCGTGCGGTCAGCTGTCTGGGTGTTGGTCAGCAGGTCCGGGCTCAGGTTGTGTCAGACAGTGCATTAGTGCCCAGGTTAGACTATATAATTTGGGTACATTCGAGTGCCGTGTAGGTTTATCCTCATTTAAGCTGCCTGGGCTGCTCATTAGGCAATATATTTTTTCTAGAGGGCAGGCAGAGTGCTTCATTGTCGGTCCGGAATTGCCAAACTTGAGGGCTTCGGGGCCAGGAGAGTGAGGACGGAAGTCTGAGAACACAAGCTAGATTTCGGATTCAGGGTGAGGGCACGGCAGGTACCCCCTGCAGATCTGAACCAATATCTCATGCATCTGAAGTCAGGGCGAGGATCCGACGTTGGCTCAGGTTGGAGTTTCTGTGCATGACGGCCCCTTCATGAAGGGAGCGGAATCTCGAGGCCATGGAGGTTTTCCACGTTGGGAGATGTGGGATGCCCCTTTCAAGGATTCCTTCTGCGGGACAATTGAGACCTGTTGGACAGCTCCAGGACATCCCATATGGAATGACTCCAGAGCACCGTTCCAGGATGGATGCCTGGGAAGTCCGCCTCGCCTTCCAATTGTCGCCCAGCAACAAGATAGTTTAGATCTAATGGATCTGCGGGAGCAACCGGGGTGGCTGAGTTGAAATGCACTTTCCAGAGGATGGGTCCTAACGTGTGTTTGTGTCCATGAGGGTCTTGGAATGGGGAGGTGGCACCGGGACCCTGAAGTATTCTCCTAAGCTTTGGCATAGCTCCCATGCACAAGTTTCCTTGTGGAGACGAGATTTGTTCTGATGGGTGCCTCAGGAAATCCCCTCTGCTGGTATTGGAATCCAGGCTTTTGAGGAGACATGCCTGTAAACCAAAGCAATGGATCCGATAATGGCCTCGGGTCCTGTCTGGTTCAATCTTCTTGGTATGAGTGGAGGTAGATGAGTGGAGGTAGATGCTCAGCCGGTATCAACCGCCCTTTTTTGTCCCGGGCGACCTACACTATTGGGATGGCCCCAGGGACTTTGGAGGGTTCTCCTAATTTGTACGATTTTTGACAATGGAATGGGCAGAATTCCCATGGATTGGGTAGGGGCAGTCCTAATGTGTGGCTCCAGGGACACCAGCCTGGAGGGAGTGTGGCCCAGGACTTTGAGGACAGAAGACTGAAAACACAAACTCAGCTTAAGTTTGGGGACGTAGTTATGGCACGCCCAATCTACAAACCATGAGAAGAACTCTTCAGGACATGAAGAATGAGCGAGTCTGAGGAGCTTTCTCAGGCTTTTGTCTCTGGATTTTGTTTCAGCGATGGCCGTGGAATGTTGTGGAGGTCTCATGGGCCATGGACGAATCTTCCTCTCTGTGGATTTGGCCCGATCCCAATTGTTTTTCGTCAATCTGTGGGATGGGAGGACTCCTTTCAGGTTTGTTACCTCAGGTGTCCCACCAAAAGAGGAATTCCAAAGCAGAGCCCTGGGGAAGAGTGAAGGGACAACCCGAACTATGGTTAAAAATTGGGGCCTAGGGGCATGGCAAGCCCAATATGCTGTCTCTTCATATAGGCCCTGAGAGGCCTTACCTGAGGACTGGGCTCAGGCTGAGGGTCACAATGTGTGTTTGTGACCAATGTGGCCCGCAAGCATGGGCTGGGCCTCATGGGCCACGCTTGTTTCAACTACACTGAACGTTGGACAACATGCCATCCACAAGGTTTCTTGCCATGGGTAAAGAGTTCTGATTTCTGCATCATTTTCAACCCTGGGCAGTGGTTGGAGATAAGGTCTAGGTTCTGGAGCCTGAAAACCGCAGTTGGGAAGAGATGACGACCTAAGGCCATGGCGGGTCCGATGTGCTCAGTGTGCGGCCAGCTGTCTGGGTGGGACCAGGAGGTCCAGGCTCAGGCTGGGTCAGAAGGGGAAATAGTGCCCAGGTCAGCCTATATGTTTGGGGTACAGCCGAATGGCGTGCAGGTTGATTTTCAGTTGGGGTTTCGGGGTAGCAATGAGGGAAATGTTTTACTTCTGTAGGGCAGGCAGAGTGCGGCATTGTAGTTCTGGATTGCCCAACTGGAGGGCTTGTGGGCCAGTAGTCTGAGGACGGAGTCTGAGAACCCAAGCTAGGCCTAGGTTTCTGGGTGAGGATATGGCAGGCACAATCTACAGACCTCAATCGAGATCTCGTGCATCTGAAGTCAGGGCAAGGATCAGACGATCGCTCAGGTTTGACATTCTGCCCTGATGGCCCTTTCTTGAAGGGGGTTGGATCACGAGGACATGGGGGTTTTCCCACGATGGGAGTTGTGAGAAGCTCCAAACTGCAAAGATTCTTCTGCAGGACAATTGAGACCTCTTGGTTGGCTCCAGGCCAACGATTCCGAGCAGGGTTCTAAGGATGGATGGCTGGGTAGCCCACCTCGCATTCCAAT
This sequence comes from Mustela nivalis, assembly GCF_964662115.1. Classification (NCBI taxonomy): domain Eukaryota; kingdom Metazoa; phylum Chordata; class Mammalia; order Carnivora; family Mustelidae; genus Mustela; species Mustela nivalis. Next base: position 195,676 of record NW_028135983.1, on the reverse strand, counting down.
GGTCTCCAAGCAACAAGACAGGTGAGATCTGCTGGATGTGGGGGGCAACCGAGGAGGCTGAGTTGAAATGGACTCTCCTGTGGATGTGTCCTAATATGTTTTTGTGTCTATGGAGACCTTGGAATGAAGCGGTGGCCCTGGGGCCCTGAAGGGTTCTCCTAAACAGAGGCTTTGACACAGCTCCAACGTGCATGTTTCCCAAGTGTAGATGAGATTTATCTATGGGTGAGTCAAGAAACAGCCATATGCTCCTATTGAAATCCAGGCCTCTGAGGAGAGATGCCTGGAAACCAAAGCAATGGATCCGATTAGTGCCTAGGGGCCTGTTCGTTCCTTTTTACCTCTGGGGACATCAGTCTACGGGTCTGAGTGCAGGTAGGTGCTCAGATGGGCTCAGATTGCCCCTGTTTTTCCTGGGAAGCCACAACTATTGGGATGGCCTCAGGGACTTTGGAGATTATCCTAATAGTAGGGTTGTGGCCATTGGAATGGGCACATACAATTCCCTTGGAGAGGGCAAGTACAGTCCTCAGGTTTGGCTCCAGGGCCCTGAGCCTGTAGGGTGTGTAGGCCAGAGCTGTTTGGACAGTTGTCTGAAAACACAAACTCGGCTTATGTTTTGGGTCATAGGTATGGCAGGACTGATCTGCAGACCATGAAGAGAACACTTCGGGATATGAAAAAAGGGCGAGTGTGAGGCTCTTGCTCAAGTTTTCGTCTCTGGATATCGTGTCACTCATGGTCGTGAAATTGCCGGGTGACTTCATGGGAAATGGACGAGTCTTACTCTCTGGGGGTTCGGTCCCGTCCAAAGAGTTTGGGGTCATTCTGGGGATGGAAGAAGTCCATTTTTTTTGTTGTTGTCGATTTGTTTCATTTTGTTTTTCAACCTCAGATGTCCCACCGAATGAGGGATTCCAGAGTAGAGCCCTGGGGTGGGGCGACTGGACAACCAGAAATCTGGTTAAAAATTGGGGACTAGGGACATGTCAAGCCCATTATGACATCTAATGGTCCAGCCACTGAGAGGACTTACTAGAGGACAGGACTCACGCTGAGGTCACAATGCGTGTTTATGCTCTCATCGCACGCAAGAATGGGCGGGGCCTCAGGGTGAATGCTGGTTTCTCCTACACTGAACGTTGGACAACATGCCAACCACAAGGTTTCTTGCCATGGGTCAGGAAGAGTTCTGATTTCTGCATCACAGTCACCCGTGGGCAGTGATTGGAGATAAGGTCTAGGTTCTGAAGCCTGAAAACTGAGGTAGGGAAGAGATGATGACCTAAGGCCATGGCGGGTCTGATGTGCTCAGCGTGCGGTCAGCTGTCTGGGTGTTGGTCAGCAGGTCCGGGCTCAGGTTGTGTCAGACAGTGCATTAGTGCCCAGGTTAGACTATATAATTTGGGTACATTCGAGTGCCGTGTAGGTTTATCCTCATTTAAGCTGCCTGGGCTGCTCATTAGGCAATATATTTTTTCTAGAGGGCAGGCAGAGTGCTTCATTGTCGGTCCGGAATTGCCAAACTTGAGGGCTTCGGGGCCAGGAGAGTGAGGACGGAAGTCTGAGAACACAAGCTAGATTTCGGATTCAGGGTGAGGGCACGGCAGGTACCCCCTGCAGATCTGAACCAATATCTCATGCATCTGAAGTCAGGGCGAGGATCCGACGTTGGCTCAGGTTGGAGTTTCTGTGCATGACGGCCCCTTCATGAAGGGAGCGGAATCTCGAGGCCATGGAGGTTTTCCACGTTGGGAGATGTGGGATGCCCCTTTCAAGGATTCCTTCTGCGGGACAATTGAGACCTGTTGGACAGCTCCAGGACATCCCATATGGAATGACTCCAGAGCACCGTTCCAGGATGGATGCCTGGGAAGTCCGCCTCGCCTTCCAATTGTCGCCCAGCAACAAGATAGTTTAGATCTAATGGATCTGCGGGAGCAACCGGGGTGGCTGAGTTGAAATGCACTTTCCAGAGGATGGGTCCTAACGTGTGTTTGTGTCCATGAGGGTCTTGGAATGGGGAGGTGGCACCGGGACCCTGAAGTATTCTCCTAAGCTTTGGCATAGCTCCCATGCACAAGTTTCCTTGTGGAGACGAGATTTGTTCTGATGGGTGCCTCAGGAAATCCCCTCTGCTGGTATTGGAATCCAGGCTTTTGAGGAGACATGCCTGTAAACCAAAGCAATGGATCCGATAATGGCCTCGGGTCCTGTCTGGTTCAATCTTCTTGGTATGAGTGGAGGTAGATGAGTGGAGGTAGATGCTCAGCCGGTATCAACCGCCCTTTTTTGTCCCGGGCGACCTACACTATTGGGATGGCCCCAGGGACTTTGGAGGGTTCTCCTAATTTGTACGATTTTTGACAATGGAATGGGCAGAATTCCCATGGATTGGGTAGGGGCAGTCCTAATGTGTGGCTCCAGGGACACCAGCCTGGAGGGAGTGTGGCCCAGGACTTTGAGGACAGAAGACTGAAAACACAAACTCAGCTTAAGTTTGGGGACGTAGTTATGGCACGCCCAATCTACAAACCATGAGAAGAACTCTTCAGGACATGAAGAATGAGCGAGTCTGAGGAGCTTTCTCAGGCTTTTGTCTCTGGATTTTGTTTCAGCGATGGCCGTGGAATGTTGTGGAGGTCTCATGGGCCATGGACGAATCTTCCTCTCTGTGGATTTGGCCCGATCCCAATTGTTTTTCGTCAATCTGTGGGATGGGAGGACTCCTTTCAGGTTTGTTACCTCAGGTGTCCCACCAAAAGAGGAATTCCAAAGCAGAGCCCTGGGGAAGAGTGAAGGGACAACCCGAACTATGGTTAAAAATTGGGGCCTAGGGGCATGGCAAGCCCAATATGCTGTCTCTTCATATAGGCCCTGAGAGGCCTTACCTGAGGACTGGGCTCAGGCTGAGGGTCACAATGTGTGTTTGTGACCAATGTGGCCCGCAAGCATGGGCTGGGCCTCATGGGCCACGCTTGTTTCAACTACACTGAACGTTGGACAACATGCCAACCACAAGGTTTCTTGCCATGGGGAAAGAGTTCTGATTTCTGCATCATTTTCAACCCTGGGTAGTGGTTGGAGATAAGGTCTAGGTTCTGGAGCCTGAAAACCGCAGTTGGGAAGAGATGACGTCCTAAGGCCATGGCGGGTCCGATGTGCTCAGTGTGCGGCCAGCTGTCTGGGTGGGACCAGGAGGTCCAGGCTCAGGCTGGGTCAGAAGGGGAAATAGTGCCCAGGTCAGCCTATATGTTTGGGGTACAGCCGAATGGCGTGCAGGTTGATCCTCATTTGCGGTTTCGGGGTAGCCCTGAGGGCAATGTTTTACTTCTGTAGGGCAGGCAGAGTGCGGCATTGTAGTTCTGGATTGCCCAACTGGAGGGCTTGTGGGCCAGTAGTCTGAGGACGGAGTCTGAGAACCCAAGCTAGGCCTAGGTTTCTGGGTGAGGATATGGCAGGCACAATCTACAGACCTCAATCGAGATCTCGTGCATCTGAAGTCAGGGCAAGGATCAGACGATCGCTCAGGTTGGACTTTCTGCCCTGATGGCCCTTTCTTGAAGGGGGTTGGATCACGAGGACATGGGGGTTTTCCCACGATGGGAGTTGTGAGAAGCTCCAAACTGCAAAGATTCTTCTGCAGGACAATTGAGACCTGTTGGTTGGCTCCAGGCCAACGATTCCGAGCAGGGTTCTAAGGATGGATGGCTGGGTAGACCACCTCGCATTCCAATGGTCTCCAAGCAACAAGACAGGTTAGATCTGCTGGATGTGGGGGGGCAACCGAGGAGGCTGAGTTGAAATGGACTCTCCTGTGGATGTGTCCTAATATGTTTTTGTGTCTATGGAGACCTTGGAATGAAGCGGTGGCCCTGGGGCCCTGAAGGGTTCTCCTAAACAGAGGCTTTGACACAGCTCCAACGTGCATGTTTCCCATGTGTAGATGAGATTTGTTCTGATGGGTGAGTCAAGAAACAGCCATATGCTGGTATTGAAATCCAGGCCTCTGAGGAGAGATGCCTGGAAAACAAAGCAATGGATCCGATTAGTGCCTAGGGGCCTGTTCGTTCCTTTTTACCTCTGGGGACAACATTCTACGGGTCTGAGTGCAGGTAGGTGCTCAGATGGGCTCAGAATGCCCCTGTTTTTCCTGGGAAGCCACAACTATTGGGATGGCCTCAGGGACTTTGGAGGTTATCCTACTAGTAGGGTTGTGGCCATTGGAATGGGCACATACAATTCCCTTGGTGAGGGCAAGTACAGTCCTCAGGTTTGGCTCCAGGGCCCTGAGCCTGTAGGGTGTGTAGGCCAGAGCTGTTTGGACAGTTGTCTGAAAACACAAACTCGGCTTATGTTTTGGGTCATAGGTATGGCAGGACTGATCTGCAGACCATGAAGAGAACACTTCGGGATATGAAAAAAGGGCGAGTGTGAGGCTCTTGCTCAAGTTTTCGTCTCTGGATATCGTGTCACTCATGGTCGTGAAATTGCCGGGTGACTTCATGGGAAATGGACGAGTCTTACTCTCTGGGGGTTCGGTCCCGTCCAAAGAGTTTGGGGTCATTCTGGGGATGGAAGAAGTCCATTTTTTTTGTTGTTGTCGATTTGTTTCATTTTGTTTTTCAACCTCAGATGTCCCACCGAATGAGGGATTCCAGAGTAGAGCCCTGGGGTGGGGCGACTGGACAACCAGAAATCTGGTTAAAAATTGGGGACTAGGGACATGTCAAGCCCATTATGACATCTAATGGTCCAGCCACTGAGAGGACTTACTAGAGGACAGGACTCACGCTGAGGTCACAATGCGTGTTTATGCTCTCGTCGCACGCAAGAATGGGCGGGGCCTCAGGGTGAATGCTGGTTTCTCCTACACTGAACGTTGGACAACATGCCAACCACAAGGTTTCTTGCCATGGGTCAGGAAGAGTTCTGATTTCTGCATCACAGTCACCCGTGGGCAGTGATTGGAGATAAGGTCTAGGTTCTGAAGCCTGAAAACTGAGGTAGGGAAGAGATGATGACCTAAGGCCATGGCGGGTCTGATGTGCTCAGCGTGCGGTCAGCTGTCTGGGTGTTGGTCAGCAGGTCCGGGCTCAGGTTGTGTCAGACAGTGCATTAGTGCCCAGGTTAGACTATATAATTTGGGTACATTCGAGTGCCGTGTAGGTTTATCCTCATTTAAGCTGCCTGGGCTGCTCATTAGGCAATATATTTTTTCTAGAGGGCAGGCAGAGTGCTTCATTGTCGGTCCGGAATTGCCAAACTTGAGGGCTTCGGGGCCAGGAGAGTGAGGACGGAATTCTGAGAACACAAGCTAGATTTCGGATTCAGTGTGAGGGCACGGCAGGTACCCCCTGCAGATCTGAACCAATATCTCATTCATCTGAAGTCAGGGCGAGGATCCGACGTTGGCTCAGGTTAGAGTTTCTGTGCATGACGGCCCCTTCATGAAGGGAGCGGAATCTCGAGGCCATGGAGGTTTTCCACGTTGGGAGATGTGGGATGCCCCCTTCAAGGATTCCTTTTGCGGGACAATTGAGACCTCTTGGACAGCTCCAGGACATCCCATATGGAATGACTCCAGAGCACCGTTCCAGGATGGATGCCGGGAAGTCCGCCTCGCCTTCCAATTGTTGCCTAGCAACAAGACAGTTTAGATCTAATGGATCTGCGGGAGCAACCGTGGTGGCTGAGTTGAAATGCACTTTCCAGAGGATGGGTCCTAACGTGTGTTTGTGTCCATGAGGGCCTTGGAATGGGGAGGTGGCACCGGGACCCTGAAGTATTCTCCTAAGCTTTGGCCTAGCTCCCATGCACAAGTTTCCTTGTGGAGACGAGATTTGATCTGATGGGTGCCTCAGGAAATCCCCTCTGCTGGTATTGGAATCCAGGCTTTTGAGGAGACATGCCTGTAAACCAAAGCAATGGATCCGATAATGGCCTCGGGTCCTGTCTGGTTCAATCTTCTTGGTATGAGTGGAGGTAGATGAGTGGAGGTAGATGTTCAGCCGGTATCAACCACCCTTTTTTGTCCCGGGCGACCTACACTATTGGGATGGCCTCAGGGACTTTGGAGGGTTCTCCTAATTTGTACGATTTTTGACAATGGAATGGGCAGAATTCCCATGGATTGGGTGGGGGCAGTCCTAATGTGTGGCTCCAGGGGCCCCAGCCTGGAGGGAGTGTGGCTCAGGACTTTGAGGACAGAAGACTGAAAACACAAACTCAGCTTAAGTTTGGGGACGTAGGTATGGCACGCCCGATCTACAAACCATGAGAAGAACTCTTCAGGATATGAAGAATGAGCGAGTCTGAGGCGCTTGCTCAGGCTTTTGTCTCTGGATTTTGTTTCAGCGATGGCCGTGGAATGTTGGGGAGGTCTCATGGGCCATGGAGGAATCTTCCTCTCTGTGGATTTGGCCCGATCCCAATTGTTTTTCGTCAATCTGTGGGATGGGAGGACTCCTTTCCGGTTTGTTACCTCAGGTGTCCCACCAAAAGAGGAATTCCAAAGCAGAGCCCTGGGGAAGAGTGAAGGGACAACCCGAACTATGGTTAAAAATTGGGGCCTAGGGGCATGGCAAGCCCAATATGCTGTCTCTTCATATAGGCCCTGAGAGTCCTTACCTGCACTGGGCTCAGGCTGAGGGTCACAGTGTGTGTTTGTGACCAATGTGGCCCGCAAGCATGGGCTGGGCCTCATGGGCCATGCTTGTTTCAACTACACTGAACGTTGGACAACATGCCAAACACAAGGTTTCTTGCCATGGGGAAAGAGTTCTGATTTCTGCATCATTTTCAAACCTGGGCAGTGGTTGGAGATAAGGTCTAGGTTCTGGTGCCTGAAAACCGCAGTTGGGAAGAGATGACGACCTAAGGCCATGGCGGGTCCGATGTGCTCAGTGTGCGGCCAGCTGTCTGGGTGGGACCAGGAGGTCCAGGCTCAGGCTGGGTCAGAAGGGGAAATAGTGCCCAGGTCAGCCTATATGTTTGGGGTACAGCCGAATGGCGTTCAGGTTGATCCTCATTTGGGGTTTCGGGGTAGCCCTGAGGGCAATGTTTTACTTCTGTAGGGCAGGCAGAGTGCGGCATTGTAGTTCTGGATTGCCCAACTGGAGGGCTTGTGGGCCAGTAGTCTGAGGACGGAGTCTGAGATCCCAAGCTAGGCCTAGGTTTCTGGGTGAGGATATGGCAGGCACAATCTACAGACCTCAATCGAGATCTCGTGCATCTGAAGTCAGGGCAAGGATCAGATGATCGCTCAGGTTGGACTTTCTGCCCTGATGGCCCTTTCTTGAAGGGGGTTGGATCACGAGGACATGGGGGTTTTCCCACGATGGGAGTTGTGAGAAGCTCCAAACTGCAAAGATTCTTCTGCAGGACAATTAAGACCTGTTGGTTGGCTCCAGGCCAACGATTCCGAGCGGGGTTCTAAGGATGGATGGCTGGGTAGCCCACCTCGCATTCCAATGGTCTCCAAGCAACAAGACAGGTGAGATCTGCTGGATGTGGGGGGCAACCGAGGAGGCTGAGTTGAAATGGACTCTCCTGTGGATGTGTCCTAATATGTTTTTGTGTCTATGGAGACCTTGGAATGAAGCGGTGGCCCTGGGGCCCTGAAGGGTTCTCCTAAACAGAGGCTTTGACACAGCTCCAACGTGCATGTTTCCCATGTGTAGATGAGATTTGTTCTGATGGGTGAGTCAAGAAACAGCCATATGCTGGTATTGAAATCCAGGCCTCTGAGGAGAGATGCCTGGAAACCAAAGCAATGGATCCGATTGGTGCCTAGGGGCCTGTTCGTTCCTTTTTACCTCTGGGGACATCAGTCTACGGGTCTGAGTGCAGGTAGGTGCTCAGATGGGCTCAGATTGCCCCTGTTTGTCCTGGGAAGCCACAACTATTGGGATGGCCTCAGGGACTTTGGAGGTTATCCTACTAGTAGGGTTGTGGCCATTGGAATGGGCACATACAATTCCCTTGGAGAGGGCAAGTACAGTCCTCAGGTTTAGCTCCAGGGCCCTGAGCCTGTAGGGTGTGTAGGCCAGAGCTGTTTGGACAGTTGTCTGAAAACACAAACTCGGCTTATGTTTTGGGTCATAGGTATGGCAGGACTGATCTACAGACCATGAGGAGAACACTTCGGGATATGAAAAAAGGGCGAGTGTGAGGCTCTTGCTCAAGTTTTTGTCTCTGGATATCGTGTCACACATGGTCGTGAAATTGCCGGGTGACTTCATGGGAAATGGACGAGTCTTACTCTCTGGGGTTTCGGTCCCGTCCAAAGAGTTTGGGGTCATTCTGGGGATGGAAGAAGTCCGTTTTTCTGTTGTTGTTGTCGATTTGTTTCATTTTGTTTTTCAACCTCAGATGTCCCACCAAATGAGGGATTCCAGAGTAGAGCCCTGGGGTGGGGCGACTGGACAACCAGAAATCTGGTTAAAAATTGGGGACTAGGGACATGTCAAGCCCATTATGACATCTAATGGCCCAGCCACTGAGAGGACTTACTAGAGGACAGGACTCACGCTGAGGTCACAATGCGTGTTTATGCTCTCATCGCACGCAAGAATGGGCGGGGCCTCAGGGTGAATGCTGGTTTCTCCTACACTGAACGTTGGACAACATGCCAACCACAAGGTTTCTTGCCATGGGTCAGGAAGAGTTCTGATTTCTGCATCACAGTCACCCGTGAGCAGTGATTGGAGATAAGGTCTAGGTTCTGAAGCCTGAAAACTGAGGTAGGGAAGAGATGATGACCTAAGGCCATGGCGGGTCTGATGTGCTCAGCGTGCGGTCAGCTGTCTGGGTGTTGGTCAGCAGGTCCGGGCTCAGGTTGTGTCAGACAGTGCATTAGTGCCCAGGTTAGACTATATAATTTGGGTACATTCGAGTGCCGTGTAGGTTTATCCTCATTTAAGCTGCCTGGGCTGCTCATTAGGCAATATATTTTTTCTAGAGGGCAGGCAGAGTGCTTCATTGTCGGTCCGGAATTGCCAAACTTGAGGGCTTCGGGGCCAGGAGAGTGAGGACGGAATTCTGAGAACACAAGCTAGATTTCGGATTCAGTGTGAGGGCACGGCAGGTACCCCCTGCAGATCTGAACCAATATCTCATGCATCTGAAGTCAGGGCGAGGATCCGACGTTGGCTCAGGTTGGAGTTTCTGTGCATGACGGCCCCTTCATGAAGGGAGCGGAATCTCGAGGCCATGGAGGTTTTCCACGTTGGGAGATGTGGGATGCCCCCTTCAAGGATTCCTTTTGCGGGACAATTTAGACCTGTTGGACAGCTCCAGGACATCCCATATGGAATGACTCCAGAGCACCGTTCCAGGATGGATGCCGGGAAGTCCGCCTCGCCTTCCAATTGTCCCCTAGCAACAAGACAGTTTAGATCTAATGGATCTGCGGGAGCAACCGTGGTGGCTGAGTTGAAATGCACTTTCCAGAGGATGGGTCCTAACGTGTGTTTGTGTCCATGAGGGCCTTGGAATGGGGAGGTGGCACCGGGACCCTGAAGTATTCTCCTAAGCTTTGGCTTAGCTCCCATGCACAAGATTCCTTGTGGAGACGAGATTTGATCTGATGGGTGCCTCAGGAAATCCCCTCTGCTGGTATTGGAATCCAGGCTTTTGAGGAGACATGCCTGTAAACCAAAGCAATGGATCCGATAATGGCCTCGGGTCCTGTCTGGTTCAATCTTCTTGGTATGAGTGGAGGTAGATGAGTGGAGGTAGATGTTCAGCCGGTATCAACCGCACTTTTTTGTCCCGGGCGACCTACACTATTGGGATGGCCTCAGGGACTTTGGAGGGTTCTCCAAATTTGTACGATTTTTGACAATGGAATGGGCAGAATTCCCATAGATTGGGTGGGGGCAGTCCTAATGTGTGGCTCCAGGGGCCCCAGCCTGGAGGGAGTGTGGCTCAGAACTTTGAGGACAGAAGACTGAAAACACAAACTCAGCTTAAGTTTGGGGACGTAGGTATGGCACGCCCGATCTACAAACCATGAGAAGAACTCTTCAGGATATGAAGAATGAGCGAGTCTGAGGCGCTTGCTCAGGCTTTTGTCTCTGGATTTTGCTTCAGCGATGGCCGTGGAATGTTGGGGAGGTCTCATGGGCCATGGACGAATCTTCCTCTCTGTGGATTTGGCCCGATCCCAATTGTTTTTCGTCCATCTGTGGGATGGGAGGACTCCTTTCAGGTTTGTTACCTCAGGTGTCCCACCAAAAGAGGAATTCCAAAGCAGAGCCCTGGGGAAGAGTGAAGGGACAACCCGAACTATGGTTAAAAATTGGGGCCTAGGGGCATGGCAAGCCCAATATGCTGTCTCTTCATATAGGCCCTGAGAGGCCTTACCTGAGGACTGGGCTCAGGCTGAGGGTCACAATGTGTGTTTGTGACCAATGTGGCCCGCAAGCATGGGCTGGGCCTCATGGGCCATGCTTGTTTCAACTACACTGAACGTTGGACAACATGCCAAACACAAGGTTTCTTGCCATGGGGAAAGAGTTCTGATTTCTGCATCATTTTCAAACCTGGGCAGTGGTTGGAGATAAGGTCTAGGTTCTGGTGCCTGAAAACCGCAGTTGGGAAGAGATGACGACCTAAGGCCATGGCGGGTCCGATGTGCTCAGTGTGCGGCCAGCTGTCTGGGTGGGACCAGGAGGTCCAGGCTCAGGCTGGGTCATAAGGGGAAATAGTGCCCAGGTCAGCCTATATGTTTGGGGTACAGCCGAATGGCGTTCAGGTTGATCCTCATTTGCGGTTTCGGGGTAGCCCTGAGGGCAATGTTTTACTTCTGTAGGGCAGGCAGAGTGCGGCATTGTAGTTCTGGATTGCCCAACTGGAGGGCTTGTGGGCCAGTAGTCTGAGGACGGAGTCTGAGAACCCAAGCTAGGCCTAGGTTTCTGGGTGAGGATATGGCAGGCACAATCTACAGACCTCAATCGAGATCTCGTGCATCTGAAGTCAGGGCAAGGATCAGACGATCGCTCAGGTTGGACTTTCTGCCCTGATGGCCCTTTCTTGAAGGGGGTTGGATCACGAGGACATGGGGGTTTTCCCACGATGGGAGTTGTGAGAAGCTCCAAACTGCAAAGATTCTTCTGCAGGACAATTAAGACCTGTTGGTTGGCTCCAGGCCAACGATTCCGAGCAGGGTCCTAAGGATGGATGGCTGGGTAGCCCACCTCGCATTCCAATGGTCTCCAAGCAACAAGACAGGTGAGATCTGCTGGATGTTGGGGGCAACCGAGGAGGCTGAGTTGAAATGGACTCTCCTGTGGATGTGTCCTAATATGTTTTTGTGTCTATGGAGACCTTGGAATGAAGCGGTGGCCCTGGGGCCCTGAAGGGTTCTCCTAAACAGAGGCTTTGACACAGCTCCAACGTGCATGTTTCCCATGTGTAGATGAGATTTGTTCTGATGGGTGAGTCAAGAAACAGCCATATGCTGGTATTGAAATCCAGGCCTCTGAGGAGAGATGCCTGGAAACCAAAGCAATGGATCCGATTAGTGCCTAGGGGCCTGTTCGTTCCTTTTTACCTCTGGGGACATCAGTCTACGGGTCTGAGTGCAGGTAGGTGCTCAGATGGGCTCAGATTGCCCCTGTTTGTCCTTGGGAAGCCACAACTATTGGGATGGCCTCAGGGACTTTGGAGGTTATCCTACTAGTAGGGTTGTGGCCATTGGAATGGGCACATACAATTCCCTTGGAGAGGGCAAGTACAGTCCTCAGTTTTTGCTCCAGGGCCCTGAGCCTGTAGGGTGTGTAGGCCAGAGCTGTTTGGACAGTTGTCTGAAAACACAAACTCGGCTTATGTTTTGGGTCATAGGTATGGCAGGACTGATCTACAGACCATGAGGAGAACACTTCGGGATATGAAAAAAGGGCGAGTGTGAGGCTCTTGCTCAAGTTTTTGTCTCTGGATATCGTGTCACACATGGTCGTGAAATTGCCGGGTGACTTCATGGGAAATGGACGAGTCTTACTCTCTGGGGTTTCGGTCCCGTCCAAAGAGTTTGGGGTCATTCTGGGGATGGAAGAAGTCCGTTTTTTTGTTGTTGTTGTCGATTTGTTTCATTTTGTTTTTCAACCTCAGATGTCCCACCAAATGAGGGATTCCAGAGTAGAGCCCTGTGGTGGGGCGACTGCACAACCAGAAATCTGGTTAAAAATTGGGGACTAGGGACATGTCAAGCCCATTATGACATCTAATGGTCCAGCAACTGAGAGGACTTACTAGAGGACAGGACTCACGCTGAGGTCACAATGCGTGTTTATGCTCTCGTCGCACTCAAGAATGGGAGGGGCCTCAGGGTGAATGCTGGTTTCTCCTACACTGAACGTTGGACAACATGCCAACCACAAGGTTTCTTGCCATGGGTCAGGAAGAGTTCTGATTTCTGCATCACAGTCACCCGTGGGCAGTGATTGGAGATAAGGTCTAGGTTCTGAAGCCTGAAAACTGAGGTAGGGAAGAGATGATGACCTAAGGCCATGGCGGGTCTGATGTGCTCAGCGTGCGGTCAGCTGTCTGGGTGTTGGTCAGCAGGTCCGGGCTCAGGTTGTGTCAGACAGTGCATTAGTGCCCAGGTTAGACTATATAATTTGGGTACATTCGAGTGCCGTGTAGGTTTATCCTCATTTAAGCTGCCTGGGCTGCTCATTAGGCAATATATTTTTTCTAGAGGGCAGGCAGAGTGCTTCATTGTCGGTCCGGAATTGCCAAACTTGAGGGCTTCGGGGCCAGGAGAGTGAGGACGGAATTCTGAGAACACAAGCTAGATTTCGGATTCAGTGTGAGGGCACGGCAGGTACCCCCTGCAGATCTGAACCAATATTCATGCATCTGAAGTCAGGGCGAGGATCCGACGTTGGCTCAGGTTGGAGTTTCTGTGCATGACGGCCCCTTCATGAAGGGAGCGGAATCTCGAGGCCATGGAGGTTTTCCACGTTGGGAGATGTGGGATGCCCCCTTCAAGGATTCCTTTTGCGGGACAATTGAGACCTGTTGGACAGCTCCAGGACATCCCATATGGAATGACTCCAGAGCACCGTTCCAGGATGGATGCCGGGAAGTCCGCCTCGCCTTCCAATTGTCCCCTAGCAACAAGACAGTTTAGATCTAATGGATCTGCGGGAGCAACCGTGGTGGCTGAGTTGAAATGCACTTTCCAGAGGATGGGTCCTAACGTGTGTTTGTGTCCATGAGGGCCTTGGAATGGGGAGGTGGCACCGGGACCCTGAAGTATTCTCCTAAGCTTTGGCTTAGCTCCCATGCACAAGATTCCTTGTGGAGACGAGATTTGATCTGATGGGTGCCTCAGGAAATCCCCTCTGCTGGTATTGGAATCCAGGCTTTTGAGGAGACATGCCTGTAAACCAAAGCAATGGATCCGATAATGGCCTCGGGTCCTGTCTGGTTCAATCTTCTTGGTATGAGTGGAGGTAGATGAGTGGAGGTAGATGTTCAGCCGGTATCAACCGCACTTTTTGTCCCGGGCGACCTACACTATTGGGATGGCCTCAGGGACTTTGGAGGGTTCTCCAAATTTGTACGATTTTTGACAATGGAATGGGCAGAATTCCCATGGATTGGGTGGGGGCAGTCCTAATGTGTGGCTCCAGGGGCCCCAGCCTGGAGGGAGTGTGGCTCAGGACTTTGAAACAGAAGACTGAAAACACAAACTCAGCTTAAGTTTGGGGACGTAGGTATGGCACGCCCGATCTACAAACCATGAGAAGAACTCTTCAGGATATGAAGAATGAGCGAGTCTGAGGCGCTTGCTCAGGCTTTTGTCTCTGGATTTTGTTTCAGCGATGGCCGTGGAATGTTGGGGAGGTCTCATGGGCCATGGACGAATCTTCCTCTCTGTGGATTTGGCCCGATCCCAATTGTTTTTCGTCAATCTGTGGGATGGGAGGACTCCTTTCCGGTTTGTTACCTCAGGTGTCCCACCAAAAGAGGAATTCCAAAGCAGAGCCCTGGGGAAGAGTGAAGGGACAACCCGAACTATGGTTAAAAATTGGGGCCTAGGGGCATGGCAAGCCCAATATGCTGTCTCTTCATATAGGCCCTGAGAGGCCTTACCTGAGGACTGGGCTCAGGCTGAGGGTCACAATGTGTGTTTGTGACCAATGTGGCCCGCAAGCATGGGCTGGGCCTCATGGGCCATGCTTGTTTCAACTACACTGAACTTTGGACAACATGCCAAACACAAGGTTTCTTGCCATGGGGAAAGAGTTCTGATTTCTGCATCATTTTCATCCCTGGGCAGTGGTTGGAGATAAGGTCTAGGTTCTGGTGCCTGAAAACCGCAGTTGGGAAGAGATGACGACCTAAGGCCATGGCGGGTCCGATGTGCTCAGTGTGCGGCCAGTTGTCTGGGTGGGACCAGGAGGTCCAGGCTCAGGCTGGGTCAGAAGGGGAAATCGTGCCCAGGTCAGCCTATATGTTTGGGGTACAGCCGAATGGCGTTCAGGTTGATCCTCATTTGGGGTTTCGGGGTAGCCCTGAGGGCAATGTTTTACTTCTGTAGGGCAGGCAGAGTGCGGCATTGTAGTTCTGGATTGCCCAACTGGAGGGCTTGTGGGCCAGTAGTCTGAGGACGGAGTCTGAGAACCCAAGCTAGGCCTAGGTTTCTGGGTGAGGATATGGCAGGCACAATCTACAGACCTCAATCGAGATCTCGTGCATCTGAAGTCAGGGCAAGGATCAGACGATCGCTCAGGTTGGACTTTCTGCCCTGATGGCCCTTTCTTGAAGGGGGTTGGATCACGAGGACATGGGGGTTTTCCCACGATGGGAGTTGTGAGAAGCTCCAAACTGCAAAGATTCTTCTGCAGGACAATTAAGACCTGTTGGTTGGCTCCAGGCCAACGATTCCGAGCAGGGTCCTAAGGATGGATGGCTGGGTAGCCCACCTCGCATTCCAATGGTCTCCAAGCAACAAGACAGGTGAGATCTGCTGGATGTGGGGGGCAACCGAGGAGGCTGAGTTGAAATGGACTCTCCTGTGGATGTGTCCTAATATGTTTTTGTGTCTATGGAGACCTTGGAATGAAGCGGTGGCCCTGGGGCCCTGAAGGGTTCTCCTAAACAGAGGCTTTGACACAGCTCCAACGTGCATGTTTCCCATGTGTAGATGAGATTTGTTCTGATGGGTGAGTCAAGAAACAGCCATATGCTGGTATTGAAATCCAGGCCTCTGAGGAGAGATGCCTGGAAACCAAAGCAATGGATCCGATTAGTGCCTAGGGGCCTGTTCGTTCCTTTTTACCTCTGGGGACATCAGTCTACGGGTCTGAGTGCAGGTAGGTGCTCAGATGGGCTCAGATTTCCCCTGTTTGTCCTGGGAAGCCACAACTATTGGGATGGCCTCAGGGACTTTGGAGGTTATCCTACTAGTAGGGTTGTGGCCATTGGAATGGGCACATACAATTCCCTTGGAGAGGGCAAGTACAGTCCTCAGTTTTTGCTCCAAGGCCCTAAGCCTGTAGGGTGTGTAGGCCAGAGCTGTTTGGACAGTTGTCTGAAAACACAAACTCGGCTTATGTTTTGGGTCATAGGTATGGCAGGACTGATCTACAGACCATGAGGAGAACACTTCGGGATATGAAAAAAGGGCGAGTGTGAGGCTCTTGCTCAAGTTTTTGTCTCTGGATATCGTGTCACACATGGTCGTGAAATTGCCGGGTGACTTCATGGGAAATGGACGAGTCTTACTCTCTGGGGGTTCGGTCCCGTCCAAAGAGTTTGGGGTCATTCTGGGGATGGAAGAAGTCCGTTTTTTTGTTGTTGTTGTCGATTTGTTTCATTTTGTTTTTCAACCTCAGATGTCCCACCAAATGAGGGATTCCAGAGTAGAGCCCTGGGGTGGGGCGACTGGACAACCAGAAATCTGGTTAAAAATTGGGGACTAGGGACATGTCAAGCCCATTATGACATCTAATGGTCCAGCAACTGAGAGGACTTACTAGAGGACAGGACTCACGCTGAGGTCACAATGCGTGTTTATGCTCTCGTCGAACTCAAGAATGGGAGGGGCCTCAGGGTGAATGCTGGTTTCTCCTACACTGAACGTTGGACAACATGCCAACCACAAGGTTTCTTGCCATGGGTCAGGAAGAGTTCTGATTTCTGCATCACAGTCACCCGTGGGCAGTGATTGGAGATAAGGTGTAGGTTCTGAAGCCTGAAAACTGAGGTAGGGAAGAGATGATGACCTAAGGCCATGGCGGGTCTGATGTGCTCAGCGTGCGGTCAGCTGTCTGGGTGTTGGTCAGCAGGTCCGGGCTCAGGTTGTGTCAGACAGTGCATTAGTGCCCAGGTTAGACTATATAATTTGGGTACATTCGAGTGCCGTGTAGGTTTATCCTCATTTAAGCTGCCTGGGCTGCTCATTAGGCAATATATTTTTTCTAGAGGGCAGGCAGAGTGCTTCATTGTCGGTCCGGAATTGCCAAACTTCAGGGCTTCGGGGCCAGGAGAGTGAGGACGGAAGTCTGAGAACAGAAGCTAGACTTCGGATTCAGTGTGAGGGCATGGCAGGTACCCCCTGCAGATCTGAACCAATATCTCATGCATCTGAAGTCAGGGCGAGGATCCGAAGTTGGTTCAGGTTGGAGTTTTTGTGCATGACGGCCCCTTCATGAAGGGAGCGAAATCTCGAGGCCATGGAGGTTTTCCACGTTGGGAGATGTGGGATGCCCCCTTCAAGGATTTCTTTTGCGGGACAATTGAGACCTGTTGGACAGCTCCAGGACATCCCATATGGAATGACTCCAGAGCACCGTTCGAGGATGGATGCCTGGGAAGTCCGCCTCACCTTCCAATTGTCTCCTAGCAACAAGACAGTTTAGATCTAATGGATCTGCGGGAGCACCCGGGGTGGCTGTGTTGAAATGCACTTTCAAGAGGATGGGTCCTAACGTGTGTTTGTGTCCATGAGGGCCTTGGAATGGGGAGGTGGCACCGGGACCCTGAAGTATTCTCCTAAGCTTTGGCTTAGCTCCCATGCCCAAGTTTCCTTGTGGAGACGAGATTTGTTCTGTTGGGTGCCTCAGGAAATCCTCTCTGCTGGTATTGGAATTCAGGCTTTTGAGGAGACATGCCTGTAAACCAAAGCAATGGATCCGATAATGGCCTCGGGTCCTGTCTGGTTCAATCTTCTTGGTATGAGTGGAGGTAGATGAGTGGAGGTAGATGCTCAGCCGGTATCAACCGCCCTTTTTGTCCCGGGCGACCTACATTATTGGGATGGCCTCAGGGACTTTGGAGGGTTCTCCTAATTTGTACGATTTTTGACAATGGAATGGGCAGAATTCCCATGGATTGGGTGGGGGCAGTCCTAATGTGTGGCTCCAGGGGCCCCAGCCTGGAGGGAGTGTGGCTCAGGACTTTGAGGACAGAAGACTGAAAACACAAACTCAGCTTAAGTTTGGGGACGAGGGATGGCACGCCCGATCTACAAACCATGAGAAGAACTCTTTAGGATATGAAGAATGAGCTTGTCTGAGGCGCTTGCTCAGGCTTTTGTGTCTGGATTTTGTTTCAGCGATGGCCGTGGAATGTTGGGGAGGTCTCATGGGCCATGGACGAATCTTCCTCTCTGTGGATTTGGCCCGATCCCAATTGTTTTTCGTCAATCTGTGGGATGGGAGGACTCCTTTCAGGTTTGTTACCTCAGGTGTCCCACCAAAAGTGGAATTCCAAAGCAGAGCCCTGGGGAAGAGTGAAGGGACAACCCGAACTATGGTTAAAAATTGGGGCCTAGGGGCATGGCAAGCCCAATATGCTGTCTCTTCATATAGGCCCTGAGAGGCCTTACCTGAGGACTGGGCTCAGGCTGAGGGTCACAATGTGTGTTTGTGACCAATGTGGCCCGCAAGATTGGGCTGGGCCTCATGGGCCACGCTTGTTGCAACTACACTGAACGTTGGACAACATGCCAAACACAAGGTTTCTTGCCATGGGGAAAGAGTTCTGATTTCTGCATCATTTTCAACCCTGGGCAGTGGTTGGAGATAAGGTCTAGCTTCTGGTGCCAGAAAACCGCAGTTGGGAAGAGATGACGACCTAAGGCCATGGCGGGTCCGATGTGCTCAGTGTGCGGCCAGCTGTCTGGGTGGGACCAGGAGGTCCAGGCTCAGGCTGGGTCAGAAGGGGAAATAGTGCCCAGGTCAGCCTATATGTTTGGGGTACAGCCGAATGGCGTTCAGTTTGATCCTCATTTGCGGTTTCGGGGTAGCCCTGAGGGCAATGTTTTACTTCTGTAGGGCAGGCAGAGTGCGGCATTGTAGTTCTGGATTGCCCAACTGGAGGGCTTGTGGGCCATTAGTCTGAGGACGGAGTCTGAGAACCCAAGCTAGGCCTAGGTTTCTGGGTGAGGATATGGCAGGCACAATCTACAGACCTCAATCGAGATCTCGTGCATCTGAAGTCAGGGCAAGGATCAGACGATCGCTCAGGTTGGACTTTCTGCCCTGATGGCCCTTTCTTGAAGGGGGTTGGATCACCAGGACATGGGGGTTTTCCCACGATGGGAGTTGTGAGAAGCTCCAAACTGCAAAGATTCTTCTGCAGGACAATTAAGACCTGTTGGTTGGCTCCAGGCCAACGATTCCGAGCAGGGTCCTAAGGATGGATTGCTGGGTAGCCCACCTCGCATTCCAATGGTCTCCAAGCAACAAGACAGGTGAGATCTGCTGGATGTGGGGGGCAACCGAGGAGGCTGAGTTGAAATGGACTCTCCTGTGGATGTGTCCTAATATGTTTTTGTGTCTATGGAGACCTTGGAATGAAGCGGTGGCCCTGGGGCCCTGAAGGGTTCTCCTAAACAGAGGCTTTGACACAGCTCCAACGTGCATGTTTCCCATGTGTAGATGAGATTTGTTCTGATGGGTGAGTCAAGAAACAGCCATATGCTGGTATTGAAATCCAGGCCTCTGAGGAGAGATGCCTGGAAACCAAAGCAATGGATCCGATTAGTGCCTAGGGGCCTGTTCGTTCCTTTTTACCTCTGGGGACATCAGTCTACGGGTCTGAGTGCAGGTAGGTGCTCAGATGGGCTCAGATTGCCCCTGTTTGTCCTGGGAAGCCACAACTATTGGGATGGCCTCAGGGACTTTGGAGGTTATCCTACTAGTAGGGTTGTGGCCATTGGAATGGGCACATACAATTCCCTAGGAGAGGGCAAGTACAGTCCTCAGGTTTGGCTCCAGGGCCCTGAGCCTGTAGGGTGTCTAGGCCAGAGCTGTTTGGACAGTTGTCTGAAAACACAAACTCGGCTTATGTTTTGGGTCATAGGTATGGCAGGACTGATCTACAGACCATGAGGAGAACACTTCGGGATATGAAAAAAGGGCGAGTGTGAGGCTCTTGCTCAAGTTTTTGTCTCTGGATATCGTGTCACACATGGTCGTGAAATTGCCGGGTGACTTCATGGGAAATGGACCAGTCTTACTCTCTGGGGGTTCGGTCCCGTCCAAAGAGTTTGGGGTCATTCTGGGGATGGAAGAAGTCCGTTTTTTTGTTGTTGTTGTCGATTTGTTTCATTTTGTTTTTCAACCTCAGACGTCCCACCAAATGACGGATTCCAGAGTAGAGCCCTGGGGTGGGGCGACTGGACAACCAGAAATCTGGTTAAAAATTGGGGACTAGGGACATGTCAAGCCCATTATGACATCTAATGGTCCAGCCACTGAGAGGACTTACAGAGGACAGGACTCACGCTGAGGTCACAATGCCTGTTTATGCTCTCGTCGCATGCAAGAATGGGCGGGGACTCAGGGTGAATGATGGTTTCTCCTACACTGAACGCTGGACAACATGCCAACCACAAGGTTTCTTGCCATGGGTCAGGAAGAGTTCTGATTTCTGCATCACAGTCACCCGTGGGCAGTGATTGGAGATAAGGTCTAGGTTCTGAAGTCTGAAAACTGAGGTAGGGAAGAGATGATGACCTAAGGCCATGGCGGGTCTGATGTGCTCAGCGTGCGGTCAGCTGTCTGGGTGTTGGTCAGCAGGTCCGGGCTCAGGTTGTGTCAGACAGTGCATTAGTGCCCAGGTTAGACTATATAATTTGGGTACATTTGAGTGCCGTGTAGGTTTATCCTCATTTAAGCTGCCTGGGCTGCTCATTAGGCAATATATTTTTTCTAGAGGGCAGTCAGAGTGCTTCATTGTCGGTCCGGAATTGCCAAACTTGAGGGCTTCTGGGCCAGGAGAGTGAGGACGGAAGTCTGAGAACAGAACTAGACTTCGGATTCAGTGTGAGGGCACGCAGGTACCCCCTGCAGATCTGAACCAATATCTCATGCATCTGAAGTCAGGGCGAGGATCCGACATTGGCTCAGGTTGGAGTTTCTGTGCATGACGGCCCCTTCATGAAGGGAGCGGAATCTCGAGGCCATGGAGGTTTTCCACGTTGGGAGATGTGGGATGCCCCCTTCAAGGATTCCTTTTGCGGGACAATTGAGACCTGTTGGACAGCTCCAGGACATCCCATATGGAATGACTCCAGAGCACCGTTCGAGGATGGATGCCTGGGAAGTCCGCCTCGCCTTCCAATTGTCTCCTAGCAACAAGACAGTTTAGATCTAATGGATCTGCGGGAGCACCCGGGGTGGCTGAGTTGAAATGCACTTTCCAGAGGATGGGTCCTAACGTGTGTTTGTGTCCATGAGGGCCTTGGAATGGGGAGGTGGCACCGGGACCCTGAAGTATTCTCCTAAGCTTTGGCTTAGCTCCCATGCACAAGTTTCCTTGTGGAGACGAGATTTGTTCTGATGGGTGCCTCAGGAAATCCTCTCTGCTGTTATTGGAATCCAGGCTTCTGAGGAGACATGCCTGTAAACCAAAGCAATAGATCCGATCATGGCCTCGGCTCCTGTCTGGTTCAATCTTCTTGGTATGAGTGGAGGTAGATGAGTGGAGTTAGATGCTCAGCCGGTATCAACCGCCCTTTTTTGTCCCGGGCGACCTACACTATTGGGATGGCCTCAGGGACTTTGGAGGGTTCTCCTAATTTGTACGATTTTTGACAATGGAATGGGCAGAATTCCCATGGATTGGGTGGGGGCAGTCCTAATGTGTGGCTCCAGGGGCCCCAGCCTGGAGGGAGTGTGGCCCAGGACTTTGAGGACAGAAGACTGAAAACACAAACTCAGCTTAAGTTTGGGGACGTAGGTATGGCACGCCCGATCTACAAACCATGAGAAGAACTCTTCAGGATATGAAGAATGAGCGAGTCTGAGGCGCTTGCTCAGGCTTTTGTCTCTGTATTTTGTTTCAGCGATGGCCGTGGAATGTTGGGGAGGTCTCATGGGCCATGGACGAATCTTCCTCTCTGTGGATTTGGCCCGATCCCAATTGTTTTTCGTCAATCTGTGGGATGGGAGGACTCCTTTCAGTTTTGTTACCTCAGGTGTCCCACCAAAAGAGGAATTCCAAAGCAGAGACCTGGGGAAGAGTGAAGGGACAACCCGAACTATGGTTAAAAATTGCGGCCTAGGGGCATGGCAAACCCAATATGCTGTCTCTTCATATAGGCCCTGAGAGGCCTTACCTGAGGACTGGGCTCAGGCTGAGGGTCACAATGTGTGTTTGTGACCAATGTGGCCCGCAAGCATGGGCTGGGCCTCATGGGCCACGCGTGTTTCAACTACACTGAACGTTGGACAACATGCCAAACACAAGGTTTCTTGCCATGGGGAAAGAGTTCTGATTTCTGCATCATTTTCAACCCTGGGCAGTGTTTGGAGATAAGGTCTAGGTTCTTGTGCCTGAAAACCGCAGTTGGGAAGAGATGACGACCTAAGGCCATGGCGGGACCGATGTGCTCAGTGTGCGGCCAGCTGTCTGGGTGGGACCAGGAGGTCCAGGCTCAGGCTGGGTCAGAAGGGGAAATAGTGCCCAGGTCAGCCTATATGTTTGGGGTACAGCCGAATGGCGTTCAGGTTGATCCTCATTTGCGGTTTCGGGGTAGCCCTGAGGGCAATATTTGTCTTCTGTAGGGCAGGCAGAGTGCGGCATTGTAGTTCTGGATTGCCCAACTGGAGGGCTTGTGGGCCAGTAGTCTGAGGACGGAGTCTAAGAACCCAAGCTAGGCCTACGTTTCTGGGTGAGGATATGGCAGGCACAATCTACAGACATCAATCGAGATCTCGTGCATCTGAAGTCAGGGCAAGGATCAGACGATCGCTCAGGTTGGACTTTCTGCCCTGATGGCCCTTTCTTGAAGGGGGTTGGATCACGAGGACATGGGGGTTTTCCCACGATGGGAGTTGTGAGAAGCTCCAAACTGCAAAGATTCTTCTGCAGGACAATTGAGACCTGTTGGTTGGCTCCAGGCCAACGATTCCGAGCGGGGTTCTAAGGATGGATGGCTGGGTAGACCACCTCGCATTCCAATGGTCTCCAAGCAACAAGACAGGTTAGATCTGCTGGATGTGGGGGGCAACCGAGGAGGCTGAGTTGAAATGGACTCTCCTGTGGATGTGTCCTAATATGTTTTTGTGTCTATGGAGACCTTGGAATGAAGCGGTGGCCCTGGGGCCCTGAGGGGTTCTCCTAAACAGAGCCTTTGACACAGCTCCAACGTGCATGTTTCCCATGTGTAGATGAGATTTGTTCTGATGGGTGAGTCAAGAAACAGCCATATGCTGGTATTGAAATCCAGGCCTCTGAGGAGAGATGCCTGGAAACCAAAGCAATGGATCTGATTAGTGCCTAGGGGACTGTTCGTTCCTTTTTACCTCTGGGGACATCAGTCTACGGGTCTGAGTGCAGGTAGGTGCTCAGATGGGCTCAGATTGCCCCTGTTTGTCCTGGGAAGCCACAACTATTGGGATGGCCACAGGGACTTTGGAGGTTATCCTACTAGTAGGGTTGTGGCCATTGGAATGGGCACATACAATTCCCTTGGAGAGGGCATACAGTCCTCAGGTTTGGCTCCAGGGCCCTGAGCCTGTAGGGTGTGTAGGCCAGAGCTGTTTGGACAGTTGTCTGAAAACACAAACTCGGCTTATGTTTTGGGTCATAGGTATGGCAGGACTGATCTACAGACCATGAGGAGAACACTTCGGGATGTGAAAAAACGGCGAGTGTGAGGCTCTTGCTCAAGTTTTTGTCTCTGGATATCGTGTCACTCATGGTCGTGAAATTGCCGGGTGACTTCATGGGAAATGGACGAGTCTTACTCTCTGGGGGTTCGGTCCCGTCCAAAGAGTTTTGGGTCATTCTGGGGATGGAAGAAGTCCGTTTTTTTGTTGTTGTTGTCGATTTGTTTCATTTTGTTTTTCAACCTCAGATGTCCCACCAAATGAGGGATTCCAGAGTAGAGCCCTGGGGTGGGGCGACTGGACAACCAGAAATCTGGTTAAAAATTGGGGACTAAAGACATGTCAAGCCCATTATGACATCTAATGGTCCAGCCACTGAGAGGACTTACTAGAGGACAGGACTCACGCTGAGGTCACAATGCGTGTTTATGCTCTCCTCGCACTCAAGAATGGGCGGGGCCTCAGGGTGAATGCTGGTTTCTCCTACACTGAACGTTGGACAACATGCCAACCACAAGGTTTCTTGCCATGGGTCAGGAAGAGTTCTGATTTCTGCATCACAGTCACTCGTGGGCAGTGATTGGAGATAAGGTCTAGGTTCTGAAGCCTGAAAACTGAGGTAGGGAAGAGATGATGACCTAAGGCCATGGCGGGTCTGATGTGCTCAGCGTGCGGTCAGCTGTCTGGGTGTTGGTCAGCAGGTCCGGGCTCAGGTTGTGTCAGACAGTGCATTAGTGCCCAGGTTAGACTATATAATTTGGGTACAT
Source organism: Mustela nivalis (assembly GCF_964662115.1). Taxonomy (NCBI): domain Eukaryota; kingdom Metazoa; phylum Chordata; class Mammalia; order Carnivora; family Mustelidae; genus Mustela; species Mustela nivalis. The sequence goes on along the minus strand of NW_028135983.1, from coordinate 171,831 downwards.
TCGAGTGCCGTGTAGGTTTATCTTCATTTAAGCTGCCTGGGCTGCTCATTAGGCAATATATTTTTTCTAGAGGGCAGGCAGAGTGCTTCATTGTCGGTCCGGAATTGCCAAACTTGAGGGCTTCGGGGCCAGGAGAGTGAGGACGGAAGTCTGAGAACACAAGCTAGACTTCGGATTCAGGGTGAGGGCACAGCAGGTACCCCCTGCAGATCTGAACCAATATCTCATGCATCTGAAGTCAGGGCGAGGATCCGACGTTGGCTCAGGTTGGAGTTTCTGTGCATGACGGCCCCTTCATGAAGGGAGCGGAATCTCGAGGCCATGGAGGTTTTCCACGTTGGGAGATGTGGGATGCCCCCTTCAAAGATTCCTTCTGCGGGACAATTGAGACCTGTTGGACAGCTCCAGGACATCCCATATGGAATGACTCCAGAGCACCGTTCCAGGATGGATGCCTGGGAAGTCCGCCTCGCCTTCCAATTGTATCCTAGCAACAGGACAGTTTAGATCTAATGGATCTGCGGGAGCAACCGGGGTGGCTGTGTTGAAATGCACTTTCCAGGGGATGGGTCCTAACGTGTGTTTGTGTCCATGAGGGCCTTGGAATGGGGAGGTGGCACCGGGACCCTGAAGTATTCTCCTAAGCTTTGGCTTAGCTCCCATGCACAAGTTTCCTTGTGGAGACGAGATTTGTTCTGATGGGTGCCTCAGGAAATCCCCTCTGCTGGTATTGGAATCCAGGCTTTTGAGGAGACATGCCTGTAAACCAAAGCAATGGAACCGATCATGGCCTCGGCTCCTGTCTGGTTCAATCTTCTTGGTATGAGTGGAGGTAGATGAGTGGAGGTAGATGCTCAGCCGGTATCAACTGCCCTTTTTTGTCCCGGGCGACCTACACTATTGGGATGGCCCCAGGGACTTTGGAGGGTTCTCCTAATTTGTACGATTTTTGACAATGGAATGTGCAGAATTCCCATGGATTGGGTGGGGGCAGTCCTAATGTGTGGCTCAGGGGCCCCAGCATGGAGGGAGTGTGGCTCAGGTCTTTGAGGAAAGAAGACTGAAAACACAAACTCAGCTTAAGTTTGGGGACGTAGGTATGGCACGCCCGATCTACAAACCATGAGAAGAACTCTTCAGGATATGAAGAATGAGCGAGTCTGAGGCGCTTGCTCAGGCTTTTGTCTCTGGATTTTGTTTCAGCGATGGCCGTGGAATGTTGGGGAGGTCTCATGGGCCATGGACGAATCTTCCTCTCTGTGGATTTGGCCCGATCCCAATTGTTTTTTGTCAATCTGGGGATGGGAGGACTCCTTTCAGGTTTGTTACCTCAGGTGTCCCACCATAAGAGGAATTCCAAAGCAGAGCCCTGGGGAAGAGTGAAGGGACAACCCAAACTATGTTTAAAAATTGGGGCCTAAGGGCATGGCAAGCCCAATATGCTGTCTCTTCATATAGGCCCTGAGAGGCCTTACCTGAGGACTGGGCTCAGGCTGAGGGTCACAATGTGTGTTTGTGACCAATGTGGCCCGCAAGCATGGGCTGGGCCTCATGGGCCACGCTTGTTTCAACTACACTGAACGTTGGACAACATGCCAACGACAAGGTTTCTTGCCATGGGGAAAGAGTTCTGATTTCTGCATCATTTTCAACCTTGGGCAGTGGTTGGGGATAAGTTCTAGGATCTGGAGCCTGAAAACCGCAGTTGGGAAGAGATGACGACCTAAAGCCATGGCGGGACCGATGTGCTCAGTGTGCGGCCCCTGTCTGGGTGGGACCAGGAGGTCCAGGCTCAGGCTGGGTCAGAAGGGGAAATAGTGCCCAGGTCAGCCTACATGTTTGGGGTACAGCCGAATGGCGTGCAGGTTGATCCCTATTTGGGGTTTCAGGGTAGCCCTGAGGGCAATGTTTTACTTCTGTAGGGCAGGCAGAGTGCGGCATTGTAGTTCTGGATTGCCAAACTGGAGGGCTTGTGGGCCAGTAGTCTGAGGACGGAGTCTGAGAACCCAAGCTAGGCCTAGGTTTCTGGGTGAGGATATGGCAGGCACAATCTACAGACCTCAATAGAGATCTCGTGCATCTGAAGTCAGGGCAAGGATCAGACGATCGCTCAGGTTAGACTTTCTGCCCTGATGGCCCTTTCTTGAAAAGGGTTTGAATCACGAGGACATGGGGGTTTTCCCACGATGGGAGTTGTGAGAAGGTCCAAACTGCAAAGATTCTTCTAGAGGAAAATTGAGACCTGTTGGTTGGCTCCAGGCCAACGATTCCGAGCAGGGTTCTAAGGATGGATTGCTGGGTAGCCCACCTCGCATTCCAATAGTCTCCAAGCAACAAGACAGGTTAGATCTGCTGGATGTGGGGGGCAACCGAGGAGGCTGAGTTGAAATGGACTCTCCTGCGGATGTGTCCTAATATGTTTTTGTGTCTATGGAGACCTTGAAATGAAGCGGTGGCCCTGGGGCCCTGAAGGGTTCTCCTAAACAGAGGCTTTGACACAGCTCCAACATGCATGTTTCCCATGTGTAGATGAGATTTGTTCTGATGGGTGAGTCAAGAAACAGCCATATGCTGGTATTGAAATCCAGGCCTCTGAGGAGAGATGCCTGGAAACCAAAGCAATGTATCCGATTAGTGCCTAGGGGCCTGTTCGTTCCTTTTTACCTCTGGGGACATCAGTCTACGGGTCTGAGTGCAGGTACGTGCTCAGATGGGCTCAGATTGCCCCTGTTTGTCCTGGGAAGCCACAACTATTGGGATGGCCTCAGGGACTTTGGAGGTTATCCTACTAGTAGGGTTGTGGCCATTGGAATGGGCACATACAATTCCCTTGGAGAGGGCAAGTACAGTCCTCAGGTTTGGCTCCAGGGCCCTGAGCCTGTAGGGTGTGTAGGCCAGAGCTGTTTGGACAGTTGTCTGAAAACACAAACTCGGCTTATGTTTTGGGTCATAGGTATGGCAGGACTGATCTACAGACCATGAGGAGAACACTTCGGGATATGAAAAAAGGGCGAGTGTGAGGCTCTTGCTCAAGTTTTTGTCTCTGGATATCGTGTCACTCATGGTCGTGAAATTGCCGGGTGACTTCATGGGAAATGGACGAGTCTTACTCTCTGGGGATTCGGTCCCGTCCAAAGAGTTTGGGGTCATTCTGGGGATGGAAGAATTCCATTTTTTTGTTGTTGTTGTCGATTTGTTTCATTTTGTTTTTCAACTTCAGATGTCCCACAAAATGAGGGAATCCAGAGTAGAGCCCTGGGGTGGGGCGACTGGACAACCAGAAATCTGTTTAAAAATTGGGGACTAGGGACATGTCAAGCCCATTATGACATCTAATGGTCCAGCCACTGAGAGGACTTACTAGAGGACAGGACTTACGCTGAGGTCACAATGCGTGTTTATGCTCTCGTCGCACTCAAGAATGGGAGGGGCCTCAGGGTGAATGCTGGTTTCTCCTACACTGAACGTTGGACAACATGCCAACCACAAGGTTTCTTGCCATGGGTCAGGAAGAGTTCTGATTTCTGCATCACAGTCACCCGTGGGCAGTGATTGGAGATAAGGTCTAGGTTCTGAAGCCTGAAAACTGAGGTAGGGAAGAGATGATGACCTAAGGCCATGGCGGGTCTGATGTGCTCAGCGTGCGGTCAGCTGTCTGGGTGTTGGTCAGCAGGTCCGGGCTCAGGTTGTGTCAGACAGTGCATTAGTGCCCAGGTTAGACTATATAATTTGGGTACATTCGAGTGCCGTGTAGGTTTGTCCTCATTTAAACTGCCTGGGCTGCTCATTGGGCAATATATTTTTTCTAGAGGGCAGGCAGAGTGCTTCATTGTCGGTCCGGAATTGCCAAACTAGAGGGCTTCGGGGCCAGGAGAGTGAGGACGGAAGTCTGAGAACACAAGCTAGACTTCGGATTCAGGGTGAGGGCACGGCAGGTACCCCCTGCAGATCTGAACCAATATCTCATGCATCTGAGTCAGGGCGAGGATCCGACGTTGGCTCAGGTTGGAGTTTCTGTGCATGACGGCCCCTTCATGAAGGGAGCGGAATCTTGAGGCCATGGAGGTTTTCCACGTTGGGAGATGTGGGATGCCCCCTTCAAGGATTCCTTCTGCGGGACAATTGAGACCTGTTGGACAGCTCCAGGACATCCCATATGGAATGACTCCAGAGCACCGTTCCAGGATGGATGCCTGGGAAGTCCGCCTCCCCTCCAATTGTCTCCTAGCAACAAGAGAGTTTAGATCTAAAGGATCTGCGGGAGCAACCGGGGTGGCTGAGTTGAAATGCACTTTCCAGAGGATGGGTCCTAACGTGTGTTTGTGTTCATGCGGGCCTTGGTATGAAGAGGTGGCACCGGGACCCTGAAGTATTCTCCTAAGCTTTGGCTTAGCTCCCATGCACAAGTTTCCTTGTGGAGACGAGATTTGTTCGGATGGTTGCCTCAGGAAATATCCTCTGCTGGTATTGGAATCCAAGCTTTTGAGGAGACATGCCTGTAAACCAAAGCAATGGATCCGATAATGGTCTCGGGTCCTGTCTGGTTCAATCTTCTTGGTATGAGTGGAGGTAGATGAGTGGAGGTAGATGCTCACCCGGTATCAACCGCCCTTTTTTTCCCGGGCGACCTACACTATTGGGATGGCCTCAGGGACTTTGGAGGGTTCTCCTAATTTGTACGATTTTTGACAATGGAATGGGCAGAATTCCCATGGATTGGGTGGGGGCAGTCCTAATGTGTGGCTCCAGGGGCCCCAGCCTGGAGGGAGTGTGGCCCAGGACTTTGAGGACAGAAGACTGAAAACACAAACTCAGCTTAAGTTTGGGGACGTAGGTACGGCACGCCCGATCTACAAACCCTGAGAAGAACTCTTCAGGATATGAAGAATGAGCGAGTCTGAGGCGCTTGCTCATGCTTTTGTCTCTGGATTTTGTTTCAGCTTTGGCCGTGGAATGTTGGGGAGGTCTCATGGGCCATGGATGAATCTTCCTCTCTGTGGATTTGGCCCTATCCCAATTGTTTTTCGTCAATCTGTGGGATGGGAGGACTCCTTTCAGGTTTGTTACCTCAGGTGTCCCACCAAAAGAGGAATTCCAAAGCAGAGACCTGGGGAAGAGTGAAGGGACAACCCGAACTATGTTTAAAAATTGGGGCCTAAGGGCATGGCAAGCCCAATATGCTGTCTCTTCATATAGGCCCTGAGAGGCCTTACCTGAGGACTGGGCTCAGGCTGAGGGTTACAATGTGTGTTTGTGACCAATGTGGCCCGCAAGCATGGGCTGGGCCTCATGGGCCACGCTTGTTTCAACTACACTGAACGTTGGACAACATGCCAACCACAAGGTTTCTTGCCATGGGGAAAGAGTTCTGATTTCTGCATCATTTTCAACCCTGGGCAGTGGTTGGAGATAAGGTCTAGGTTCTGGAGCCTAAAAAACCGCAGTTGGGAAGAGATGACGACCTAAGGCCATGGCGGGTCCGATGTGCTCAGTGTGCGGCCAGCTGTCTGGGTGGGACCAGGAGGTCCAGGCTCAGGCTGGGTCAGAAGGGGAAATAGTGCCCAGGTCAGCCTATATGTTTGGGGTACAGCCGAATGGCGTGCAGGTTGATCCTCATTTGGGGTTTCGGGGTAGCCCTGAGGGCAATGTTTTACTTCTGTAGGGCAGCAGAGAGCGGCATTGTAGTTCTGGATTGCCCAACTGGAGGGCTTGTGGGCCAGTAGTCTGAGGACGGAGTCTGAGAACCCAAGCTAGGCCTAGGTTTCTGGGTGAGGATATGGCAGGCACAATCTACAGACCTCAATCGAGATCTCGTGCATCTGAAGTCAGGGCAAGGATCAGACGATCGCTCAGGTTGGACTTTCTGCCCTGATGGCCCTTTCTTGAAGGGGGTTGGATCACGAGGACATGGGGCTTTTCCCACGATGGGAGTTGTGAGAAGCTCCAAACTGCAAAGATTCTTCTGCAGGAAAATTGAGACCTGTTGGTTGGCTCCAGGCCAACGATTCCGAGCAGGGTTCTAAGGATGGATGGCTCGGTAGCCCACCTCGCATTCCAATGGTCTCCAAGCAACAAGACAGGTTAGATCTGCTGGAATGTGGGGGGCAACCGAGGAGGCTGAGTTGAAATGGACTCTCCTGTGGATGTGTCCTAATATGTTTTTGTGTCTATGGAGACCTTGGAATGAAGCGGTGGCCCTGGGGCCCTGAAGGGTTCTCCTAAACAGAGGCTTTGACACAGCTCCAACGTGCATGTTTCCCATGTGTAGATGAGATTTGTTCCGATGGGTGAGTCAAGAAACAGCCATATGCTGGTATTGAAATCCAGGCCTCTGAGGAGAGATGCCTGGAAACCAAAGCAATGGATCCGATTAGTGCCTAGGGGCCTGTTCGTTCCTTTTTACGTCTGGGGACATCAGTCTACGGGTCTGAGTGCAGGTAGGTGCTCAGATGGGCTCAGATTGCCCCTGTTTGTCCTGGGAAGCCACAACTATTGGGATGGCCTCAGGGACTTTGGAGGTTATCCTACTATTAGGGTTGTGGCCATTGGAATGGGCACATACAATTCCCTTGGAGAGGGCAAGTACAGTCCTCAGGTTTGGCTCCAGGGCTCTGAGCCTGTAGGGTGTGTAGGCCAGAGCTGTTTGGACAGTTGTCCGAAAACACAACTCGGATTATGTTTTGGGTCATAGGTATGGCACGACTGATCTACAGACCATGAGGAGAACACTTCGGGATATGAAAAAAGGGCAAGTGTTAGGCTCTTGCTCAAGTTTTTGTCTCTGGATATCGTGTCACTCATGGACGTGAAATTGCCGGGTGACTTTATGGGAAATGGACCAGTCTTACTCTCTGGGGGTTCGGTCCCGTCCAAAGAGTTTCGGGTCATTCTGGGGATCGAAGAAGTCCGTTTTTTTGTTGTTGTTGTCGATTTGTTTCATTTTGTTTTTCAAGCTCAGATCTCCCACCAAATGAGGGATTCCAGAGTAGAGCCCTGGGGTGGGGCGACTGGACAACCAGAAATCTGGTTAAAAATTGGGGACTAGGGACATGTCAAGCCCATTATGACATCTAATGGTCCAGCCACTGAGAGGACTTACTAGAGGACAGGACTCACGCTGAGGTCACAATGCGTGTTTATGCTCTCGTCGCACTCAAGAATGGGAGGGGCCTCAGGGTGAATGCTGGTTTCTCCTACACTGAACGTTGGACAACATGCCAACCACAAGGTTTCTTGCCATGGGTCAGGAAGAGTTCTGATTTCTGCATCACAGTCACCCGTGGGCAGTGATTGTAGATAAGGTCTAGGTTCTGAAGCCTGAAAACTGAGGTAGGGAAGAGATGATGACCTAAGGCCATGGCGGGTCTGATGTGCTCAGGGTGCGGTCAGCTGTCTGTGTGTTGGTCAGCAGGTCCGGGCTCAGGTTGTGTCAGACAGTGCATTAGTGCCCAGGTTAGACTATATAATTTGGGTACATTCGAGTGCCGTGTAGGTTTATCTTCATTTAAGCTGCCTGGGCAGGTCATTAGGCAATATATTTTTTCTAGAGGGCAGGCAGAGTGCTTCATTGTCGGTCCGGAATTGCCAAACATGAGGGCTTCGGGGCCAGGAGAGTGAGGACGGAAATCTGAGAACACAAGCTAGACTTCGGATTCAGGGTGAGGGCACGGTAGGTACCCCCTGCAGATCTGAACCAATATCTCATGCATCTGAAGTTAAAGCGAGGATCCGACGTTGGCTCAGGTTGGAGTTTCTGTGCATGACGGCCCCTTCATGAAGGGAGCGGAATCTCGAGGCCATGGAGGTTTTCCACGTTGGGAGATGTGGGATGCCCCCTTCAAGGATTCCTTCTGCGGGACAATTGAGACCTGTTGGACAGCTCCAGGACATCCCATATGGAATGACTCCAGAGCACCGTTCGAGGATGGATGCCTGGGAAGTCCGCCTCGCCTTCCAATTGTCTCCTAGCAACAAGACAGTTTAGATCTAATGGATCTGCGGGAGCAACCGGGGTGGCTGAGTTGAAATGCACTTTCCAGAGGATGGGTCCTAACCTGTGTTTGTGTCCATGAGGCCTTGGAATGGGGAGGTGGCACCGGGACCCTGAAGTATTCTCCTAAGCTTTGGCATAGCTCCCATGCACAAGTTTCCTTGTGGAAACGAGATTTGTTCTGATGGGTGCCTCAGGAAAGCCCCTCTGCTGGTATTGGAATCCAGGATTTTGAGGAGACATGCCTGTAAACCAAAGCAATGGATCCGATAATGGCCTCGGGTTCTGTCTGGTTCAATCTTCTTGGTATGAGTGGAGGTAGATGAGTGGAGGTAGATGCTCAGCCGGTATCAACCGCCCTTTTTTGTCCGGGGCGGCCTACACTATTGGGATGGCCTCAGGGACTTTGGAGGGTTCTCCTAATTTGTAAGATTTTTGACAATGGAATGGGCAGAATTCCCATGGATTGGGTGGGGGAAGTCCTAATGTATGGCTCCAGGGGCCCCAGCCTGGAGGGAGTGTGGCCCAGGACTTTGAGGACAGAACTGAAAACACAAACTCAGCTTAAGTTTGGGGACGTAGGTATGGCACGCCCGATCTACAAACCATGAGAAGAAATCTTCAGGATATGAAGAATGAGCGAGTCTGAGGCGCTTGCTCAGGCTTTTATCTCTGGATTTTGTTTCAGCGATGGCCGTGGAATGTTGGGGAGGTCTCATGGGCCATGGACGAATCTTCCTCTCTGTGGATTTGGCCCGATCCCAATTGTTTTCCGTCAATCAGTGGGATGGGAGGACTCCTTTCAGGTTTGTTACCTCAGGTGTCCCACCAAAAGAGGAATTCCAAAGCAGAGCCCTGGGGAAGAGTGAAGGGACACCCCGAACTTTGGTTAAAAATTGGGGCCTAGGGGCATGGCAAGCCCAATATGCTGTCTCTTCATATAGGCCCTGAGAGGCCTTACCTGAGGACTGGGCTCAGGCTGAGGGTCACAATGTGTGTTTGTGACCAATGTGGCCCGCAAGCATGAGCTGGGCCTCATGGGCCACGCTTGTTTCAACTACACTGAACGTTGGACAACATGCCAAGCACAAGGTTTCTTGCCATGGGGAAAGAGTTCTGATTTCTGCATCATTTTCAACCCTGGGCAGTGGTTGGAGATAAGGTCTAGGTTCTGGAGCCTGAAAACCGCAGTTGGGAAGAGATGACGACCTAAGGCCGTGGCGGGTCCGATGTGCTCAGTGTGCGGCCAGCTGTCTGGGTGGGACCAGGAGGTCCAGGCTCAGGCTGGGTCAGTAGGGGAAATAGTGCCCAGGTCAGCCTATATGTTTGGGGTACAGCCGAATGGCGTGCAGGTTGATCCTCATTTGGGGTTTCGGGGTAGCCCTGAGGGCAATGATTTACTTCTGTAGGGCAGGCACAGTGCGGCATTGTAGTTCTGGATTGCCAATCTGGAGGGCTTGTGGGCCAGTAGTCTGAGGACGGAGTCTGAGAACCCAAGCTAGGCCTAGGTTTCTGGGTGAGGATATGGCAGGCACAATCTACAGACCTCAATCGAGATCTCGTGCATCTGAAGTCAGGGCAAGGATCAGACGATCGCTCAGGTTGGACTTTCTGCCCTGATGGCCCTTTCTTGAAGGGGGTTGGATCACGAGGACATGGGGGTTTTCCCACGATGGGAGTTGTGAGAAGCTCCAAACTGCAAAGATTCTTCTGCAGGAAAATTGAGACCTGTTGGTTGGCTCTAGGCCAACGATTCTGAGCAGGGTTCTAAGGATGGATGGCTGGGTAGCCCACCTCGCATTCCAATTGTCTCCAAGCAACAAGACAGGTTAGATCTGCTGGATGTGGGGGGCAACCGAGGAGGCTGAGTTGAAATGGACTCTCCTGTGGATGTGTCCTAATATGTTTTTGTGTCTATGGAGACCTTGAAATGACGCGGTGGCCCTGCCGCCCTGAAAGGTTCCCCTAAACAGAGGCTTTGACACAGCTCCAACGTGCATGTTTCCCATGTGTAGATGAGATTTGTTCTGATGGGTGAGTCAAGAAACAGCCATATGCTGGTATTGAAATCCAGGCCTCTGAGGAGAGATGCCTGGAAACCAAAGCAATGGTTCCGATTAGTGCCTAGGGGCCTGTTCGTTCCTTTTTACCTCTGGGGACGTCAGTCTACGGGTCTGAGTGCAGGTAGGTGCTCAGATGGGCTCAGATTGCCCCTGTTTGTCCTGGGAAGCCACAACTATTGGGATGGCCTCAGGGACTTTGGAGGTTATCCTATTAGTAGGGTTGTGGCCATTGGAATGGGCACATACAATTCCCTTGGAGAGGGCAAGTACAGTCCTCAGGTTTGGCTCCAGGGCCCTGAGCCTGTAGGGTGTGTAGGCCAGAGCTGTTTGGACAGTTGTCTGAAAACACAAACTCGGCTTATGTTTTGGGTCATAGGTATGGCAGGACTGATCTACAGACCATGAGGAGAACACTTCGGGATATGAAAAAAGGGCGATTGTGAGGCTCTTGCTCAAGTTTTTGTCTCTGGATATCGTGTCACTCATGGTCGTGAAATTGCCGGGTGACTTCATGGGAAATGGACGAGTCTTACTCTCTGGGGGTTCGGTCACGTCCAAGAGTTTGGGGTCATTCTGGGGATGGAAGAAGTCCGTTGTTTTGTTGTTGTCGATTTGTTTCATTTTGTTTTTCAACCTCAGATGTCCCACCAAATGAGGGATACCAGAGTAGAGCCCTGGGGTGGGGCGACTGGACAACCAGAAATCTGGTTAAAAATTGGGGACTAGGGACATGTCAAGCCCATTATGACATCTAATGGTCCAGCCACTGAGAGGACTTACTAGAGGACAGGACTTACGCTGAGGTAACAATGCGTGTTTATGCTCTCGTCGCACTCAAGAATGGGAGGGGCCTCAGGGTGAATGCTGGTTTCTCCTACACTGAACGTTGGACAAAATGCCAACCACAAGGTTTCTTGCCATGGGTCAGGAAGAGTTCTGATTTCTGCATCACAGTCACCCGTGGGCAGTGATTGGAGATAAGGTCTAGGTTCTGAAGCCTGAAAACTGAGGTAGGGAAGAGATGATGACCTAAGGCCATGGCGGGTCTGATGTGCTCAGCGTGCGGTCAGCTGTCTGGGTGTTGGTCAGCAGTTCCGGGCTCAGGTTGTGTCAGACAGTGCATTAGTGCCCAGGTTAGACTATATAATTTGGGTACATTCGAGTGCCGTGTAGGTTTGTCCTCATTTAAACTGCCTGGGCTGCTCATTAGGCAATATATTTTTTCTAGAGGGCAGGCAGAGTGCTTCATTGTCGGTCCGGAATTGCCAAACTTGAGGGCTTCGGGGCCAGGAGAGTGAGGACGGAAGTCTGAGAACACAAGCTAGACTTCGGATTCAGGGTGAGGGCACGGCAGGTACCCCCTGCAGATCTGAACCAATATCTCATGCATCTGAGTCAGGGCGAGGATCCGACGTTGGCTCAGGTTGGAGTTTCTGTGCATGACGGCCCCTTCATGAAGGGAGCGGAATCTCGAGGCCATGGAGGTTTTCCACGTTGGGAGATGTGGGATGCCCCCTTCAAGGATTCCTTCTGAGGGACAATTGAGACCTGTTGGACAGCTCCAGGACATCCCATATGGAATGACTCCAGAGCACCGTTCCAGGATGGATGCCTGGGAAGTCCGCCTCCCCTCCAATTGTCTCCTAGCAACAAGACAGTTTAGATCTAAAGGATCTGCGGGAGCAACCGGGGTGGCTGAGTTGAAATGCACTTTCCAGAGGATGGGTCCTAACGTGTGTTTGTGTTCATGCGGGCCTTGGTATGAAGAGGTGGCACCGGGACCCTGAAGTATTCTCCTAAGCTTTGGCTTAGCTCCCATGCACAAGTTTCCTTGTGGAGACGAGATTTGTTCGGATGGGTGCCTCAGGAAATATCCTCTGCTGGTATAGGAATCCAAGCTTTTGAGGAGACATGCCTGTAAACCAAAGCAATGGATCCGATAATGGTCTCGGGTCCTGTCTGGTTCAATCTTCTTGGTATGAGTGGAGGTAGATGAGTGGAGGTAGATGCTCACCCGGTATCAACCGCCCTTTTTTTCCCGGGCGACCTACACTATTGGGATGGCCTCAGGGACTTTGGAGGGTTCTCCTAATTTGTACGATTTTTGACAATGGAATGGGCAGAATTCCCATGGATTGGGTGGGGGCAGTCCTAATGTGTGGCTCCAGGGGCCCCAGCCTGGAGGGAGTGTGGCCCAGGACTTTGAGGACAGAAGACTGAAAACACAAACTCAGCTTAAGTTTGGGGACGTAGGTACGGCACGCCCGATCTACAAACCCTGAGAAGAACTCTTCAGGATATGAAGAATGAGCGAGTCTGAGGCGCTTGCTCAGGCTTTTGTCTCTGGATTTTGTTTCAGCTTTGGCCGTGGAATGTTGGGGAGGTCTCATGGGCCATGGATGAATCTTCCTCTCTGTGGATTTGGCCCTATCCCAATTGTTTTTCGTCAATCTGTGGGATGGGAGGACTCCTTTCATGTTTGTTACCTCAGGTGTCCCACCAAAAGAGGAATTCCAAAGCAGAGCCCTGGGGAAGAGTGAAGGGACATCCCGAACTATGTTTAAAAATTGGGGCCGAGGGGAATGGCAAGCCCAATAAGCTGTCTCTTCATATAGGCCCTGAGAGGCCTTACCTGAGGACTGGGCTCAGGCTGAGGGTTACAATGTGTGTTTGTGACCAATGTGGCCCGCAAGCATGGGCTGGGCCTCATGGGCCACGCTTGTTTCAACTACACTGAACGTTGGACAACATGCCAACCACAAGGTTTCTTGCCATGGGGAAAGAGTTCTCATTTCTGCATCATTTTCAACCCTGGGCAGTGGTTGGAGATAAGGTCTAGGTTCTGGAGCCTGAAAACCGCAGTTGGGAAGAGATGATGACCTAAGGCCATGGCGGGTCCGATGTGCTCAGTGTGCGGCCAGCTGTCTGGGTGGGACCAGGAGGTCCAGGCTCAGGCTGGGTCAGAAGGGGAAATAGTGCCCAGGTCAGCCTATATGTTTGGGGTTCAGGCGAATGGCGTGCAGGTTGATCCTCATTTGCTGTTTCGGGGTAGCCCTTAGGGCAATGTTTTACTTCTGTAGGGCAGGCAGAGTGCGGCATTGTAGTTCTGGATTGCCCAACTGGAGGGCTTGTGAGCCAGTAGTCTGAGGACGGAGTCTGAGAACCCAAGCTAGGCCTAGGTTTCTGGGTGAGGATATGGCAGGCACAATCTACAGACCTCAATCGAGATCTCGTGCATCTGAAGTCAGGGCAAGGATCAGACGATCGCTCAGGTTGGACTTTCTGCCCTGATGGCCCTTTCTTAAAGGGCGTTGGACACGAGGACATGGGGGTTTTCCCACGATGGGAGTTGTGAGAAGCTCCAAACTGCAAAGATTCTTCTGCCGGACAATTGAGACCTGTTGGTTGGCTCCAGGCCAACGATTCCGAGCAGGGTTCTAAGGATGGATGGCTGGGTAGCCCACCTCGCATTCCAATGGTCTCCAAGCAACAAGACAGGTTATATCTGCTGGATGTGGGGGGCAACCGAGGAGGCTGAGTTGAAATGGACTCTCCTGTGGATGTGTCCTAATATGTTTTTGTGTCTATGGAGACCTTGAAATGACGCGGTGGCCCTGCCGCCCTGAAAGGTTCCCCTAAACAGAGGCTTTGACACAGCTCCAACGTGCATGTTTCCCATGTGTAGATGAGATTTGCTCTGATGGGTGAGTCAAGAAACAGCCATATGCTGGTATTGAAATCCAGGCCTCTGAGGAGAGATGCCTGGAAACCAAAGCAATGGATCCGATTAGTGCCTAGGGGCCTGTTCGTTCCTTTTTACCTCTGGGGACGTCAGTCTACGGGTCTGAGTGCAGGTAGGTGCTCAGATGGGCTCAGATTGCCCCTGTTTGTCCTGGGAAGCCACAACTATTGGGATGGCCTCAGGGACTTTGGAGGTTATCCTACTAGTAGGGTTGTGGCCATTGGAATGGGCACATACAATTCCCTTGGAGAGGGCAAGTACAGTCCTCAGGTTTGGCTCCAGGGCCCTGAGCCTGTAGGGTGTGTAGGCCAGAGCTGTTTGGACAGTTGTCTGAAAACACAAACTCGGCTTATGTTTTGGGTCATAGGTATGGCAGGACTGATCTACAGACCATGAGGAGAACACTTCGGGATATGAAAAAAGGGCGAGTGTGAGGCTCTTGCTCAAGTTTTTGTCTCTGGATATCGTGTCACTCATGGTCGTGAAATTGCCGGGTGACTTCATGGGAAATGGACGAGTCTTACTCTCTGGGGGTTCGGTCCCGTCCAAAGAGTTTGGGGTCATTCTGGGGATGGAAGAAGTCCGTTGTTTTGTTGTTGTCGATTTGTTTCATTTTGTTTTTCAACCTCAGATGTCCCACCAAATGAGGGATTCCAGAGTAGAGCCCTGGGGTGGGGCGACTGGACAACCAGAAATCTGGTTAAAAATTGGGGACTAGGGACATGTCAAGCCCATTATGACATCTAATGGTCCAGCCACTGAGAGGACTTACTAGAGGACAGGACTCACGCTGAGGTCACAATGCGTGTTTATGCTCTCGTCGCACTCAAGAATGGGTGGGGCCTCAGGGTGAATGCTGGTTTCTCCTACACTGAACGTTGGACAACATGCCAACCACAAGGTTTCTTGCCATGTGTCAGGAAGAGTTCTGATTTCTGCATCACAGTCACCCGTGAGCAGTGATTGGAGATAAGGTGTAGGTTCTGAAGCCTGAAAACTGAGGTAGGGAAGAGATGATGACCTAAGGCCATGGAGGGTCTGATGTGCTCAGCGTGCGGTCAGCTGTCTGGGTGTTGGTCAGCAGGTCCGGGCTCATGTTGTGTCAGACAGTGCATTAGTGCCCAGGTTAGACTATATAATTTGGGTACATTCGAGTGCCGTGTAGGTTTATCTTCATTTAAGCTGCCTGGGCAGCTCATTAGGCAATATATTTTTTCTAGAGGGCAGGCAGAGTGCCTCATTGTCTGTCCGGAATTGCCAAACTTGAGGGCTTCGGGGCCAGGAGAGTGCGGACGGAAGTCTGAGAACACAAGCTAGACTTCGGATTCAGGGTGAGGGCACGGCAGGTACCCCCTGCAGATCTGAACCAATATCTCATGCATCTGAGTCAGGGCGAGGATCCGACGTTGGCTCAGGTTGGAGTTTCTGTGCATGACGGCCCCTTCATGAAGGGAGCGGAATCTCGAGGCCATGGAGGTTTTCCACGATGGGAGATGTGGGATGCCCCCTTCAAGGATTCCTTCTGCGGGACAATTGAGACCTGTTGGACAGCTCCAGGACATCCCATATGGAATGACTCCAGAGCACCGTTCGAGGATGGATGCCTGGGAAGTCCGCCTCACCTTCCAATTGTCCCCTAGCAACAAGACAGTTTAGATCTAATGGATCTGCGGGAGCAACCGGGGTGGCTGAGTTGAAATGCACTTTCCAGAGGATGGGTCCTAACGTGTGTTTGTGTCCATGAGGGCCTTGGAATGGGGAGGTGGCACCGGGACCCTGAAGTATTCTCCTAAGCTTTGGCATAGCTCCCATGCACAAGTTTCCTTGTGGAGACGAGATTTGTTCTGATGAGTGCCTCAGGAAATCCCCTCTGCTGGTATTGGAATCCAGGCTTTTGAGGAGACATGCCTGTAAACCAAAGCAATGGATCCGATAATGGCCTCGGGTCCTGTCTGGTTCAATCTTCTTGGTATGAGTGGAGGTAGATGAGTGGAGGTAGATGCTCAGCCGGTATCAACCGCCCTTTTTTGTCCCGGGCGACCTACACTATTGGGATGGCCTCAGGGACTTTGGAAGGTTCTCCTAATTTGTACGATTTTTGACAATGGAATGGGCAGAATTCCCATGGATTGGGTGGGGGCAGTCCTAATGTGTGGCTCCAGGGGCCCCAGCCTGGAGGGAGTGTGGCCCAGGACTTTGAGGACAGAAGACTGAAAACACAAACTCAGCTTAAGTTTGGGGAAGTAGGTATGGCACGCCCGATCTACAAACCATGAGAAGAACTCTTCAGGATATGAAGAATGAGCGAGTCTGAGGCGCTTGCTCAGGATTTTGTCCCTGGATTTTGATTCAGCAATGGCCGTGGAATGTTGGGGAGGTCTCATGGGCCATGGACGAATCTTCCTCTTTGTGGATTTGGCCCGATCCCAATTGTTTTTCGTCAATCTGTGGGATGGGAGGTCTCCTTTCAGGTTTGTTACCTAGGTGTCCCACCAAAAGAGGAATTCCAAAGCAGAGCCCTGGGGAAGAGTGAAGGGACAACCCGAACTATGGTTAAAAATTGGGGCCTAGGGGCATGGGAAGCCCAATATGCTGTCTCTTCATATAGGCCCTGAGAGGCCTTACCTGAGGACTGGGCTCAGGCTGAGGGTCACAATGTGTGTTTGTGACCAATGTGGCCAGCACGCATGGGCTGGGCCTCATGGGCCACGCTTGTTTCAACTACACTGAACGTTGGACAACATGCCAACCACAAGTTTTCTTGCCATGGGGAAAGAGTTATGATTTCTGCATCATTTTCAACCCTGGTCAGTGGTTGGAGATAAGGTCTAGGTTCTGGAGCCTGCAAACCGCAGTTGGGAAGAGATGACGACATAAGGCCATGGCGGGTCCGATGTGCTCAGTGTGCGGCCAGCTGTCTGGGTGGGACCAGGAGGTCCAGGCGCAGGCTGGGTCAGAAGGGGAAATAGTGCCCAGGTCAGCCTATATGTTTGGGGTACAGCCGAATGGCGTGCAGGTTGATCCTCATTTGGGGTTTAGGGGTAGCCCTGAGGGCAATGTTTTACTTCTGTAGTGCAGGCAGAGTGCGGCATTGTAGTTCTGGATTGCCCAACTGGAGGGCTTGTGAGCCAGTAGTCTGAGGACGGAGTCTGAGAACCCAAGCTAGGCCTAGGTTTCTGGGTGAGGATATGGCAGGCACAATCTACAGACCTCAATCGAGATCTCGTGCATCTGAAGTCAGGGCAAGGATCAGACGATGGCTCAGGTTGGACTTTCTGCCCTGATGGAGCTTTCTTAAAGGGGGTTGGACACGAGGACATGGGGGTTTTCCCACGATGGGAGTTGTGAGAAGCTCCAAACTGCAAAGATTCTTCTGCCGGACAATTGAGACCTGTTGGTTGGCTCCAGGCCAACGATTCCGAGCAGGGTTCTAAGGATGGATGGCTGGGTAGCCCACCTCGCATTCCAATGGTCTCCAAGCAACAAGACAGGTTAGATCTGCTGGATGTGGGGGTCAACCGAGGAGGCTGATTTGAAATGGACTCTCCTGTGGATGTGTCCTAATATGTTTTTGTATCTATGGAGACCTTGGAATGAAGCGGTGGCCCTGGGGCCCTGAAGGGTTCTCCTAAACAGAGGCTTTGACACAGCTCCAACGTGCATGTTTCCCATGTGTAGATGAGATTTGTTCTGATGGGTGAGTCAAGAAACAGCCATATGCTGGTATTGAAATCCAGGCCTCTGAGGAGAGATGCCTGGAAACCAAAGCAATGGATCCGATTAGTGCCAAGGGGCCTGTTCGTTCCTTTTTACCTCTGGGGACATCAGTCTACGGGTCTGAGTGCAGGTAGGTGCTCAGATGGCCTCAGATTGCCCCTGTTTGTCCTGGGAAGCCACAACTATTGGGATGGCCTCAGGGACTTTGGAGGTTATCCTATTAGTAGGGTTGTGGCCATTGGAATGGGCACATACAATTCCCTTGGAGAGGGCAAGTACAGTCCTCAGGTTTGGCTCCAGGGCCCTGAGCCTGTAGGGTGTGTAGGCCAGAGCTGTTTGGACAGTTGTCTGAAAACACAAACTCGGCTTATGTTTTGGGTCATAGGTATGGCAGGACTGATCTACAGACCATGAGGAGAACACTTCGGGATATGAAAAAAGGGCGAGTGTGAGGCTCTTGCTCAAGTTTTTGTCTCTGGATATCGTGTCACTCATGGTCGTGAAATTGCCGGGTGACTTCATGGGAAATGGACGAGTCTTACTCTCTGGGGGTTCGGTCCCGTCCAAAGAGTTTGGGGTCATTCTGGGGATGGAAGAAGTCCGTTTTTTTGTTGTTGTTGTCGATTTGTTTCATTTTGTTTTTCAACCTCAGATGTCCCACCAAATGAGGGATTCCAGAGTAGATCCCTGGGGTGGGGCGACTGGACAACCAGAAATCTGGTTAAAAATTGGGGACTAGGGACATGTCAAGCCCATTATGACATCTAATGGTCCAGCCACTGAGAGGACTTACTAGAGGACAGGACTCACGCTGAGGTAACAATGCGTGTTTATGCTCTCGTCGCACTCAAGAATGGGAGGGGCCTCAGGGTGAATGCTGGTTTCTCCTAACCTGAACGTAGGACAACATGCCAACCACAAGGTTTCTTGCCATGGGTCAGGAAGAGTTCTGATTTCTGCATCACAGTGTCCCGTGGGCAGTGATTGGAGATAAGGTCTAGGTTCTGAAGCCTGAAAACTGAGGTAGGGAAGAGATGATGACCTAAGGCCATGGCGGGTCTGATGTGCTCAGCGTGCGGTCAGCTGTCTGGGTGTTGGTCAGCAGGTCCGGGCTCAGGTTGTGACAGACAGTGCATTAGTGCCCAGGTTAGACTATATAATTTGGGTACATTCGAGGGCCGTGTAAGTTTATCCTCATTTCACCTGCCTGGGCTGCTCATTAGGCAATATATTTTTTCTAGAGGGCAGGCAGAGTGCTTCATTGTCGGTCCGGAATTGCCAAACTTGTTGGCTTCGGGGCCAAGAGAGTGAGGACGGAAGTCTGAGAACACAAGCTAGACTTCGGATTCAGGGTGAGGGCCCGGCAGGTACCCCCTGCAGATCTGAACCAATATCTCATGCATCTGAAGTCAGGGCGAGGATCCGACGTTGGCTCAGGTTGGAGTTTCTGTGCATGACGGCCCCTTCATGAAGGGAGCGGAATCTCGAGGCCATGGAGGTTTTCCACGTTGGGAGATGTGGGATGCCCCCTTCAAGGATTCCTTCTGCGGGAAAATTGAGACCTGTTGGACAGCTCCAGGACATCCCATATGGAATGACTCCAGAGCACCGTTCGAGGATGGATGCCTGGGAAGTCCGCCTCACCTTCCAATTGTCTCCTAGCAACAAGACAGTTTAGATCTAATGGATCTGCGGGAGCAACCGGGGTGGCTGAGTTGAAATGCACTTTCCAGAGGATGGGTCCTAACGTGTGTTTGTGTCCATGAGGGCCTTGGAATGGGGAGGTGGCACCAGGACCCTGAAGTATTCTCCTAAGCTTTGGCTTAGCTCCCATGCACAAGTTTCCTTGTGGAGACGAGATTTGTTCTGATGGGTGCCTCAGGAAATCCACTCTGATGGTATTGGAATCCAGGCTTTTAAGGAGACATGCCTGTAAACCAAAGCAATGGATCCGATAATGGCCTCCGGTCCTGTCTGGTTCAATCTTCTAGGTATGAGTGGAGGTAGATGTGTGGAGGTAGATGCTCAGCCGGTATCAACCGCCCTTTTTTGTCCCGGGCGACCTACACTATTTGGATGGCCTCAGGGACTTTGGAGGGTTCTCCTAATTTGTACGATTTTTGACAATGGAATGGGCAGAATTCCCATTGATTGGGTGGGGGCAGTCCTAATGTGTGGCTCCAGGGGCCCCAGCCTGGAGCGAGTGTGGCCCAGGACTTTGAGGACAGAAGACTGAAAACACAAACTCAGCTTAAGTTTGGGGACGTAGGTAAGGCAAGCCCGATCTACAAACCATGAGAAGAACTCTTCAGGATATGAAGAATGAGCGAGTCTGAGGCTCTTGCTCAGGCTTTTGTCTCTGGATTTTGTTTCAGCGATGGCCGTGGAATGTTGGGGAGGTCTCATGGGCCATGGACGAATCTTCCTCTCTGTGGATTTGGCCCGATCCCAATTGTTTTTCGTCAATCTGTGGGATGGGAGGACTCCTTTCAGGTTTGTTACCTCAGGTGTCCCACCAAAAGAGGAATTCCAAAGCTGAGCCCTGGGGAAGAGTGAAGGGACAACCCGAACTATGGTTAAAAATTGGGGCCTAGGGGCATGGCAAGCCCAATATGCTGTCTCTTCATATAGGCCCTGAGAGGCCTTACCTGAGGACTGGGCTCAGGCTGAGGGTCACAATGTGTGTTTGTGACCAATGTGGCCCGCAAGCATGGGCTGGGCCTCATGGGCCACGCTTGTTTCAACTACACTGAACGTTGGACAACATGCCAACCACAAGGTTTCTTGCCATGGGGAAAGAGTTCTGATTTCTGCATCATTTTCAACCCTGGGCAGTGGTTGGAGATAAGGTCTAGGTTCTGGAGCCTGAAAACCGCAGTTGGGAAGAGATGATGACCTAAGGCCATGGCGGGTCCGATGTGCTCAGTGTGCGGCCAGCTGTCTGGGTGGGACCAGGAGGTCCAGGCTCAGGCTGGGTCAGAAGGGGAAATAGTGCCCAGGTCAGCCTATATGTTTGGGGTACAGCCGAATGGCGTGCAGGTTGATCCTCATTTGCGGTTTCGGGGTAGCCCTTAGGGCAATGTTTTACTTCTGTAGGGCAGGCAGAGTGCGGCTTTGTAGTTCTGGATTGCCAACTGGAGGGCTTGTGGGCCAGTAGTCTGAGGACAGAGTCTGAGAACCCAAGCTAGGCCTAGGTTTCAGGGTGAGGATATGGCAGGCACAATCTACAGACCTCAATCGAGATCTCGTGCATCTGAAGTCAGGGCAAGGATCAGACGTTCACTCAGGTTGGACTTTCTGCCCTGATGGCCCTTTCTTGAAGGGGGTTGGATCACGAGGACATGGGGGTTTTCGCACGATGGGAGTTGTGAGAAGCTCCAAACTGCAAAGATTCTTCTGCAGGACAATTGAGACCTGTTGGTTGGCTCCAGGCCAACGATTCCGAGCAGGGTTCTAAGGATGGATGGCTGGGTAGCCCACCTCGCATTCCGATTGTCTCCAAGCAACAAGACAGGTGAGATGTGCTGGATGTGGGGGGCAACCGAGGAGGCTGAGTTGAAATGGACTCTCCTGTGGATGTGTCCTAATATGTTTTTGTGTCTATGGAGACCTTGGAATGAAGCGGTGGCCCTGGGGCCCTGAAGGGTTCTCCTAAACAGAGCCTTTGACACAGCTCCATCGTGCATGTTTCCCATGTGTAGATGAGATTTGTTCTGATGGGTGAGTCAAGAAACAGCCATATGCTGGTATTGAAATCCAGGCCTCTGAGGAGAGATGCCTGGAAACCAAAGCAATGTATCCGATTAGTGCCTAGGGGCCTGTTCGTTCCTTTTTACCTCTGGGGACATCAGTCTACGGGTCTGAGTGCAGGTAGGTGCTCAGAAGGGCTCAGATTGCCCCTGTTTGTCCTGGGAAGCCACAACTTTTAGGATGGCCTCAGGGACTTTGGAGGTTATCCTATATGTAGGGTTGTGGCCATTGGAATGGGCACATACAATTCCCTTGGAGAGGGCAAGTACAGTCCTCAGGTTTGGCTCCAGGGCCCTGAGCCTGTAGGGTGTGTAGGCCAGAGCTGTTTGGACAGTTGTCTGAAAACATAAACTCGGCTTATGTTTTGGGTCATAGGTATGGCAGGACTGATCTACAGACCATGAGGAGAACACTTCGGTATATGAAAAAAGGTCGAGTGTGAGGCTCTTGCTCAAGTTTTTGTCTCTGGATATCGTGTCACTCATGGTCGTGAAATTGCCGGGTGACTTCATGGGAAATGGACGAGTCTTACTCTCTGGGGGTTCGGTCCCATCCAAAGAGTTTGGGGTCATTCTGGGGATGGAAGAAGTCCGTTTTTTTGTTGTTGTCAATTTGTTTCATTTTGTTTTTCAACCTCAGATGTGCCACCAAATGAGGGAATCCAGAGTAGAGCCCTGGGGTGGGGCGACTGGACAACCAGAAATCTGGTTAAAAATTGGCGACTAGGGACATGTCAGCCCATTATGACATCTAATGGTCCAGCCACTGAGAGGACTTACTAGAGGACAGGACTCACGCTGAGGTCACAATCCGTGTTTATGCTCTCGTCGCACTCAAGAATGGGTGGGGCCTCAGGGTGAATGCTGGTTTCTCCTACACTGAACGTTGGACAACATGCCAACCACAAGGTTTCTTGCCATGGGTCAGGAAGAGTTCTGATTTCTGCATCACAGTCACCCGTGAGCAGTGATTGGAGATAAGGTCTAGGTTCTGAAGCCTGAAAACTGAGGTAGGGAAGAGATGATGACCTAAGGCCATGGCGGGTCTGATGTGCTCAGCGTGCGGTCAGCTCTCTGGGTGTTGGTCAGCAGGTCCGGGCTCAGGTTGTGTCAGACAGTGCATTAGTGCCCAGGTTAGACTATATAATTTGGGTACATTCGAGTGCCGTGTAGGTTTATCGTCATTTAAGCTGCCTGGGCAGCTCATTAGGCAATATATTTTTTCTAGAGGGCAGGCAGAGTGCCTCATTGTCGGTCCGGAATTGCCAAACTTGAGGGCTTCGGGGCCAGGAGAGTGAGGACGGAAGTCTGAGAACACAAGCTAGACTTCGGATTCAGGGTGAGGGCACGGCAGGTACCCCCTGCAGATCTGAACCAATATCTCATGCATCTGAGACAGGGCGAGGATCCGACGTTGGCTCAGGTTGGAGTTTCTGTGCATGACGGCCCCTTCATGAAGGGAGCGGAATCTCGAGGCCATGGAGGTTTTCCACGTTGGGAGATGTGGGATGCCCCCTTCAAGGATTCCTTCTGCGGGACAATTGAGACCTGTTGGACAGCTCCAGAACATCCCATATGGAATGACTCCAGAGCACCGTTCAAGGATGGATGCCTGGGAAGTCCGCCTCGCCTTCCAATTGTCCCCTAGCAACAAGACAGTTTAGATCTAATGGATCTGCGGGAGCAACCGTGGTGGCTGAGTTGAAATGCACTTTCCAGAGGATGGGTCCTAACGTGTGTTTGTGTCCATGAGGGCCTTGGAATGGGGAGGTGGCACCGGACCCTGAAGTATTCTCCTAAGCTTTGGCAAAGCTCCCATGCACAAGTTTCCTTGTGGAGACGAGATTTGTTCTGATGAGTGCCTCAGGAAATCCCCTCTGCTGGTATTGGAATCCAGGCTTTTGAGGAGACATGCCTGTAAACCAAAGCAATGGATCCGATAATGGCCTCGGGTCCTGTCTGGTTCAATCTTCTTGGTATGAGTGGAGGTAGATGAGTGGAGGTAGATGCTCAGCTGGTATCAACCGCCCTTTTTTGTCCCGGGCGACCTACACTATTGGGATGGCCTCAGGGACTTTGGAAGGTTCTCCTAATTTGTACGATTTTTGACAATGGAATGGGCAGAATTCCCATGGATTGGGTGGGGGCAGTCCTAATGTGTGGCTCGAGGGGCCCCAGCCTGGAGGGAGTGTGGCCCAGGAATTTGAGGACAGAAGACTGAAAACACAAACTCAGCTTAAGTTTGGGGAAGTAGGTATGGCACGCCCGATCTACAAACCATGAGAAGAACTCTTCAGGATATGAAGAATGAGCGAGTCTGAGGCGCTTGCTCAGGATTTTGTCTCTGGATTTTGCTTCAGCGATGGCCGTGGAATGTTGGGGAGGTCTCATGGGCCATGGACGAATCTTCCTCTTTGTGGATTTGGCCCGATCCCAATTGTTTTTCGTCAATCTGTGGGATGGGAGGTCTCCTTTCAGGATTGTTACCTAGGTGTCCCACCAAAAGAGGAATTCCACAGCAAAGCCCTGGGGAAGAGTGAAGGGACAACCCGAACTATGGTTGAAAATTGGGGCCTAGGGGCATGGCAAGCCCAATATGCTGTCTCTTCATATAGGCCCTGAGAGGCCTTACCTGAGGACTGGGCTCAGGCTGAGAGTCACAATGTGTGTTTGTGACCAATGTGGCCCGCACGCATGAGCTGGGCCTCATGGGCCACGCTTGTTTCAACTACACTGAACGTTGGACAACATGCCAACCACAAGGTTTCTTGCCATGGGGAAAGAGTTATGATTTCTGCATCATTTTCAACCCTGGGCAGTGGTTGTAGATAAGGTCTAGCTTCTGGAGCCTGCAAACCGCAGTTGGCAAGAGATGACGACCTAAGGCCATGGCGGGTCCGATGTGCTCAGTGTGCGGCCAGCTGTCTGGGTGGGACCAGGAGGTCCAGGCTCAGGCTGGGTCCGAAGGGGAAATAGTGCCCATGTCAGCCTATATGTTTGGAGTACAGCCGAATGGCGTGCAGGTTGATCCTCATTTGGGGTTTAGGGGTAGCCCTGAGGGCAATGTTTTACTTCTGTAGTGCAGGCAGAGTGCGGCATTGTAGTTCTGGATTGCCCAACTGGAGGGCTTGTGGGCCAGTAGTCTGAGGACGGAGTCTGAGAACCCAAGCTAGGCCTAGGTTTCTGGGTGAGGATATGGCAGTCACAACCTACAGACCTCAATCGAGATCTCGTGCATCTGAAGTCAGGGCAAGGATCAGACGATCGCTCAGGTTGGACTTTCTGCCCTGATGGCCCTTTCTTGAAGGGGGTTGGATCACGAGGACATGGGGGTTTTCCCACGATGGGAGTTGTGAGAAGCTCCAAACTGCAAAGATTCTTCTGCGGGTAAATTGAGACCTGTTGGTTGGCTCTAGGCCAACGATTCCGAGCAGGGTTCTAAGGATGGATGGCTGGGTAGCCCACCTCGCATTCCAATGGTCTCCAAGCAACAAGACAGGTTAGATCTGCTGGATGTGGGGGGCAACCGAGGAGGCTGAGTTGAAATGGACTCTCCTGCGGATGTGTCCTAATATGTTTTTGTGTCTATGGAGACCTTGGAATGAAGCGGTGGCCCTGGGGCCCTGAAGGGTTCTCCTAAACAGAGGCTTTGACACAGCTCCAACGTGCATGTTTCCCATGTGTAGATGAGATTTGTTCTGATGGGTGAGTCAAGAAACAGCCATATGCTGGTATTGAAATACAGGCCTCTGAGGAGAGATGCCTGGATACCAAAGCAATGGATCCAAATAATGCCTAGGGGCCTGTTCGTTCGTTTTTACCTCTGGGGACTTCAGTCTACGGGACTGAGTGCAGGTAGGTGCTCAGATGGGCTCAGATTGCCCCTGTTTGTCCTGGGAAGCCACAACTATTGGGATGGCCTCAGGGACTTTGGAGGTTATCCTATTAGTAGGGTTGTGGCCATTGGAATGGGCACATACAATTCCCTTGGAGAGGGCAAGTACAGTCCTCATGTTTGGCCCCAGGGCCCTGAGACTGTAGGGTGTGTAGGCCAGAGCTGTTTGGACAGTTGTCTGAAAACACAAACTCGGCTTATGTTTTGGGTCATAGGTATGGCAGGACTGATCTACAGACCATAAGGAGAACACTTCGGGATATGAAAAAAGGGCGATTGTGAGGCTCTTGCTCAAGTTTTTGTCTCTGGATATCGTGTCACTCATGGTCGTGAAATTGCCGGGTGACTTCATGGGAAATGGACGAGTCTTTCTCTCTGGGGGTTCGGTCCCGTCCAAAAAGTTTGGGGTCATTCTGTGGATGGAAGAAGTCCGTTTTTTTGTTGTTGTTGTCGATTTGTTTCATTTTGTTTTTCAACATCAGATGTCCCACCAAATGAGGGATTCCAGAGTAGAGCCCTGGGGTGGGGCGACTGGACAACCAGAAATCTGGTTAAAAATTGGGGACTAGGGACATGTCAAGCCCATTATGACATCTAATGGCCCAGCCACTGAGAGGACTTACTAGAGGACAGGACTCACGCTGAGGTCACAATGCATGATTATGCTCTCGTCGCACTCAAGAATGGGAGGGGCCTCAGGGTGAATGCTGGTTTCTCCTAACCTGAACGTAGGACAACATGCCAACCACAAGGTTTCTTGCCATGGGTCAGGAAGAGTTCTGATTTCTGCATCACAGTCACCCGTGGGCAGTGATTGGAGATAAGGTCTAGGTTCTGAAGCCTGAAAACTGAGGTAGGGAAGAGATGATGACCTAAGGCCATGGCGGGTCTGATGTGCTCAGCGTGCGGTCAGCTGTCTGGGTGTTGGTCAGCAGGTCCGGGCTCAGGTTGTGTCAGACAGTGCATTAGTGCCCAGGTTAGACTATATAATTTGGGTACATTCGAGGGCCGTGTAGGTTTATCCTCATTTAAGCTGCCTGGGCTGCTCATTAGGCAATATATTTTTTCTAGAGGGCAGGCAGAGTGCTTCATTGTCGGTCCGGAATTGCCAAACTTGTGGGCTTCGGGGCCAGGAGAGTGAGGACGGAAGTCAGAGAACACAAGCTAGACTTCGGATTCAGGGTGAGGGCACGGCAGGTACCCCCTGCAGATCTGAACCAATATCTCATGCATCTGAAGTCAGGGCGAGGATCCGACGTTGGCTCAGGTTGGAGTTTCTGTGCATGACGGCCCCTTCATGAAGGGAGCGGAATCTCGAGGCCATGGAGGTTTTCCACGTTCGGAGATGTGGGATGCCCCCTTCAAGGATTCCTTCTGTGGGACAATTGAGACCTGTTGGACAGCTCCAGGACATCCCATATGGAATGACTCCAGAGCACCGTTCGAGGATGGATGCCTGGGAAGTCCGCCTCACCTTCCAATTGTCTCCTAGCAACAAGACAGTTTAGATCTAATGGATCTGCGGGAGCAACCGGTGTGGCTGAGTTGAAATGCACTTTCCAGAAGATGGGTCCTAACGTGTGTTTGTGTCCATGAGGGCCTTGGAATGGGGAGGTGGCACCGGGACCCTGAAATATTCTCCTTAGCTTTGGCATAGCTCCCATGCACAAGTTTCCTTGTGGAGACGAGATTTGTTCTGATGGGTGCCTCAGGAAATCCCCTCTGCTGGTATTGGAATCCAGGCTTTTGAGGGGACATGCCTGTAAACCAAAGCAATGAATCCGATAATGGCCTTGGGTTCTGTCTGGTTCAATCTTCTTGGTATGAGTGGAGGTATATGAGTGGAGGTAGATGCTCAGCTGGTATCACCCGCCCTTTTTTTTCCCGGTCGACCTACACTATTGGGATGGCCTCAGGGACTTTGGAGGGTTCTCCTAATTTGTACGATTTTTGACAATGGAATGGGCAGAATTCCCATGGATTGGGTGGGGGCAGTCCTAATGTGTGGCACGAGGGGCCCCAGCCTGGAGGGAGTGTGGCCCAGGACTTTGAGGACAGAAGACTGAAAACACAAACTCAGCTTAAGTTTGGGGACGTAGGTATGGCACGCCCGATCTACAAACTATGAGAAGAACTCTTCAGGATATGAAGAATGAGCGAGTCTGAGGCGCTTGCTCAGGCTTTTGTCTCTGGATTTTGTTTCAGCGATGGCCGTGGAATGTTGGGGAGGTCTCATGGGCCATGGACGAATCTTCCTCTCTGTGGATTTGGCCCGATCCCAATTGTTTTTCGTCAATCTGGGGATGGGAGGACTCCTTTCAGGTTTTTACCTCAGGTGTCCCACGATAAGAGGAATTCCAAAGCAGAGCCCTGGGGAAGAGTGAAGGGACAACCCGAACTATGGTTAAAAATTGGGGCCTAGGGGCATGGCAAGCCCAATATGCTGTCTCTTCATATAGGCCCTGAGAGGCCTTACCTGAGGACTGGGCTCAGGCTGAGGGTCACAATGTGTGTTTGTGACCAATGTGGCCCGCAAGCATGGGCTGGGCCTCATGGGCCACGCTTGTTTCAACTACACTGAACGTTGGACAACATGCCAAGCACAAGGTTTCTTGCCATGGGGAAAGAGTTCTGATTTCTGCATCATTTTCAACCTTGGGCAGTGGTTGGGGATAAGTTCTAGGTTCTGGAGCCTGAAAACCGCAGTTGGGAAGAGATGACGACCTAAAGCCATGGCGGGACCGATGTGCTCAGTGTGCGGCCAGCTGTCTGGGTGGGACCAGGAGGTCCAGGCTCAGGCAGGGTCAGAAGGGGAAATAGTGCCCAGGTCAGCCTACATGTTTGGGGTACAGCCGAATGGCGTGCAGGTTGATCCTCATTTGGGGTTTCGGGGTAGCCCTGAGGGCAAAGTTTTACTTCTGTAGGGCAGGCAGAGTGCGGCATTGTAGTTCTGGATTGCCAAACTGGAGGGCTTGTGGGCCAGTAGTCTGAGGACGGAGTCTGAGAACCCAAGCTAGGCCTAGGTTTCTGGGTGAGGATATGGCAGGCACAATCTACAGACCTCAATAGAGATCCTGTGCATCTGAAGTCAGGGCAAGGATCAGACGATCGCTCAGGTTAGACTTTCTGCCCTGATGGCCCTTTCTTGAAGGGGGTTTGAATCACGAGGACATGGGGGTTTTCCCACGATGGGAGTTGTGAGAAGGTCCAAACTGCAAAGATTCTTCTAGAGGAAAATTGAGACCTGTTGGTTGGCTCCAGGCCAACGATTCCGAGCAGGGTTCTAAGGATGGATGGCTGGGTAGCCCACCTCGCATTCCAATAGTCTCCAAGCAACAAGACAGGTTAGATCTGCTGGATGTGGGGGGCAACCGAGGAGGCTGAGTTGAAATGGACTCTCCTGCGGATGTGTCCTAATATGTTTTTGTGTCTATGGAGACCTTGAAATGAAGCGGTGGCCCTGGGGCCCTGAAGGGTTCTCCTAAACAGAGGCTTTGACACAGCTCCAACGTGCATGTTTCCCATGTGTAGTTGAGATTTGTTCCGATGGGTGAGTCAAGGAACAGCCATATGCTGGTATTGAAATCCAGGCCTCTGAGGAGAGATGCCTGGAAACCAAAGCAATGTATCCGATTAGTGCCTAGGGGCCTGTTCGTTCCTTTTTACCTCTGGGGACATCAGTCTACGGGTCTGAGTGCAGGTACGTGCTCAGATGGGCTCAGATTGCCCCTGTTTGTCCTGGGAAGCCACAACTATTGGGATGGCCTCAGGGACTTTGGAGGTTATCCTACCAGTAGGGTTGTGGCCATTAGAATGGGCACATACAATTCCCTTGGAGAGGGCAAGTACAGTCCTCAGGTTTGGCTCCAGGGCCCTGAGCCTGTAGGGTGTGTAGGCCAGAGCTGTTTGGACAGTTGTCTGAAAACACAAACTCGGCTTATGTTTTGGGTCATAGGTATGGCAGGACTGATCTACAGACCATGAGGAGAACACTTCGGGATATGAAAAAAGGGCGAGTGTGAGGCTCTTGCTCAAGTTTTTGTCTCTGGATATCGTGTCACTCATGGTCGTGAAATTGCCGGGTGACTTCATGGGAAATGGACTAGTCTTACTCTCTGGGGATTCGGTCCCGTCCAAAGAGTTTGGGGTCATTCTGGGGATGGAAGAATTCCATTTTTTTGTTGTTGTTGTCGATTTGTTTCATTTTGTTTTTCAACTTCAGATGTCCCACAAAATGAGGGAATCCAGAGTAGAGCCCTGGGGTGGGGCGACTGGACAACCAGAAATCTGTTTAAAAATTGGGGACTAGGGACATGTCAAGCCCATTATGACATCTAATGGTCCAGCCACTGAGAGGACTTACTAGAGGACAGGACTCACGCTGAGGTCACAATGCGTGTTTATGCTCTCGTCGCACTCAAGAATGGGCGGGGCCTCAGGGTGAATGCTGGTTTCTTCTACACTGAACGTTGACAACATGCCAACCATAAGGTTTCTTGCCATGGGTCAGGAAGAGTTCTGATTTCGGCATCACAGTCACCCGTGGGCAGTGATTGGAGATAAGGTCTA
Source organism: Mustela nivalis (assembly GCF_964662115.1). Classification (NCBI taxonomy): domain Eukaryota; kingdom Metazoa; phylum Chordata; class Mammalia; order Carnivora; family Mustelidae; genus Mustela; species Mustela nivalis. The sequence goes on along the minus strand of NW_028135983.1, from coordinate 142,106 downwards.
GGTTCTGAAGCCTGAAAACTGAGGTAGGGAAGAGATGATGACCTAAGGCCATGGCGGGTCTGATGTGCTCAGGGTGCGGTCAGCTGTCTGTGTGTTGGTCAGCAGGTCCGGGCTCAGGTTGTGTCAGACAGTGCATTAGTGCCCAGGTTAGACTATATAATTTGGGTACATTCGAGTGCCGTGTAGGTTTATCTTCATTTAAGCTGCCTGGGCAGGTCATTAGGCAATATATTTTTTCTAGAGGGCAGGCAGAGTGCTTCATTGTCGGTCCGGAATTGCCAAACTTGAGGGCTTCGGGGCCAGGAGAGTGAGGACGGAAATCTGAGAACACAAGCTAGACTTCGGATTCAGGGTGAGGGCACGGCAGGTACCCCCTGCAGATCTGAACCAATATCTCATGCATCTGAAGTCAAAGCGAGGATCCGACATTGGCTCAGGTTGGAGTTTCTGTGCATGACGGCCCCTTCATGAAGGGAGCGGAATCTCGAGGCCATGGAGGTTTTCCACGTTGGGAGATGTGGGATGCCCCCTTCAAGGATTCCTTCTGCGGGACAATTGAGACCTGTTGGACAGCTCCAGGACATCCCATATGGAATGACTCCAGAGCACCGTTCGAGGATGGATGCCTGGGAAGTCCGCCTCGCCTTCCAATTGTCTCCTAGCAACAAGACAGTTTAGATCTAATGGATCTGCGGGAGCAACCGGGGTGGCTGAGTTGAAATGCACTTTCCAGAGGATGGGTCCTAACCTGTGTTTGTGTCCATGAGGCCTTGGAATGGGGAGGTGGCACCGGGACCCTGAAGTATTCTCCTAAGCTTTGGCATAGCTCCCATGCACAAGTTTCCTTGTGGAAACGAGATTTGTTCTGATGGGTGCCTCAGGAAAGCCCCTCTGCTGGTATTGGAATCCAGGCTTTTGAGGAGACATGCCTGTAAACCAAAGCAATGGATCCGATAATGGCCTCGGGTCCTGTCTGGTTCAATCTTCTTGGTATGAGTGGAGGTAGATGAGTGGAGGGATATGCTCAGCTGGTATCAACCGCCCTTTTTTGTCCCGGGCGACCTACACTATTGGGATGGCCTCAGGGACTTTGGAGGGTTCTCCTAATTTGTACGATTTTTGACAATGGAATGGGCAGAAATCCCATGGATTGGGTGGGGGCAGTCCTAATGTGTGGCTCCAGGGGCCCCAGCCTGGAGGGAGTGTGGCCCAGGACTTTCAGGACAGAAGACTGAAAACACAAACTCAGCTTAAGTTTGGGGACGTAGGTATGGCACGCCCGATCTACAAACCATGAGATGAACTCTTCAGGATATGAAGAATGAGCGAGTCTGAGTCGCTTGCTCAGGCTTTTGTCTCTGGATTTTGTTTCAGCGATGGCCGTGGAATGTTGGGGATGTCTCATGGGCCATGGACGAATCTTCCTCTCTGTGGATTTGGCCCGATCCCAATTGTTTTTCGTCAATCTGTGGGATGGGAGGACTCCTTTCAGGTTTGTTACCTCAGGTGTCCCACCAAAAGAGGAATTCCAAAGCAGAGCCCTGGGGAAGAGTGAAGGGACACCCCGAACTATGGTTAAAAATTGGGGCCTAGGGGCATGGCAAGCCCAATATGCTGTCTCTTCATATAGGCCCTGAGAGGCCTTACCTGAGGACTGGGCTCAGCCTGAGGGTCACAATGTGTGTTTGTGACCAATGTGGCCCGCAAGCATGGGCTGGGCCTCATGGGCCACGCTTGTTTCAACTACACTGAACGTTGGACAACATGCCAAGCACAAGGTTTCTTGCCATGGGGAAAGTGTTCTGATTTCTGCATCATTTTCAACCCTGGGCAGTGGTTGGAGATAAGGTCTAGGTTCTGGAGCCTGAAAACCGCAGTTGGGAAGAGATGACGACCTAAGGCCATGGCGGGTCCGATGTGCTCAGTGTGCGGCCAGCTGTCTGGGTGGGACCAGGAGGTCCAGGCTCAGGCTGGGTCAGAAGGGGAAATAGTGCCCAGGTCAGCCTATATGTTTGGGGTACAGCCGAATGGCGTGCAGGTTGATCCTCATTTGGGGTTTCGGGGTAGCCCTGAGGGCAATGTTTTACTTCTGTAGGGCAGGCAGAGAGCGGCATTGTAGTTCTGGATTGCCCAACTGGAGGGCTTGTGGGCCAGTAGTCTGAGGACGGAGTCTGAGAACCCAAGCTAGGCCTAGGTTTCTGTGTGAGGATATGGCAGCACAATCTACAGACCTCAATCGAGATCTCGTGCATCTGAAGTCAGGGCAAGGATCAGACGATCGCTCAGGTTGGACTTTCTGCCCTGATGGCCCTTTCTTGAAGGGGGTTGGATCACGAGGACATGGGGGTTTTCCCACGATGGGAGTTGTGAGAAGCTCCAAACTGCAAAGATTCTTCTGCAGGACAATTGAGACCTGTTGGTTGGCTCCAGGCCAACGATTCCGAGCAGGGTTCTAAGGATGGATGGCTCGGTAGCCCACCTCGCATTCCAATGGTCTCCAAGCAACAAGACAGGTTAGATCTGCTGGAATGTGGGGGGCAACCGAGGAGGCTGAGTTGAAATGGACTCTCCTGTGGATGTGTCCTAATATGTTTTTGTGTCTATGGAGACCTTGGAATGAAGCGGTGGCCCTGGGGCCCTGAAGGGTTCTCCTAAACAGAGGCTTTGACACAGCTCCAACGTGCATGTTTCCCATGTGTAGATGAGATTTGTTCCGATGGGTGAGTCAAGAAACAGCCATATGCTGGTATTGAAATCCAGGCTTCTGAGGAGAGATGCCTGGAAACCAAAGCAATGGATCCGATTAGTGCCTAGGGGCCTGTTCGTTCCTTTTTACGTCTGGGGACATCAGTCTACGGGTCTGAGTGCAGGTAGGTGCTCAGATGGGATCAGATTGCCCCTGTTTGTCCTGGGAAGCCACAACTATTGGGATGGCCTCAGGGACTTTGGAGGTTATCCTACTATTAGGGTTTTGGCCATTGGAATGGGCACATACAATTCCCTTGGAGAGGGCAAGTACAGTCCTCAGGTTTGGCTCCAGGGCTCTGAGCCTGTATGGTGTGTAGGCCAGAGCTGTTTGGACAGTTGTCCGAAAACACAAACTCGGATTATGTTTTGGGTCATAGGTATGGCACGACTGATCTACAGACCATGAGGAGAACACTTCGGGATATGAAAAAAGGGCAAGTGTGAGGCTCTTGCTCAAGTTTTTGTCTCTGGATATCGTGTCACTCATGGTCGTGAAATTGCCGGGTGACTTTATGGGAAATGGACCAGTCTTACTCTCTGGGGGTTCGGTCCCGTCCAAAGAGTTTGGGGTCATTCTGGGGATCGAAGAAGTCCGTTTTTTTGTTGTTGTTGTCGATTTGTTTCATTTTGTTTTTCAAGCTCAGATCTCCCACCAAATGAGGGATTCCAGAGTAGAGCCCTGGGGTGGGGCGACTGGACAACCAGAAATCTGGTTAAAAATTGGGGACTAGGGACATGTCAAGCCCATTATGACATCTAATGGTCCAGCCACTGAGAGGACTTACTAGAGGACAGGACTCACGCTGAGGTCACAATGCGTGTTTATGCTCTCGTCACACTCAAGAATGGGAGGGGCCTCAGGGTGAATGCTGGTTTCTCCTACACTGAACGTTGGACAACATGCCAACCACAAGGTTTCTTGCCATGGGTCAGGAAGAGTTCTGATTTCTGCATCACAGTCACCCGTGGGCAGTGATTGGAGATAAGGTCTTGGTTCTGAAGCCTGAAAACTGAGGTAGGGAAGAGATGATGACCTAAGGCCATGGCGGGAATGATGTGCTCAGCGTGCGGTCAGCTGTCTGGGTGTTGGTCAGCAGGTCCGGGCTCAGGTTGTGTCAGACAGTGCATTAGTGCCCAGGTTAGACTATATAATTTGGGTACATTCGAGTGCCGTGTAGGTTTATCCTCATTTAAGCTGCCTGGGCTGCTCATTAGGCAATATATTTTTTCTAGAGGGCAGGCAGAGTGCTTCATTGTCGGTCCGGAATTGCCAAACTTGAGGGCTTCGGGGCCAGGAGAGTGAGGACGGAAGTCTGAGAACACAAGCTAGACTTCGGATTCAGGGTGAGGGCACGGCAGGTACCCCCTGCAGATCTGAACCAATATCTCATGCATCTGAAGTCAGGGCGAGGATCCGACGTTGGCTCAGGTTGGAGTTTCTGTGCATGACGGCCCCTTCATGAAGGGAGCAGAATCTCGAGGCCATGGAGGTTTTCCACGTTGGGAGATGTGGGATGCCCCCTTCAAGGATTCCTTCTGCGGGACAATTGAGACCTGTTGGACAGCTCCAGGACATCCCATATGGAATGACTCCAGAGCACCGTTCCAAGATGGATGCCTGGGAAGTCCGCCTCCCCTCCAATTGTCTCCTAGCAACAAGAGAGTTTAGATCTAAAGGATCTGCGGGAGCAACCGGGGTGGCTGAGTTGAAATGCACTTTCCAGAGGATGGGTCCTAACGTGTGTTTGTGTTCATGCGGGCCTTGGTATGAAGAGGTGGCACCGCGACCCTGAAGTATTCTCCTAAGCTTTGGCTTAGCTCCCATGCACAAGTTTCCTTGTGGAGACGAGATTTGTTCGGATGGGTGCCTCAGGAAATATCCTCTGCTGGTATTGGAATCCAAGCTTTTGAGGAGACATGCCTGTAAACCAAAGCAATGGATCCGATAATGGTCTCGGGTCCTGTCTGGTTCAATCTTCTTGGTATGAGTGGAGGTAGATGAGTGGAGGTAGATGCTCACCCGGTATCAACCGCCCTTTTTTTCCCGGGCGACCTACACTATTGGGATGGCCTCAGGGACTTTGGAGGGTTCTCCTAATTTGTACGATTTTTGACAATGGAATGGGCAGAATTCCCATGGATTGGGTGGGGGCAGTCCTAATGTGTGGCTCCAGGGGCCCCAGCCTGGAGGGAGTGTGGCCCAGGACTTTGAGGACAGAAGACTGAAAACACAAACTCAGCTTAAGTTTGGGGACGTAGGTACGGCACGCCCGATCTACAAACCCTGAGAAGAACTCTTCAGGATATGAAGAATGAGCGAGTCTGAGGCGCTTGCTCAGGCTTTTGTCTCTGGATTTTGTTTCAGCTTTGGCCGTGGAATGTTGGGGAGGTCTCATGGGCCATGGATGAATCTTCCTCTCTGTGGATTTGGCCCGATCCCAATTGTTTTTCGTCAATCTGTGGGATGGGAGGACTCCTTTCATGTTTGTTACCTCAGGTGTCCCACCAAAAGAGGAATTCCAAAGCAGAGCCCTGGGGAAGAGTGAAGGGACAACCCGAACTATGTTTAAAAATTGGGGCCTAGGGGCATGGCAAGCCCAATATGCTGTCTCTTCATATAGGCCCTGAGAGGCCTTACCTGAGGACTGGGCTCAGGCTGAGGGTTACAATGTGTGTTTGTGACCAATGTGGCCCGCAAGCATGGGCTGGGCCTCATGGGCCACGCTTGTTTCAACTACACTTAACGTTGGACAACATGCCAACCACAAGGTTTCTTGCCATGGGGAAAGAGTTCTGATTTCTGCATCATTTTCAACCCTGGGCAGTGGTTGGAGATAAGGTCTAGGTTCTGGAGCTTAAAAAACCGCAGTTGGGAAGAGATGACGACCTAAGGCCATGGCGGGTCCGATGTGCTCAGTGTGCGGCCAGCTGTCTGGGTGGGACCAGGAGGTCCAGGCTCAGGCTGGGTCAGAAGGGGAAATAGTGCCCAGGTCAGCCTATATGTTTGGGGTACAGCCGAATGGCGTGCAGGTTGATCCTCATTTGGGGTTTCGGGGTAGCCCTGAGGGCAATGTTTTACTTCTGTAGGGCAGGCAGAGAGCGGCATTGTAGTTCTGGATTGCCCAACTGGAGGGCTTGTGGGCCAGTAGTCTGAGGACGGAGTCTGAGAACCCAAGCTAGGCCTAGGTTTCTGGGTGAGGATATGGCAGGCACAATCTACAGACCTCAATCGAGATCTCGTGCATCTGAAGTCAGGGCAAGGATCAGACGATCGCTCAGGTTGGACTTTCTGCCCTGATGGCCCTTTCTTGAAGGGGGTTGGATCACGAGGACATGGGGGTTTTCCCACGATGGGAGTTGTGAGAAGCTCCAAACTGCAAAGATTCTTCTGCAGGACAATTGAGACCTGTTGGTTGGCTCCAGGCCAACGATTCCGAGCAGGGTTCTAAGGATGGATGGCTGGGTAGCCCACCTCGCATTCCAATTGTCTCCAAGCAACAAGACAGGTTAGATCTGCTGGATGTGGGGGGCAACCGAGGAGGCTGAGTTGAAATGGACTCTCCTGTGGATGTGTCCTAATATGTTTTTGTGTCTATGGAGACCTTGGAATGAAGCGGTGGCCCTGGGGCCCTGAAGGGTTCTCCCAAACAGAGGCTTTGACACAGCTCCAACGTGCATGTTTCCCATGTGTAGATGAGATTTGTTCCGATGGGTGAGTCAAGAAACAGCCATATGCTGGTATTGAAATCCAGGCCTCTGAGGAGAGATGCCTGGAAACCAAAGCAATGGATCCGATTAGTGCCTAGGGGCCTGTTCGTTCCTTTTTACCTCTGGGGACATCAGTCTACGGGTCTGAGTGCAGGTAGGTGCTCAGATGGGCTCATATTGCCCCTGTTTGTCCTGCGAAGCCACAACTATTGAGATGGCCTCAGGGACTTTGGAGGTTTATACTTTTAGTAGGGCTTTGGCCATTGGAATGGGCACATACAATTCTCTTGTAGAGGGCAAGTACAGTCCTCAGGTTTGGCTCCAGGGGCCTGAGCCTGTAGGGTGTGTAGGCCAGAGCTGTTTGGACAGTTGTCTGAAAACACAAACTCGGCTTATGTTTCGGGTCATAGGTATGGCAGGACTGATCTACAGACCATGAGGAGAAGCCTTCGCGATATGAAAAGAGGGCGAGTGTGAGGATCTTGCTCAAGTTTTTGTCTCTGGATATCGTGTCACTCTTTGTCGTGAAATTTCCGGGTGACTCAATGGGAAAGGGACGAGTCTTACTCTCTGGTATTTCGGCCCCGTCGAAAGAGTTTGGGGTCATTCTGGGGATGAAAGAAGTCCGTTTTGTTGTTGTTGTTGTTTTGTTTTGTTTTGTTTATCAAACTCAGATGTCCCACCAAATGAGGGATTCCAGAGTAGAGCCCTGGGGAGTGGCGACTGGACAACCAGAAATCTGGTTAAAAATTGGGGCCTAGGGAAATGTCAAGCCCATTATGATATCTAATGATCCAGCCACTGAGAGTACTTACTAGAGGACAGGACTCAGCTGAGGTCACAATGCGTGTTTATGCTCTCGTCGCACTCAAGAATGGGCGGGGCCTCAGGGTGAATGCTGTTTTCTCCTACACTGAACGTTGGACAACATGCCAACCGCAAGGTTTCTTGCCATGGGTAAGGAGGAGTTCTGATTTCTGCATCACACTCACCCCTTCACATGGATTGGAGATAAGGACTCGGCCCCGAAGCCTGAAAACTGAGGTAGGGAAGAGATGATGACCTAAGGCCATGGCCGGACTGATGTGCTCAGTGTGCGGTCAGCTGTCTGGGTGTTGGTCAGGATGTCTGGGCTCAGGTTGTTTCAGACAGTGCATTCGTGCCCAGGTTAGACTATATAATTTGGGTACATTCGAGTGCCGTGTATGTTGATCCTCATTTAAGCTGCCTGGGCAGCTCATTAGGCAATATATTTGTTCTAGCGGGCAGGCAGAGTGCTTCATTGTTGGTCCGGAATTGCCAAACTTGAGGGCTTGGGGTCCAGGAGAGTGAGGACGGAAGTCTGAGAACAAAAGCTAGACTTCGGATTCAGGGTGAGGGCACGGCAGGTACCCCCTGCAGATCTGAACCAATATCTCATGCATCTGAAGTCAGGCTGAGGATCAGACGTTGGCTGAGGCTGGAGTATGTGTCCATGATGGCACCTTCATGAAGCGGGGGCCTCATGAGGTCAAGGAAGTTTTCCCACGCTTAGTTTGGAGGTTGCCCCAAACCACAAGGTTTCTTCTGCGGGATATTCGTGTCCTGTTGCATGGCTCCAGGACATACCCTACGGAAGGACTGTAGAGCAGGGTTCGAAGGATGGATCCCTGTACAGCATGCCTCGGTTTCCCATTGACCATGAGCGACAAGATATGTTTGATCTCCTGCCTCTGCGGCACGCTACCCAGTGGGCTGAGTTGAAATGGCCTCTCCCGAGGATGGGTCATAATGTGCGTTTGGGTCCATGAAGACCTTGTAATGTGCTGGTTGTTCAGTGGCCCTGCGGAACTCTCCTACCTGAAGGGTTTGATACATCCCCAGTAAGAAAGCTCCCCATGTGGAGACAAGAGAGGTTTTGTTTGGTGCCTCAGAAAAGCCCCTAGTGCTGGTCTACGAAAACAGTCCTCTGAGGACGGACACATGGAAACCAAAGCTAAGGTTTATATTAGGGCCTGGGGGCCTGTCCATTTCAAACTTCTGTCTCTGGGGACAATATCTGAGAGTCTAAGTGGAGATAGTTGCACCGCTCGTGTCAGAGAGCCCCTCTTAGTCCAGGGTGGCCTACACTACTGATGGCCTCAGGGGCCTTGGGGCTTTTCCCTAACCTGTGGGGTTGTGGTCAATGGATTGGGCACACTTTCTTTGGAGAGGGCAGGCACAATCTTTCGCTGTGGCACCAGAAGTCCTAGCCTGTAGGTTGTGTGGGTCCAGGCTGTGGACACAGAAGTCTGAAAATACAAACTCAGCTTATGAGTGGCGCCTAGGGTATGGCAGGCCGGATGTACAGCCCGAGAGGGAGCTCCTGGGCCTCTGAAACAAGGGCGAGTGGGAGGCGTTCCTTCAGGCTTTTGTCTCTGGATGTTGTGTCCGGGATAGCCGTGGATAGGAGGGGTGGCCTCAGGGACTGTGGATGAGTATCTCTCTCTGGGGATTTGTCCCAGGACCCAAGAGTTTGGGGTCATTTTGTTGAAAGGGTTGAGTCGTGTTTTCTGGCTCATGTGTCTCTCCAGGAAAGGGATTCCAGACCAGAGACCCAGGTATGGGCTGGGCGACTGGTAAAATCAATCACTGGTGAGGATTGGGTGCATAGGTGCTTGGCAAGTCAATATGCGGGCTCTTGGTCCAGGCCCTGACAGGCCTTTCTTTGACATGGGGCTCATGCTGAGGGTCACTGTTTGAATTTGTGCCCAAGCAGCACTCACGTTTGGGCGTGGCATCAGGGGCCATGAAGGTTTCTCCCACCCTTAAGGTGTGACTCCATGCCAAGAGCAAGCTTTATAGCCATGGGGAAGGAAGAGTTCTGTTTTTCGCATGCGATACCCAGCTGTATGGAGAATTGATATAATATCTAGGTTCAGATATCTGAAAACCAAGGTTAGGAAGAGTTGACGGCATATGACCATGGCGTGTCCGAGTGCGGGGTGTGCGGCCAGCTGTCTCCTTGTCTGTCTGGACGTCTGGCTTCAGGCTGTGTCAGACAGAGCATGAGTGCCCAGTGCAGCCTATCCAGTTCGGGTACCGTTGAGGCCCGAGCAGGTTGATCCTCATCTGGGTTTTCTGGATAGCCCCACAAGGAAACGTTTTTCTTTCGTTGGGTAGACACTGGGCCTGGTTGTGGTTCTGGAGTTCCTAGTCCGGAGGGCTTGTTTGCCAGGAGTGTGAGGAAGGAAGTCTGAAAAAACAAGCTAGCGTGAGGTTTGGGATCGAAGGCATGGCAGACCCACTCTGCAGAGGCTGAATCGAGATCTCCTGCTCTGAGGTCATGTCAACTATGAGACGAGCCTAAGGCTAGAGTTTTTATCCAGCATGGCCTCTTCCTGAAGGGTGTGGGGGCCTCATGAGGCCAGGAAGGTTTACCTACGATGGGATTTGTGAACTACTCCAAACCTCAAGGTTTCCTTCTGCACGAAAGTCGAGTGCTATTGGATGGTTCCAGGAGGCCCCATACGGAAAGACTCGAGAGCAGGTGTCTAAGCATGGATGCCTGGGAACGCCACCTCATATTCCCACTCTTTAGTCAGGACAAGGCAGGCTCAATCTGCGGGCTCCTGGGTGAGCTACCCAGAGGGGAGAGTTGAAATGGACTCTCCTGAAGATGAGTCCTACTGTGGCTTGGTGGCCTGGGAGACCTTGGAATGTGGAGGTGGCTCAGGGACTCTGCAGGATTCTCCAACCTGAGGTGTTTGACACGGCTCCAACAAGGAAGCTTCCCATGTGGAGTCAAGAGGAGTTCTGTTCAGTGCCTCAGGAAAGCCCCATATCCTGTTCTTCGAACCAAAGCCTCTGAGGAGTGACACCTGGAAACCAAAGCAAGAGTTGAGATTAGGGCATAAGGGCCTGGCCGGCTCAACCTTCTATCTCTGTTGACATCTGTGTGCATGCCTTCGTGGAGGTAGCTGCTCAGCTTGTGTCTGAATGCCCCTGTGTGTCCAGGGAGGCTCCCAGTAGTGGGATGTCCTTGAGGTTTCTCATATTCTGGAGTTGTGTGGCCAAAGGAATGGACACAGTTTTCCAGGAGAGAGCAGGCACGGTCATATGGTATGGCTCCAGAGGACCCAGCCTAGAGGCTGTGTTTGCCAGTGCTGTGGGGACAGATGTCTGAAAAAGCAAACTTGGCTCAGCTAGGGGCCAAGGTAATGGCAGGCCTGATCTCCAGTCCGTGAGGGGAGATCCTCTGGATATCAAAGGAGGGCAAGTGGGATGCAGTCGCTCAGGATTTGTCTCTGGGTGTTGCGTTCACAGTGGCCGTTCAGGGTAGGGGTTGCTTCAGGGGCCAAGGAAGAGCCTTCCTCTCGGGGGATTGTCCAAGCTCCCAAGTGTTTTGGTTCATTCTGTGGGAAGGAAAGAGTACTGTATTCTGCCTCAGGGGACCCCCCAGGAGAGGGACTCTAGAGCACAGCAGTGGCTTCCCTCAACTGGAATACACACCATCTAGTTAGTCCTGGGTGCCTATGGCATGGCAAGCCACATATGCGGGCTCTTGGACCAGTCACTGAGAGGCGTTACTTGAATAAGGTACTCATGCTGAGGGTCACCATGTGTGTTTGTGCCCAAGGCGGCCCTCACGCATGGGCGTGGCCTCATGGGTCATGCCCTTTTCTCCTACACGGAATGTTTGACTCACTGCCAGCAGCAAGGTTTCTTGCCATGGGGAAGGAGGGGTTCTGATTTGTGCATCAGGTTCCCCCGTGTGCAGGAATTGGAGATAAGGTCCAGGTTCCGATGACTGAAAACCCAGGTTGGGAATGGATGGTGGCCTAAGGCAGTGGCTGGTCCAATGTGCTGGGTGTGCAGCCAGCTGTGTTGGTGTCTGTTGGAAGGTCTGGGCTCAGGCAATTTGCGACAGAGCATCAGTGTTTAAGGTAGCCTATGCAATTGGGGTGTTGCCGATGGCCAAGCTGTTTGGTCCTCATTTGGGGTTCTGGGCAGCACCATAGACAATGTTTTTCTCCTGGAAGGCAGGCAGAGTGCTTCATTGTGGTCCCAAAATTTCCAGGAGGGTGGGTTTGTGGGCCCAGAATGTGAGGACAGAAGTCTGAAAACACAAGCTTGGGTGAGGAATGGAGCCAAGGGCAGAGCAGGCCCACTCTGCAGAGGCTGAATCAAAATCTCCTGCATCTGAAGTCAGGCTGAGGATCAGACGTTGGCTGAGGCTGGAGTTTTTGGCCATGATGGCACCTTCATGAAGCGGGGGCCTCATGAGGCAAAGAAAGTTTTCCCACGCTGAGTTTGGAGGTTACCCCAACCACAAGGTTTCCTTCCGCGGGACATTCGAGTCCTGTTGCATGGCTCCAGGACATAGGATACGGAAGGACTGTAGAGCAGGGTTCGAAGGATGGATCCCTGTACAGCATGCCTCGCATTCCCATTGGCCATTAGCCACAAGATATGTTTGATCTGCTGCCTCTGGGTCACGCTACCCAGGGGGCTGAGTTGAAATGGCCTCTCCTGAGGATGCGTCATAATGTGCGTTTGAGTCCATGGAGACCTTGGAATGTGCTGGTTGTTCTGTGGCCCTGCGGAACTCTCCTACCTGAAGGGTTTGATACATCCCTAGTAAGTAAGCTTCCCATGAGAAGACGAGAGAGGTTTGGTTTGGTGCCTCAGAAAAGCTCCGTGTGCTGGTCTACGAAAACAGTCCTCTGAGGACGGACACATGGAAACCAAAGCTAAAGTTCAGATTAGGGCCTGGGGGCCTGTCCATTTCAACCTTCTGTCTCTGGGGACACTGTTTGAGAGTCTAAGTGGAGATAGATGCTCCGCTGGTGTCAGAGAGCCCTTCTTAGTCCAGGGTGGCCTACACTATTGATGGCCTCAGGGGCCTTGGAGCTTTTCCCTAACCTGTAGGGTTGTGGTCAATGGATTGGGCACAATTTCCTTGGAGAGGGCAGGCACAATCTTTCGCTGTGTCTCCAGAGGCCCTAGCCTGGAGGTTTTGTGGGTCCAGGCTGTGGGCACAAAAGTCTGAAAACACAAACTCAGCTCATGAGTGGCACCTAGCGTATGGCAGGCGGATGTACAGCCCGAGAGGGAGCTCCTGGGCCTCTGAAACAAGGGCGAATGGGAAGCGTTCCTTCAGGCTTTTGTCTCTGGATGTTGTGTCCGGGATAGCCGTGGATTGGAAAGGTGGCCTCAGGGACTATGGACGACTATCCCTCTCTGGGGATTTGTCCCAGCTCCCAAGAGTTTGGGGTCATTTTCTGGTAAGGGTGGAGTCGTGTTTTCTGACTCATGTGTCTCTCCAAGAAAGGGATTCCAGAGCAGAGCCCCAGGTACGGGCTGGGCGACTGTAAACTCAAACACTGGTGAGGATTGTGTGTATGGGGGCTTGGAAAGCAAGCATGAGCGGGGCCTCATGGGCCACACTGGTTTCAACTAAACTTAACATTGGACAACATGCCAACCACAAGGTTTCTTGCCCTGGGGAAGGAATTCTGATTTCTGCATTAGGTTCAGGCCTGGGCAGTGAATAGAGATAAGGTCTAGGTTCTGAAGCCTGAAAACCGAGGTGGAAAGAGATGACGTCCTAAGGCCTTGGCGGCTCGATGTGCTCAGTGTGCGGCCAGCTGTCTTGGTGCGGCCAGGAGGTCTAGGCTCAGGCTGTGTCAGAAAGGGCATTAGTGCCCTGGTCAGCCTATGTATTTGGGGTACAGCCAAGGTAGGCGCAGGCTGATCCTCACTTGGGGTTACTTGGTAGCCCCAGAGGGCAATGTTTTTCTTCTGGAGGGCAGGCAGAGTGCTGCTTTGTAGTTCTGGATTGCCAAAATGGAGGGCTTCTGGGTCAGTAGTCTGAGGACAGAAGTCTGAGAACACTAGCTAGGCTTCGGTTTCTGGGTGAGGACATGGCAGGCACAATCTACAGAACTGAATAGAGATCTCGTGCATCTGAAGTCAGGGCGAGGTTCAGACGATCGCTCAGGTTGGAGTTTCTGACCCTGATAGCCCCTTCATAAAGGGGGGCATCACGAGGCAATGGGGTTTTTCCCACAATGGGAATTGTGAGAGGTCCAAACTGCAAAGTGTCTTCTGCAGGACAATTGAGACCTGTTGTTGGCTCCAAGCCAATAATTCTGAGCAGGGTTCTAAGGATGCATGGCTGGGTAGCCCACCTCGCATTCCAATTGTCTCCTAGCAACAAGACAGGTTAGTTCTGCTGGATCTAGGGGAGAAACCGAGGAGGCTGAGTTGAAATGGACTCTCCTGAGGATGGGTCCTAATGTGCTTTTGTGTCTATGGACACCTTGGAAAGAGCGGTGGCACTGGGGCCCTGAAGGGTTCTCCTAAACAGAGCCTTTGAAAACAGCTCCAACGTGCAAGTCTCCCATGTGTAGATGAGATGTTTTCTGATGGGTGAGTCAAGAAACAGCCATTGCTGGTTTTGAAATCCAGGCCTCTGAGGAGAGATGCCTGGAAACCAAAGCAATGGATATGATTAGTCACTAGGGGCCGGTTCTTTACTTTTTACCTCTGGGGACATCTGTCTATGGGTCTGAGTACAGGTAGGTGCTCAGATGGGCTCAGATTGCCCCTGTTTTACCTGGGAAGCCACCACTAATGAGATGGATCAGGGACTTTGGAGGTTTATCCTATTAGAAGGAATGTGGCCATTGGAATGGGCACACACAATTCCCTTGGAGAGGGCAAGTACAGTCCTCAGGTTTGGCTCCAGGGGCCTGAGACTGTAGGTTGTGTAGGCCAGGACTGTTTGGACAGTTGTCTGAAAACACAAACTTGGCTTATGTTTCAGGTCATAGGTATGGCAGGACTTATATACAGACCATGAGGAGAACATTTCGGGATTTGAGCAAAGGGCGAGTGTGAGGCTCTTGCTCAAGTTTTTGTCTCTGGATATCTTGTCACTCATGGTCGTGAAATTTTTGGGTGACTTCATGCGAAATGGACGAGTCTTACTCCCTGGTGGTTTGGCCCAGTCCAAAGCGTTTGGGGTCACTCTGTGGGATAGAAGAAGTCCGTTTATTTTTTTTTTTTTTGATGTTGTTTTCTTTTTAACCTCAGGTGTCCCACCAAATGAGGGATTTCAGAGTAGAGCCCTGGGGGGGGGGGGTTGACTGGACAATCAGAAATCTGGTTAAAAATTGGGACCTAGGGACATATCAAGCCCATTATGACATCTAATGGTCCAGTCACTGAGAGGACTTACTAGAGGACAGGACTCATGCTGAGGGTCACAATGCGTGTTTATGCCCTTTACGCACTCAAGAATGGGCGGGGCCTCAGGGTGAATGCTGGTTTCTTCTACACTGAACGTTCGACGACGTGCCAAACATAGGTTTCTTACCATGGGTAAGGAGGTGTTCTGATTTCTGCATCACACTCACCCCTGGGCAGTGATTGGAGATAATGTCTCGTTTCTGAGGCCTGAAAACTGAGGTAGGGAAGAGATGATGACCTACGGCCTTGGCGGGTCTTATGTGCTCAGTATGCGGTCTGCTTTCTGGGAGTTGGTCGGGAGGTCCGGGCTCAGGTTGTGTCCGACAGTGCATTAGTTCCCAGGTTAGACTATATAATTTGGGTGAAGTCGAGTGCTGTGGAGGTTTATCCTCATTGAAGGTGCCTGGGCAGCTCATGAGGCAATATATTTTTTCTAGAGGGCAGGCAGAGTGCTGCATTGTGGGTCCGGAATTGCCAAACTTGAAGGCATCGGGGCCAGGAGTGTGAGGACGGCAGTCTGAGAAGACTAGCTAGACTTGGTTTCAGGGCTAGGGCACGGCAGGTACCCCCTGCAGATCTGAACCAATACTCATGCATCTGAAGTCAGGGCGAGGATCAGACGTTGGCTCAGGTTGGAGTTTCCGCGCATGATGGCCGCTTCATGAAGGGAGCGGAATCTCGAGGCCATTGAGGTTTTCCCACGTTGGGAGTTGTGGGATGCCACCTTCAAGGATTCCTTCTGTGGGACAATTGAGGCCTGTTGGACAGCTCCAGGACATCCGATATGGAATGACTGCAGAGCACCGTTAGAGTTGGATGCCTGGGAAGCCCGCCTCGCATTCCAATTGTCTCCTAGCAACAAGACAGTTTAGATCTGATGGCTCTGCCGAGCAACCAGGGTGGCTGAGTTGAAATGGACTTTCCTGAGGATGGGTCCTAATGTGTTTTTGTGTCCATGATGGCCCTGGAATGGGGCGGTGGCACCGGGACCCTGAAGTACTCTCCTATGCTTTGGACATGGCTCCCATGCATAGGTTTCCTTGTGGAGACGAGATGAGTTCTGCTGGGTGCCTCAGCAAAACCCCTATGCTCGTATTGGAATCAGGCTTTTGAGGAGACATGCCTGTAAAACAAGGCAATGGATCCTATTATGGCCTAGGGTCCTGTCTGATTCAATCTTCTCCTCAGGGGACATCCATTTATGGTATGAGTGGAGGTAGATTATCAGCTGGTGTCAGACAGCCCTTGTTAGTTCCGGGCGACCCACGCTATTGGGATGGCCTCAGGGACTTTGGAGGTTTCTCCTAATTTGTACGATTTTGGACAATGGAATGGGCAGAATTCCCATGGATTGGTAGGCACAGTCCTAATGTGTGGCTCCAGGGGCCCCAGCCTAGAGGATGTGTGGCCCAGGACTTTGAGGACAGAAGTCTGAAAACACAAACTCAGCCTAGTTTTGGGGACATAGGTATGGCAGGCCCGATCTACAATCCATGAGAAGAACTCTTCAGGATATGAAGAAAGTGCGAGTCTGAGGTGTTTGCTCAGGTTTGTGTCTCTGGATTTTGTATCAGCGATGGCACAATCTACAGACCTGAATCGAGATCAGGTGCATCTGAAGTCAGGGCGAGGATCAGACGAACGCTCAAGTTGGTGTTTCTGTCCCTGATGGGCCCTTCACGAAGGGGCGGCATCACGAGACCATGGGGATTTTCCCACGATGGGATTTGTGAGAAGCTCCAAACTGCAAAGTGTCTTCTGCAGGACAATTGAGACCTGTTGTTTGGCTCCAGGCCAATGATTCTGAGCAGGGTTCTAAGGATGAATGGCTGGGTATCCCACCTCACATTCCAGTTGTCTCCTAGAAACAAGATAGGTTAGATCTGCTGGATCTGGGGGAGCAACCGAGGAGGCTGAGTTGAAATGGACTCCCCTATGGATGGGTCCTAATGTGCTTTTGTTTCTATGGAGACCTTGGAATGAAGCCATGGCTCTGGGGCCCTGAAGGGTTCTCCTGAACAGAGGCTTTGACACAGCTCCAACGTGCAAGTTTCCCATATTTAGATGAGATATTTTCTGATGGGTGAGTCAAGAAACAGCCATATGCTGGTTTTGAAATCCAGGCCTCTGAGGAGAGATGCCTGGAAACCAAAGCAATGGATATGATTAGTGCCTAGGGGCCTGTTCTTTCCTTTTTACCTCTGGGGACATCTGTCTATGGGTCTGAGTACAGGTAGGTGCTCAGAAGGGATCAGATTGCCCCTGTTTTACCTGGGAAGCCACCAATAATGAGATGGATCAGGGAATTTGGATGTTTATCCTATCAGAAGGGATGTGGCCATTGGAATGGGCACACACAATTCCCTTGGAGAGGGCAAGTACAGTCCTCAGGTTTGCCTCCAGGGGCCTGAGCCTGTAGGTTGAGTAGGCCAGGGCTGTTTGGACAGTTGTCTGAAAACACAAACTTGGCTTATGTTTCAGGTCATAGGTATGGCAGGACTTATCTACAGACCATGAGGAGAACTTTTTGGGATTTGAGAAAAGGGAGAGTGTGAGGCTCTTGCTCAAGTTTTTGTCTCTGGATATCATGTCACTCATGGTCGTGAAATTTCTGGGTGACTTCATGGGAAATGGACGAGTCTTACTCCCTGGTGGTTTGGCCCAGTCCAAAGCGTTTGGGGTCACTCTGTTTAATGGAAGAAGTCCGTTTTTTTTTTTTTTTGATGTTGTTTTGTTTTTAACCTCAGGTGTCCCACCAAATGAGGGATTTCAGAGTAAAGCCCTAGGCGGGGGTGACTGGACAATCAGAAATCTGGTTAAAAATTGGGGCCTAGTGTCATACCAAACCCATTATGACAACTAATGGTCCAGTCACTGAGAGGACTTACTAGAAGAAAGGACCCATGCTGAGGGTCACAATGCGTGTTTATACCCTTGTCACACTCAAGAATGGGCGGGGCCTCAGAGTGAATGCTGGTTTCTCCTACACTGAACGTTGGACGACGTGCCAACCACAAGGTTTCTTACCATGTGTAAGGAGGTGTTCTGATTTCTGCATCACACTCACCCCTGGGCAGTGATTGGAGATAAGGTCTCGGTTCTGAGGCCAGAAAACTGAGGTAGGGAAGAGATGATGACCTAAGGCCATGGTGGGTCTTATGTGCTCAGTGTGCGGTCTGATTTCCGGGTGTTGATCAGGAGGTCCGGGCTCAGGTTTTGTCCGACAGTGCATTAGTGCTCAGGTTAGACTATATAATTTGGGTGAAGTAGAGTGCTGTGGAGGTTTATCCTCATTGAAGGTGCCTGGGCAGCTCATGAGGCAATAATTTTTTTCTAGAGGGCAGGCAGAGTGCTGCATTGTGGGTCCGGAATTGCCAAACATGAGGGCTTCGGGGCCAGGAGTGTGAGGACGGAAGTCTGAGAAGACAAGCTAGACTTGGGTTTCAGGGCGAGGACACGGCAGGTACCCCCTGCAGATCTGAACCAATACTCATGCATCTGAATTCAGGGCGAGGATCAGACATTGGCTCACGTTGGAGTTTCCGTGCATGACGGCCGCTTCATGAAGGGAGCGGAATCTCGAGGCCATTGAGGTTTTCCCACGTTGGGAGTTGTGGGATGCCCCCTTCAAGGATTCCTTCTGCGGGACAATTGAGACGTGTTGGACAGCTCCGGGACATCCGATATGGAATGACTCCAGAGCACCGTTCGAGTTGGATGCCTGGGAAGCCCGCATCGCATTCCAATTGTCTCCTAGCAACAAGACAGTTTAGATCTGATGGCTCTGCCGGAGCAACCGGGGTGGCTGAGTTGAAATGGACTTTCCTGAGGATGGGCCCTAGTGTGTTTTTGTGTCCATGAGGGCCTTGGAATGGGGCGGTGGCACCGGGACCCTGAAGTACTCTCCTATGCTTTTGACATGGCTCCCATGCACAGGTTTCCTTGAGGAGACGAGATGAGTTCTGCTGGGTGCCTCAGCAAAACCCCGATGCTCGTATTGGAATCAGGCTTTTGAGGAGACATGCCTGTAAACCAAGGCAATGGATCCTATTATGGCCTAGGGTCCTGTCTGGTTCAATCTTCTCCTTGGGGACATACATTTATGATATGAGTGGAGGTAGATATGTTGGTGTCAGACAACCCTTGTTTGTTCAAGGCGACCTACACTATTGGGATGGCCTCAGGGATTTTGGAGGTTTCTCCTAATTTGTACGATTTTGGACAATGGAATGGGCAGAATTCCCATGGATTGTTAGGCACAGTCCTAATGTGTGGCTCCAGGGGCCCCAGTCTGGAGGGTTTGTGGCCCTGGACTTTGAGGACAGAAGTCGGAAAACACAAACTCAGCTTAGGTTAGGGGACGTAGGTATGGCAGGCTCGATCTACAAACCATGAGAAGAACACTTCAGGATATGAAGAAAGTGCGAGTCTGAGGCACGTGCTCAGGTTTTGTCTCTGTATTTTGTATCAGCGATGGCACAATCTACAGACCTGAATCGAGATCTCGTGCATCTGAAGTCATGGCGAGGATCAGACGATCGCTCAAGTTGGTGTTCCTGTCCCTGATGGCCCATTAACGAAGTGGGGGCATCACGAGGCTATGGGGGTTTTCCCACGATGAAATTTGTGAGAAGCTCCAAACTGCAAAGTGTCTTCTGAAGGACAATTGAGACCTGTTGTTTGGCTCCAGGCCAATGATTTGAGCAGGGTTCTAAGGATGCATGGCTGGGATGCCCACCTCACATTCCAATTGTCTCCTAGAAACAAGACACGTTAGATCTGCTGGATCTGGGGGAGCAAACGAGGAGGCTGGGTTGAAATGGACTCTCCTATGGATGGGTCCTAATGTGCTTTTGTGTCGATGGAGACCTTGGAATGAAGCGGTTGCACTGGGGCCCTGAAGGGTTCTCCTAAACAGAGGCTTTGACACAGCTCCAACGTGCAAGTTTCCCAATGTAGATGAGTTGTTTTCTGATGGGTGAGTCAAGAAACAGCCATATGCTGGTTTTGAAATCCAGGCCTCTGAGGAGAGATGCCTGGAAACCAAAGCAATGGATATGATTAGTGCCTAGGGGCCTGTTCTTTCCTTTTTACCTCTGGGGACATCTGTCCATGGGTCTGAGTACAGGTAGGTACTCAGATGGGCTCAGATTGCCCCCTGTTTTACCTGGGAAGCCACCACTAATGAGATGGATCAGGGACTTTGGAGGTTTATCCTATTAGAAGGGATGTGGCCATTCGAATGGGCACACACAATTCCCTTGGAGAGGGCAAGTACAGTCCTCAGGTTTGGCTCCAGGGGCCTGAGCCTGTAGGTTGTGTAGGCCAGGGCTGTTTGGACAGTTGTCTGAAAACACAAACTGGCTTATGTTTCAGGTCATATGTAAGGCAGGACTTATCTACAGACCATGAGGAGAACTTTTCGAGATTTGAGAGTATCGCGAGTGTGAGGCTCTTGCTCAAGTTTTTGTCTCTGGATATCGTGTCACTCATGGTCGTGAAATTTCTGGGTGACTTCATGGGAAATGGACGAGTCTTACTCCCTCGTGGTTTGGCCCAGTCCAAAGCGTTTGGGGTCACTCTGTGGGATGTAATAAGTCCGTTTTTTTTTTTTTGATGTTGTTTTCTCTTTAACCTCAGGTGTCTCACCAAATGAGGGATTCCAGAGTAGAGCCCTGGGGGGGGGGTGACTGGACAATCAGAAATATGGTTAAAAATTGGGCCCTGGGACATATCAAGCCCATTATGACATCTAATGGTCCAGTCACTGAGAGTACTTACTAGAGGACAGGACTCATGCTGAGGGTCACAATGCGTGTTTATGCCCTAGTCGCACTCAAGAATGAGCGGGGCCTCAGGGTGAATGCTGGTCTCTCCTACACACTGAACGTTGGACGACGTGCCACAAGGTTTCTTACAATGGTAAGGAGGTGTTCTGATTTCTGCATCACACTCACCCCTGGGCAGGCCTCGGTTCTGAGGCCTGAAAACTGAGGTAGGGAAGAGATGATGACCTAAGGCCATGGCGGGTATTATGTGCTCAGTGTGCGGTCTGTTTTCTGGGTGTTGGTCAGAGGTCCGGGTTCAGGTAGTGTCCGACAGTGCATTAGTGCCCAGGTTAGACTACATCATTTGGGTGAAGTCGAGTGCTGTGGAGGTTTATCCTCATTGAAGGTGCCTGGGCAGCTCATGAGGCAATAATTTTTTTCAAGAGGGCAGGCAGAGTGCTGCATTGTCAGTCCGGAATTGCCAACATGAGGGCTTCCGTGCCAGGAGTGTGAGGACGGAAGTCTGAGAAGACAAGCTAGACTTGAGTTTCAGGGCGAGGGCACGGCAGGTACCCCCTGCAGATCTGAAACAATACGCATGCATCTGAAGTCAGGGCGAGGATCAGACAGACGTTGGCTCAGGTTGGAGTTTCCGTGCATGAAGGCCGCTTCATGAAGGAAGCGGAATCTCGAGGCCATTGAGTTTTTCCCACGTTGGGAGTTCTGGGATGCCCCCTTCAAGGATTCCTTTAGCGGGACAATTGAGACCTTTTGGACAGCTCCAGGACATCCCATATGGAATGACTCCAGAGCACCGTTCGAGGATGGATGCCTGGGAAGACCACCTCGCATTCCAATTGTCTCCTAGTAACAAGACAGTTTAGATATGACGGCTCTGCGGGAGCAACCGGGGTGGCTGAGTTGAAATGGACTTTCCTGAGGATGGGTCGTAATGTGTTTTTGTGTCCATGAGGGCCTTGGAATGGGGCGGTGGCACCGGGACCATGAAGTACTCTCCTATGCTTTGGACATGGCTCCCATGCATAGGTTTCCTTGTGGAGACGAGATGAGTTCTGCTGGGTGCCTCAGCAAAACCCCTATGCTCGTATTGGAATCAGGCTTTTGAGGAGACATGTCTGTAAAACAAGGCAATGGATCCTATTATGGCCTGGGGTCCTGTCTGGTTCAATCTTTTCCTTGGGGACATCCATTTATGGTATGAGTGGAGGTCGATTATCAGCTGGTGTCAGACAGCCCTTGTTTGTTCCGGGCGACCTACACTATTGGGATGGCCTCAGGGACTTTGGAGGTTTCTCCTAATTTGTACGATTTTGGACAATGGAATGGGCAGAATTCCCATGGATTGTTAGGCACAGTCCTAATGTGTGGCTCCAGGGGCCCCAGCCTGGAGGGTGTGTGGCCCAGGATTT
Organism: Mustela nivalis; assembly: GCF_964662115.1. NCBI lineage: Eukaryota > Metazoa > Chordata > Mammalia > Carnivora > Mustelidae > Mustela > Mustela nivalis. Next base: position 120,238 of record NW_028135983.1, on the reverse strand, counting down.
GAGGACAGAAGTCTGAAAACACAAACTCAGCTTAGGTTTGGGGACGTAGGTATGGCAGGCCTGAGCTACAAACCTTGAAAGGAACTCCTCAGGATATGAAGAAAGTGCGAGTCTGAGGCGCTTGCTCAGGTTTTTGTCTCTGGATTTTGTATCAGCGACGGCACAATCTACAGACCTGAATCGAGATCTCCTGCATCTGAAGTCAGGGCGAGGATCAGACGATCGCTGAATTTGGTGTTTCTGTCCCTGACGGCCCCTTCACGAAGGGGCGGCATCACGAGGCCATGGGGGTTTTCCCACGATGGGATTGTGAGAAGCTCCAAACTGCAAAGTGTCTTCCGAGGACATTTGAGTCCTTTTTTTTCCCTCCGGGCCAATGATTCTGAGCAGGGTTCTAAGGATGCATGGCTGGGTAGCCCACCTCGCATTCCTATTGTCTCCTAGAAACAAGACAGGTTATCTGCTGGATCTGGGGGAGCAACCGAGGAGGCTGAGTTGAAATGGACTCTGCTTTGGATGGGTCCTAATGTGCTTTTGTGTCTATGGAGACCTTGGAATGAAGCGGGGGCACTGGGGCCCTGAAGGGTTCTTCTAAACAGAGGCTTTGACACAGCTCCAACGTGCAAGTTTCCCAAGGGTAGATGAAATGTTTTCTGATGGGTGACTCAAGAAAGATCTATATGCTGGTTTTGAAATCCAGGCCTCTGAGGAGAGATGCCTGGAAACCAAAGCAATGGATATGATTAGTGCCTAGGGGCCTGTTCTTTCCTTTTTACCTCTGGGGACATCTGTCTATGGGTCTGAGTACAGGTAGGTGCTCAGATGGGCTCAGATTGCCCCTGTTTTACCTGGGAAGCCACCACTAATGAGATGGATCAGGGACTTTGGAGATTTATCCTATTAGAAGGGATGTGGCCATTGGAATGGGCACACACAATTCCCTTGGAGAGGGCAAGAACAGTCCTCAGGTTTGGCTCCTGTGGCCTGAGCCTGTAGGTTGTGTAGGCCAGGGCTGTTTGGACAGTTGGCTGAGACAACAAACTTGGCTTATGTTTCAGGTCATAGGTATGGCAGGACTTAAACTACAGACCATGAGGAGAACTTTTCGGGATTTGAGAAAAGGGCGAGTGTGAGGCTCTTGCTCAAGTTTTTGTCTCTGGATATCGTGTTACTCATGGTCGTGAAATTTCTGGGTGACGTCATGGGAAATGGACGAGTCTTACTCCCTGGTGGTTTGGACCAGTCCAAAGCGTTTGGGGTCACTCTTTGGGATGGAAGAAGTCCGTTTTTTTTTTTTTTTGATGTTGTTTTCTATTTAACCTCAGGTGTCCCACCAAATTAGGGATTCCAGAGTAGAGCCCTGGGGGGGTGGTGACTGGATATTCAGAAATCTGGTTAAAAATTGGGGCGTAGGGACATATCAAGCCCATTATGACAACTAATGGTCCAGTCACTGAGAGGACTTACTAGAGGACAGGACTCATGCTGAGGGTCACAATGCGTTGTTATGCTTTTGTCGCACTCAAGAATGGGCGGGGCCTCAGGGTGAATGCTGGTTTCTCCTACACTGAATGTTGGACGGCGTGCCAAACACAAGGTTTCTTACCATGGGTAAGGAGGTGTTCTGATTTCTGCATCAACTCACCCCTGGGCAGTGATTGGAGATAATGTCTCGGTTCTGAGGCCTGAAAACTGAGGTAGGGAAGAGAGGATGACCTAAGGACAAGGTGGTCTTATATGCTCAGTGTGCGGACTGCTTTCCGGGTGTTGGTCAGGAGGTCCGGGCTCAGGTTGTGTCCGACAGTGCATTAGTGCCCAGGTTAGACTATATCATTTGGGTGAAGTCGAGTGCTGTGGAGGTTTATCCTCATTGAAGGTGCCTGGGCAGCTCATGAGGCAATAATTTTTTTCTAGAGGGAAGGCAGAGTGCTGCATTGTGGGTCCGGAATTGCCAAACTTGAGGGCTTCGGGGCCAGGAGTGTGAGGACGGAAGTCTGAGAAGACAAGCAAGACTTGGGTTTCAGGGCGAGGGCACGGAACGTACCCCCTGCAGATCTGAAACAATACTAATGCATCTGAAGTCAGGGCGAGGATCACACGTTGGCTCAGGTTGGAGTTTCCGTGCATGACGGCCGCTTCATGAAGGGAGTGGAATCTCGAGGCCATTGAGGTTTTCCCACGTTGGGAGTTGTGGGATGCCCCCTTCAAGGATTCCTTCTGCGGGACAATAGAGACCTGTTGGACAGCTCCAGGACATCCCATATGGAATGACTCCAGAGCACTGTTCGAGGATGGATGCCTTGGAAGCCCGCCTTGCATTCCAATTGTCTCCTAGCAACAAGGCAGTTTAGATCTGATGGCTCAGCGGGAACAACCGGGGTGGCTGAGTTGAAATGGACTTTCCTGAGGATGGGTCCTAATGTGTTTTTGTGTCCATGAGGGCCTTGGAATGGGGCGGTGGCACCGGGACCCTGAAGTACTCTCCTATGCTTTGGACATGGCTCCCATGCACAGGTTTCCTTGTGGAGACGAGATGACTTCTGCTGGGTGCCTCAGCAAAACCCCTATGCTCGTATTTGAATCAGGCTTTTGAGGAGACATGCCTGTAAACCAAGGCAATGGATCCTATTATGGCCTAGGGTCCTGTCTGGTTCAATCTTCTCCTCTGGGGACTTCCATTTATGGTATGAGTGGTGGTAGATTATCAGCTGGTGTCAGACAGCCCTTGTTTGTTCCGGGCAACCTACACGATTGGAAAGGCCTCAGGTACTTTGGAGGTTTCTCCTAATTTGTACGATTTTGGACAATGGAATGGGCAGAATTCCCATGGATTGGTAGGCACAGTCCTAATGTGTGGCTCCAGGGGCCCCAGCCTGGAGGGTGTGTGTCCCTGGACTTTGAGGACAGAAGTCTGAAAACACAAACTCAGCTTAGGTTTGGGGACGTAGGTATGGCAGGCCCGATCTACAAACCATGAGAAGAACTCTTCAGGATATGAAGAAAGTGCGAGTCTGAGGTGCTTGCTCAGGTTTTTGTCTCTGGATTTTGTATCAGCGATGGCACAATCTACAGACCTGAATCGAGATCTCGTGCATCTGAAGTCAGGGCGAGGATCAGACGATCGCTCAAGTTGGTGTTTCTGTCCCTGATGGCCCCTTCACGAAGGGGGGGCATCACGAGGCCATGGGGGTTTTCCCACGATGGGATTGTGAGAAGCTCCAAACTGCAAAGTGTCTTCTGCAGGACAATTGAGACCTGTTGTTTGGCTCCAGGCCAATGATTCTGCGCAGGGTTCTAAGGATCTATGGCTGGGTAGCCCACCTCGCAATCCAATTGTCTCCTAGACACAAGACAGGTTAGATCTGACGGCTCTGCGGGAGCAACCGTGGTGGCTGATTTGAAATGGACTTTCCTGAGGATGGGTCCTAATGTGTTTTTGTGTCCATGAGTTCCTTGGAATGGGGCGGTGGCACCGGGACACTGAAGTACTCTCCTATTTTTTGGACATGGCTCCCATGCACAGGTTTCCTTGTGGAGACGAGATGAGTTCTGCTGGGTGCCTCAGCAAAACCCCTATGCTCGTATTTGAATCAGGCTTTTGAGGAGACATGCCTGTAAACCAGGGCAATGGATCCTATTATGGCCTAGGGTCCTGTCTGGTTCAATCTTCTCCTATGGGGACATCCATTTATGGTATGAGTGGAGGTAGATTATCAGCTGGTGTCAGACAGCCCTTGTTTGTTCCGGGCGACCTACACTATTGGGATGGCCTCAGGGACTTTGGAGGTTTCTCCTAATTTGTACGATTTTGGACAATGGAATGGGCAGAATTCTCATGGATTGGTAGGCACATTCCTAATATGTGGCTCCAGGGGCCCCAGCCTGGAGGTTGTGTGGCCCAGGACTTTGAGGACAGAAGTCTGAAAACACAAACTCAGCTTAGGTTTGGGGACGTAGGTATGGCAGGCCCGATCTACAAACCATGAGAAGAACTCTTCAGGATATGAAGAAAGTGCGAGTCTGAGGTGCTTGCTCAGGTTTTTATCTCTGGATTTTGTATCAGCGATGGCACAATCTACAGACCTGAATCGAGATCTCGTGCATCTGAAGTCATGGCGAGGATCAGACGATCGCTCAAGTTGGTGTTCCTGTCCCTGATGGCCCATTAATGAAGTGGGGGCATCACGAGGCTATGGGGGTTTTCCCACGATGAGATTTGTGAGAAGCTCCAAACTGCAAAGTGTCTTCTGCAGGACAATTGAGACCTGTTGTTTGGCTCTAGGCCAATGATTCTGAGCAGGGTTTTAAGGATGCATGGCTGGGTAGCCCACTTCGCATTCCAATTGTCTCCTAGACACAAGACAAATTAGATCTGCTGGATCTGGGGGAGCAACCGAGGAGGCTGAGTTGAAATGGACTCTCCTATGGATGGGTCCTAATGTGCTTTTGTGTCGATGGAGACCTTGGAATGAAGTGGTGGCACTGGGGTCCTGAGGGTTCTCCTAAACAGAGGCTTTGACACAGCTCCAACGTGCAAGTTTCCCATGGGTAGATGAGATGTTTTCTGATGGGTGAGTCAAGAAACAGCCATATGCTGGTTTTGAAATCCAGGCCTCTGAGGAGAGATGCCTGGAAACCAAAGCAATGTATATTATTAGTGCCTAGGTGCCTGTTCTTTCCTTTTTACCTCTGGGGACATCTGTCTATGGGTCTGAGTACAGGTAGGTGCTCAGATCGGCTCAGATTGCCCCTGTTTTACCTGGGAAGCCACCACTAATGAGATGGATCAGGGACTTTAGAGGTTTATCCTATTAGAAGGGATGTGGCCATTGGAATGGGCACACACAATTCCCTTGGAGAGGGCAAGTACAGTCCTCAGGTTTCGCTCCAGGGGCCTGATCCTTTCGTTTGTGTAGGCCAGGGCTGTTTGGACAGTTGTCTGAAAACACAAACTTGGCTTATGTTTCAGGTCATGTATGGCAGGACTTATCTACAGACCATGAGGAGAACTTTTCGGGATTTGAGAAAAGGGCGAGTGTGAGGCTCTTGCTCAAGTTTTTGTCTCTGGATATCGTGTCACTCATGGTCGTGAAATTTCTGGGTGACTTCATGGGAAATGGACGAGTCTTACTCTCTGGTGGTTTGGACCAGTCCAAAGAGTTTGGGGTCACTCTGTGGGAAGGAATAAGTCCGTTTTTTTTTTTTTTTGATGTTGTTTTCTTTTTAACCTCAGGTGTCCCACCAAATGAGAGTTTCCAGAGTAGAGCCCTGGGGGGGGGGGTGACTGGACAATCAGAAATCTGGTTAATAATTGGGCCTAGGGTCATATCAAGCCCATTATGACATCTAATGGTCCAGTCACTGAGAGGACTTACTAGAGGACAGGACTCATGCTGAGGGTCACAATGCGTGTTTATGCCCTTGTCCCACTCAAGAATGGGCGGGGCCTCAGGGTGAATGCTGGTTTCTCCTACACTGAACGTTGGACGACATGCCAACCACAAGCTTTCTTACCGTGGGTAAGGAGGTGTTCTGATTTCTGCATCACACTCACCCCTGGGCAGTGATTGGAGATAATGTCTCGGTTCTGAGGCCTGAAAACTGAGGTAGGGAAGAGATGATGACCTAAGGCCATGGTGGGTCTTATGTGCTCAGTGTGCGGTCTGTTTTCTGGGTGTTGGTCAGGAGGTCCGGGTTCAGGTAGTGTCCGACAGTGCATTAGTGCCCAGGTTAGACTATATCATTTGGGTGAAGTCGAGTGCTGTGGAGGTTTATCCTCATTGAAGGTGCCTGGGCAGCTCATGAGGCAATAATTTTTTTCTAGAGGGCAGGCAGAGTGCTGCATTGTCAGTCCGGATTTGCCAACATGAGGGCTTCCGTGCCAGGAGTGTGAGGACGGAAGTCTGAGAAGACAAGCTAGACTTGAGTTTCAGGGCGAGGGCACGGCAGGTACCCCCTGCAGATCTGAAACAATACGCATGCATCTGAAGTCAGGGCGAGGATCAGACGTTGGCTCAGGTTGGAGTTTCCGTGCATGAAGGCCGCTTCATGAAGGGAGCGGAATCTCGAGGCCATTGAGGTTTTCCCACGTTGGGAGTTGTGGGATGCCACCTTCAAGGATTCCTTCTGTGGGACAATTGAGGCCTGTTGGACAGCTCCAGGACATCCGATATGGAATGACTCCAGAGCACCATTCGAGGATGGATGCCTGGGAAGCCCACCTCGCATTCCAATTGTCTCCTAGTAACAAGACAGTTTAGATATGACGGCTCTGCGGGAGCAACCGGGGTGGCTGAGTTGAAATGGACTTTCCTGAGGATGGGTCGTAATGTGTTTTTGTGTCCATGAGGGCCTTGGAATGGGGCGGTGGCACCGGGACCATGAAGTACTCTCCTATGCTTTGGACATTGCTCCCATGCATAGGTTTCCTTGTGGAGACGAGATGAGTTCTGCTGGGTGCCTCAGCAAAACCCCTATGCTCGTATTGGAATCAGGCTTTTGAGGAGACATGCCTGTAAACCAAGGCAATGGATCCTATTATGGCCTAGGGTCCTGTCTGGTTCAATCTTTTCCTTGGGGACATCCATTTATGGTATGAGTGGAGGTCGATTATCAGCTGGTGTCAGACAGCCCTTGTTTGTTCCGGGCGACCTACACTATTGGGATGGCCTCAGGGACTTTGGAGGTTTCTCCTAATTTGTACGATTTTGGACAATGGAATGGGCAGAATTCCCATGGATTGTTAGGCACAGTCCTAATGTGTGGCTCCAGGGGCCCCAGCCTGGAGGGTGTGTGGCCCAGGACTTTGAGGACAGAAGTCTGAAAACACAAACTCAGCTTAGGGTTGGGGACGTAGGTATGGCATGCCTGAGCTACAAACCTTGAAAAGAACTCCTCAGGATATGAAGAAAGTGCGAGTCTGAGGCGCTTGCTCAGGTTTTTGTCTCTGGATTTTGTATCAGCGACGGCACAATCTACAGACCTGAATCGAGATCTCCTGCATCTGAAGTCAGGGCGAGGATCAGACGATCGCTGAATTTGGTGTTTCTGTCCCTGACGGCCCCTTCACGAAGGGGCGGCATCACGAGGCCATGGGGGTTTTCCCACGATGGGAGTTGTGAGAAGCTCCAAACTGCAAAGTGTCTTCTGAGGACATTTGAGTCCTTTTTTTTTCCCTCCGGGCCAATGATTCTGAGCAGGGTTCTAAGGATGCATGGCTGGGTAGCCCACCTCGCATTCCTATTGTCTCTTAGAAACAAGACAGGTTATCTGCTGGATCTGAGGGAGCAACCGAGGAGGCTGAGTTGAAATGGACTCTCCTTTGGATGGGTCCTAATGTGCTTTTGTGTCTATGGAGACCTTGGAATGAAGCGGGGGCACTGGGGCCCTGAAGGGTTCTTCTAAACAGAGGCTTTGACACAGCTCCAACGTGCAAGTTTCCCAAGGGTAGATGAGATGTTTTCTGATGGGTGACTCAAGAAAGAGCTATATGCTGGTTTTGAACTCCAGGCCTCTGAGGAGAGATGCCTGGAAACCAAAGCAATGGATATGATTAGTGCCTAGGGGCCTGTTCTTTCCTTTTTACCTCTGGGGACATCTGTCTATGGGTCTGAGTACAGGTAGGTGCTCAGATGGGCTCAGATTGCCCCTGTTTTACCTGGGAAGCCACCACTATTGAGATGGATCAGGGACTTTGGAGATTTATCCTATTAGAAGGGATGTGGCCATTGGAATGGGCACACACAATTCCCTTGGAGAGGGCAAGTACAGTCCTCAGGTTTGGCTCCTGTGGCCTGAGCCTGTAGGTTGTGTAGGCCAGGGCTGTTTGGACAGTTGTCTGAGACAACAAACTTGGCTTATGTTTCAGGTCATAGGTATGGCAGGACTTAAACTACAGACCATGAGGAGAACTTTTCGGGATTTGAGAAAAGGGCGAGTGTGAGGCTCTTGCTCAAGTTTTTGTCTCTGGATATCGTGTCAATCATGGTCGTGAAATTTCTGGGTGACTTCATGGGAAATGGACGAGTCTTACTCCCTGGTGGTTTGGACCAGTCCAAAGCGTTTGGGGTCACTCTGTGGGATGGAAGAAGTCCGTTTTTTTTTTTTTTTTTGATGTTGTTTTCTATTTAACCTCAGGTGTCCCACCAAATTAGGGATTCCAGAGTAGAGCCCTGGGGGGGTGGTGACTGGATATTCAGAAATCTGGTTAAAAATTGGGGCGTAGGGACATATCAAGCCCATTATGGCAACTAATGGTCCAGTCACTGAGAGGACTTACTAGAGGACAGGACTCATGCTGAGGGTCACAATGCGTTGTTATGCTTTTGTCGCACTCAAGAATGGGCGGGGCCTCAGGGTGAATGCTGGTTTCTCCTACACTGAATGTTGGACGGCGTGCCAAACACAAGGTTTCTTACCATGGGTAAGGAGGTGTTCTGATTTCTGCATCAACTCACCCCTGGGCAGTGATTGGAGATAATGTCTCGGTTCTGAGGCCTGAAAACTGAGGTAGGGAAGAGAGGATGACCTAAGGACAAGGTGGTCTTATATGCTCAGTGTGCGGACTGCTTTCCGGGTGTTGGTCAGGAGGTCCGGGCTCAGGTTGTGTCCGACAGTGCATTAGTGCCCAGGTTAGACTATATCATTTGGGTGAAGTCGAGTGCTGTGGAGGTTTATCCTCATTGAAGGTGCCTGGGCAGCTCATGAGGCAATAATTTTTTTCTAGAGGGAAGGCAGAGTGCTGCATTGTGGGTCCGGAATTGCCAAACTTGAGGGCTTCGGGGCCAGGAGTGTGAGGACGGAAGTCTGAGAAGACAAGCAAGACTTGGGTTTCAGGGCGAGGGCACGGAACGTACCCCCTGCAGATCTGAAACAATACTAATGCATCTGAAGTCAGGGCGAGGATCACACGTTGGCTCAGGTTGGAGTTTCCGTGCATGACGGCCGCTTCATGAAGGGAGTGGAATCTCGAGGCCATTGAGGTTTTCCCACGTTGGGAGTTGTGGGATGCCCCCTTCAAGGATTCCTTCTGCGGGACAATAGAGACCTGTTGGACAGCTCCAGGACATCCCATATGGAATGACTCCAGAGCACTGTTCGAGGATGGATGCCTTGGAAGCCCGCCTTGCATTCCAATTGTCTCCTAGCAACAAGGCAGTTTAGATCTGATGGCTCAGCGGGAGCAACCGGGGTGGCTGAGTTGAAATGGACTTTCCTGAGGATGGGTCCTAATGTGTTTTTGTGTCCATGAGGGCCTTGGAATGGGGCGGTGGCACCGGGACCCTGAAGTACTCTCCTATGCTTTGGACATGGCTCCCATGCACAGGTTTCCTTGTGGAGACGAGATGACTTCTGCTGGGTGCCTCAGCAAAACCCCTATGCTCGTATTTGAATCAGGCTTTTGAGGAGACATGCCTGTAAACCAAGGCAATGGATCCTATTATGGCCTAGGGTCCTGTCTGGTTCAATCTTCTCCTCTGGGGACTTCCATTTATGGTATGAGTGGTGGTAGATTATCAGCTGGTGTCAGACAGCCCTTGTTTGTTCCGGGCAACCTACACGATTGGAAAGGCCTCAGGTACTTTGGAGGTTTCTCCTAATTTGTACGATTTTGGACAATGGAATGGGCAGAATTCCCATGGATTGGTAGGCACAGTCCTAATGTGTGGCTCCAGGGGCCCCAGCCTGGAGGGTGTGTGTCCCTGGACTTTGAGGACAGAAGTCTGAAAACACAAACTCAGCTTAGGTTTGGGGACGTAGGTATGGCAGGCCCGATCTACAAACCATGAGAAGAACTCTTCAGGATATGAAGAAAGTGCGAGTCTGAGGTGCTTGCTCAGGTTTTTGTCTCTGGATTTTGTATCAGCGATGGCACAATCTACAGACCTGAATCGAGATCTCGTGCATCTGAAGTCAGGGCGAGGATCAGACGATCGCTCAAGTTGGTGTTTCTGTCCCTGATGGCCCCTTCACGAAGGGGGGGCATCACGAGGCCATGGGGGTTTTCCCACGATGGGATTGTGAGAAGCTCCAAACTGCAAAGTGTCTTCTGCAGGACAATTGAGACCTGTTGTTTGGCTCCAGGCCAATGATTCTGCGCAGGGTTCTAAGGATCTATGGCTGGGTAGCCCACCTCACAATCCAATTGTCTCCTAGACACAAGACAGGTTAGATCTGACGGCTCTGCGGGAGCAACCGTGGTGGATGATTTGAAATGGACTTTCCTGAGGATGGGTCCTAATGTGTTTTTGTGTCCATGAGTTCCTTGGAATGGGGCGGTGGCACCGGGACACTGAAGTACTCTCCTATTTTTTGGACATGGCTCCCATGCACAGGTTTCCTTGTGGAGACGAGATGAGTTCTGCTGGGTGCCTCAGCAAAACCCCTATGCTCGTATTTGAATCAGGCTTTTGAGGAGACATGCCTGTAAACCAGGGCAATGGATCCTATTATGGCCTAGGGTCCTGTCTGGTTCAATCTTCTCCTATGGGGACATCCATTTATGGTATGAGTGGAGGTAGATTATCAGCTGGTGTCAGACAGCCCTTGTTTGTTCCGGGCGACCTACACTATTGGGATGGCCTCAGGGACTTTGGAGGTTTCTCCTAATTTGTACGATTTTGGACAATGGAATGGGCAGAATTCTCATGGATTGGTAGGCACATTCCTAATATGTGGCTCCAGGGGCCCCAGCCTGGAGGTTGTGTGGCCCAGGACTTTGAGGACAGAAGTCTGAAAACACAAACTCAGCTTAGGTTTGGGGACGTAGGTATGGCAGGCCCGATCTACAAATCATGAGAAGAACTCTTCAGGATATGAAGAAAGTGCGAGTCTGAGGTGCTTGCTCAGGTTTTTATCTCTGGATTTTGTATCAGCGATGGCACAATCTACAGACCTGAATCGAGATCTCGTGCATCTGAAGTCATGGCGAGGATCAGACGATTGCTCAAGTTGGTGTTCCTGTCCCTGATGGCCCATTAATGAAGTGGGGGCATCACGAGGCTATGGGGGTTTTCCCACGATGAGATTTGTGAGAAGCTCCAAACTGCAAAGTGTCTTCTGCAGGACAATTGAGACCTGTTGTTTGGCTCCAGGCCAATGATTCTGAGCAGGGTTCTAAGGATGCATGGCTGGGTAGCCCACTTCGCATTCCAATTGTCTCCTAGACACAAGACAAATTAGATCTGCTGGATCTGGGGGAGCAACCGAGGAGGCTGAGTTGAAATGGACTCTCCTATGGATGGGTCCTAATGTGCTTTTGTGTCGATGGAGACCTTGGAATGAAGTGGTGGCACTGGGGTCCTGAGGGTTCTCCTAAACAGAGGCTTTGACACAGCTCCAACGTGCAAGTTTCCCATGGGTAGATGAGATGTTTTCTGATGGGTGAGTCAAGAAACAGCCATATGCTGGTTTTGAAATCCAGGCCTCTGAGGAGAGATGCCTGGAAACCAAAGCAATGTATATGATTAGTGCCTAGGTGCCTGTTCTTTCCTTTTTACCTCTGGGGACATCTGTCTATGGGTCTGAGTACAGGTAGGTGCTCAGATGGGCTCAGATTGCCCCTGTTTTACCTGGGAAGCCACCACTATTGAGATGGATCAGGGACTTTGGAGATTTATCCTATTAGAAGGGATGTGGCCATTGGAATGGGCACACACAATTCCCTTGGAGAGGGCAAGTACAGTCCTCAGGTTTGGCTCCTGTGGCCTGAGCCTGTAGGTTGTGTAGGCCAGGGCTGTTTGGACAGTTGTCTGAAACAACAAACTTGGCTTATGTTTCAGGTCATAGGTATGGCAGGACTTAAACTACAGACCATGAGGAGAACTTTTCGGGATTTGAGAAAAGGGCGAGTGTGAGGCTCTTGCTCAAGTTTTTGTCTCTGGATATCGTGTCAATCATGGTCGTGAAATTTCTGGGTGACTTCATGGGAAATGGACGAGTCTTACTCCCTGGTGGTTTGGACCAGTCCAAAGCGTTTGGGGTCACTCTGTGGGATGGAAGAAGTCCGTTTTTTTTTTTGATGTTGTTTTCTATTTAACCTCAGGTGTCCCACCAAATTAGGGATTCCAGAGTAGAGCCCTGGGGGGGTGGTGACTGGATATTCAGAAATCTGGTTAAAAATTGGGGCGTAGGGACATATCAAGCTCATTATGACAACTAATGGTCCAGTCACTGAGAGGACTTACTAGAGGACAGGACTCATGCTGAGGGTCACAATGCGTTGTTATGCTTTTGTCGCACTCAAGAATGGGCGGGGCCTCAGGGTGAATGCTGGTTTCTCCTACACTGAATGTTGGACGGCGTGCCAAACACAAGGTTTCTTACCATGGGTAAGGAGGTGTTCTGATTTCTGCATCAACTCACCCCTGGGCAGTGATTGGAGATAATGTCTCGGTTCTGAGGCCTGAAAACTGAGGTAGGGAAGAGAGGATGACCTAAGGACAAGGTGGTCTTATATGCTCAGTGTGCGGACTGCTTTCCGGGTGTTGGTCAGGAGGTCCGGGCTCAGGTTGTGTCCGACAGTGCATTAGTGCCCAGGTTAGACTATATCATTTGGGTGAAGTCGAGTGCTGTGGAGGTTTATCCTCATTGAAGGTGCCTGGGCAGCTCATGAGGCAATAATTTTTTTCTAGAGGGAAGGCAGAGTGCTGCATTGTGGGTCCGGAATTGCCAAACTTGAGGGCTTCGGGGCCAGGAGTGTGAGGACGGAAGTCTGAGAAGACAAGCAAGACTTGGGTTTCAGGGCGAGGGCACGGAACGTACCCCCTGCAGATCTGAAACAATACTAATGCATCTGAAGTCAGGGCGAGGATCACACGTTGGCTCAGGTTGGAGTTTCCGTGCATGACGGCCGCTTCATGAAGGGAGTGGAATCTCGAGGCCATTGAGGTTTTCCCACGTTGGGAGTTGTGGGATGCCCCCTTCAAGGATTCCTTCTGCGGGACAATAGAGACCTGTTGGACAGCTCCAGGACATCCCATATGGAATGACTCCAGAGCACTGTTCGAGGATGGATGCCTTGGAAGCCCGCCTTGCATTCCAATTGTCTCCTAGCAACAAGGCAGTTTAGATCTGATGGCTCAGCGGGAGCAACCGGGGTGGCTGAGTTGAAATGGACTTTCCTGAGGATGGGTCCTAATGTGTTTTTGTGTCCATGAGGGCCTTGGAATGGGGCGGTGGCACCGGGACCCTGAAGTACTCTCCTATGCTTTGGACATGGCTCCCATGCACAGGTTTCCTTGTGGAGACGAGATGACTTCTGCTGGGTGCCTCAGCAAAACCCCTATGCTCGTATTTGAATCAGGCTTTTGAGGAGACATGCCTGTAAACCAAGGCAATGGATCCTATTATGGCCTAGGGTCCTGTCTGGTTCAATCTTCTCCTCTGGGGACTTCCATTTATGGTATGAGTGGTGGTAGATTATCAGCTGGTGTCAGACAGCCCTTGTTTGTTCCGGGCAACCTACACGATTGGAAAGGCCTCAGGTACTTTGGAGGTTTCTCCTAATTTGTACGATTTTGGACAATGGAATGGGCAGAATTCCCATGGATTGGTAGGCACAGTCCTAATGTGTGGCTCCAGGGGCCCCAGCCTGGAGGGTGTGTGTCCCTGGACTTTGAGGACAGAAGTCTGAAAACACAAACTCAGCTTAGGTTTGGGGACGTAGGTATGGCAGGCCCGATCTACAAACCATGAGAAGAACTCTTCAGGATATGAAGAAAGTGCGAGTCTGAGGTGCTTGCTCAGGTTTTTGTCTCTGGATTTTGTATCAGCGATGGCACAATCTACAGACCTGAATCGAGATCTCGTGCATCTGAAGTCAGGGCGAGGATCAGACGATCGCTCAAGTTGGTGTTTCTGTCCCTGATGGCCCCTTCACGAAGGGGGGGCATCACGAGGCCATGGGGGTTTTCCCACGATGGGATTGTGAGAAGCTCCAAACTGCAAAGTGTCTTCTGCAGGACAATTGAGACCTGTTGTTTGGCTCCAGGCCAATGATTCTGCGCAGGGTTCTAAGGATCTATGGCTGGGTAGCCCACCTCACAATCCAATTGTCTCCTAGACACAAGACAGGTTAGATCTGACGGCTCTGCGGGAGCAACCGTGGTGGATGATTTGAAATGGACTTTCCTGAGGATGGGTCCTAATGTGTTTTTGTGTCCATGAGTTCCTTGGAATGGGGCGGTGGCACCGGGACACTGAAGTACTCTCCTATTTTTTGGACATGGCTCCCATGCACAGGTTTCCTTGTGGAGACGAGATGAGTTCTGCTGGGTGCCTCAGCAAAACCCCTATGCTCGTATTTGAATCAGGCTTTTGAGGAGACATGCCTGTAAACCAGGGCAATGGATCCTATTATGGCCTAGGGTCCTGTCTGGTTCAATCTTCTCCTATGGGGACATCCATTTATGGTATGAGTGGAGGTAGATTATCAGCTGGTGTCAGACAGCCCTTGTTTGTTCCGGGCGACCTACACTATTGGGATGGCCTCAGGGACTTTGGAGGTTTCTCCTAATTTGTACGATATTGGACAATGGAATGGGCAGAATTCTCATGGATTGGTAGGCACAGTCCTAATATGTGGCTCCAGGGGCCCCAGCCTGGAGGGTGTGTGGCCCAGGACTTTGAGGACAGAAGTCTGAAAACACAAACTCAGCTTAGGTTTGGGGACGTAGGTATGGCAGGCCCGATCTACAAACCATGAGAAGAACTCTTCAGGATATGAAGAAAGTGCGAGTCTGAGGTGCTTGCTCAGGTTTTTGTCTCTGGATTTTGTATCAGCGATGGCACAATCTACAGACCTGAATCGAGATCTCGTGCATCTGAAGTCAGGGCGAGGATCAGACGATCGCTCAACTTGGTGTTCCTGTCCCTGATGGCCCATTAACGAAGTGGGGGCATCACGAGGCTATGGGGGTTTTCCCACGATGAGATTTGTGAGAAGCTCCAAACTGCAAAGTGTCTTCTGCAGGACAATTGAGACCTGTTGTTTGGCTCCAGGCCAATGATTCTGAGCAGGGTTCTAAGGATGCATGGCTGGGTAGCCCACTTCGCATTCCAATTGTCTCCTAGACACAAGACAAATTAGATCTGCTGGATCTGGGGGAGCAACCGAGGAGGCTGAGTTGAAATGGACTCTCCTATGGATGGGTCCTAATGTGCTTTTGTGTCGATGGAGACCTTGGAATGAAGTGGTGGCACTGGGGTCCTGAGGGTTCTCCTAAACAGAGGCTTTGACACAGCTCCAACGTGCAAGTTTCCCATGGGTAGATGAGATGTTTTCTGATGGGTGAGTCAAGAAACAGCCATATGCTGGTTTTGAAATCCAGGCCTCTGAGGAGAGATGCCTGGAAACCAAAGCAATGTATATGATTAGTACCTAGGTGCCTGTTCTTTCCTTTTTACCTCTGGGGACATCTGTCTATGGGTCTGAGTACAGGTAGGTGCTCAGATGGGCTCAGATTGCCCCTGTTTTACCTGGGAAGCCACCACTAATGAGATGGATCAGGGACTTTAGAGGTTTATCCTATTAGAAGGGATGTGGCCATTGGAATGGGCACACACAATTCCCTTGGAGAGGGCAAGTACAGTCCTCAGGTTTCGCTCCAGGGGCCTGAGCCTTTAGGTTGTGTAGGCCAGGGCTGTTTGGACAGTTGTCTGAAAACACAAACTTGGCTTATGTTTCAGGTCATGTATGGCAGGACTTATCTACAGACCATGAGGAGAACTTTTCGGGATATGAGAAAAGGGCGAGTGTGAGGCTCTTGCTCAAGTTTTTGTCTCTGGATATCGTGTCACACATGGTCGTGAAATTTCTGGGTGACTTCATGGGAAATGGACGAGTCTTACTCTCTGGTGGTTTGGACCAGTCCAAAGAGTTTGGGGTCACTCTGTGGGAAGGAAGAAGTCCGTTTTTTTTTTTTTTGATGTTGTTTTCTTTTTAACCTCAGGTGTCCCACCAAATGAGAGATTCCAGAGTAGATCCCTGGGGGGGGTGACTGGACAATCAGAAATCTGGTTAATAATTGGACCTAGGGTAATATCAAGCCCATTATGACATCTAATGGTCCAGTCACTGAGAGGACTTACTAGAGGACAGGACTCATGCTGAGGGTCACAATGCGTGTTTATGCCCTTGTCGCACTCAAAAATGGGCGGGGCCTCAGGGTGAATGCTGGTTTCTCCTAACTGAACGTTGGACGACGTGCCAACCACAAGCTTTCTTACCGTGGGTAAGGAGGTGTTCTGATTTCTGCATCACACTCACCCCTGGGCAGTGATTGGAGATAATGTCTCGGTTCTGAGGCCTGAAAACTGAGGTAGGGAAGAGATGATGACCTAAGGCCATGGTGGGTCTTATGTGCTCAGTGTGCGGTCTGCTTTCCGGGTGTTGGTCAGGAGGTCCGGGCTCAGGTGCTGTACGACATTGCATTAGTGCCCAGGTTAGAATATTTAATTTGGGTAAAGTCGAGTGCTGTGGAGGTTTATCCTCATTTAAGGTGCCTGGGCAGCTCATGAGGCAATAATTTTTTTCTAGAGGCAGGCAGAGTGCTGCATTTTGGGTCCGGAATTGCCAAACATGAGGGCTTCGGGGCCAGGAGTGTGAGGACGGAAGTCTGAAAAGTCAAGCTAGACTTGGGTTTCAGGGAGACGGCACGGCAGCTATCCCCTGCAGATCTGAAACAATACTCATGCATCTGAATCAGGGGAGGATCAGACGTTGGCTCAGGTTGGTTTCCATGCATGATGGCCGTTTCATGAAAGGAGTGGAATCTCGGGGCCATTGAGGTTTTCCCACGTTGGGAGTTGTGGGATGCCCCCTTCAAGGATTCCTTCTGCGGGACAATTGAGACCTGTTGGACAGCTCCAGGACATCCCATATGGAATGACTCCAGAGAACCGTTCGAGGATGGATGCCTGGAAGCCAGCTTCGCATTCCAATTGTCTCCAAACAACAAGACAGTTTAGATCTGATGGCTCTGCGGGAGCAACCGGGGTGGCTGAGTTGAAATGGACTTTCCTGAGGATGGGTCCTAATGTGTTTTTGTGTCCATGAGGGCCTTGGAATGGATCGGTGGCACCGGGACCCTGAAGTTCTCTCCTATGCTTTGGACATGGCTCCCATGCACAGGTTTCCTTGTGGAGACGAGATGACTTCTGCTGGGTGCCTCAGCAACACCCCTATGCTCATATTGGAATCAGGCTTTTGAGGAGACATGCGTGTAAACCAAGGCAATGGATGCTATTATGGCCTAGGGTCCTGTCTGGTTCAATCCTCTCCTCTGGGGACATCCATTTATGGTATGAGTGGAGGTAGATTATCTGCTGGTGTCAGACAGCCCTTGTTTGTTCCGGGCGACCTACACTATTGGAATGGCCTCAGGGACTTTGGAGGTTTTTCCTAATTTGTACGATTTTGGACAATGGAATGGGCAGAATTCTCATGGATTGATAGGCACAGTCCTAATGTGTGGCTCCAGGGGCCCCAGCCTGGAGGGTGTGTGGCCCAGGACTTGAGGACAGAAGTCTGAAAACACAAACTCAGCTTAGGAAGGGGAGGTAGGTATGGCAGGACCGATCTACAAACCATGAGAAGAACTCTTCAGGAAATGAAGAAAGTGCGAGTCTGAGGCGCTTGCTCAGGTTTTTGTCTCTGGATTTTGTATCAGCGATGGCACAATCTACAGACCTGAATCGAGATCTCGTGCATCTGAAGTCAGGGCGAGGATCAGACGATCGCTCAAGTTGGTGTTTCTGTCCCTGATGGCCCCTTCACGAAGGGGGGGCATCACGAGGCCATGGGGGTTTTCCCACGATGGGATTTGTGAGAAGCTCCAAACTGCAAAGTGTCTTCTGCAAGACAATTGAGACCTGCTGTTTGGCTCCAGGCCAATGATTCTGAGCAGGGTTCTAAGGATGCATGGCTGGGTAGCCCACCTCGCAATCCAATTGTCTCCTAGACACAAGACAGGTTAGATCTGCAGGATCTGGGGGAGCAACCGAGGAGGCTGAGTTGAAATGGACTCTCCTATGGATGGGTCCTAATGTGCTTTTGTGTCGATGGAGACCTTGGAATGAAGCGGTGGCACTGGGGCCCTGAAATGTTCTCCTAAACAGATGCTTGACACAGCTCCAACGTGCAAGTTTCCCATGTGTAGATGAGATGTTTTCTGATGGTTGAGTCAAGAAACAGCCATATGCTGGTTTTGAAATCCAGGCCTCTGAGGAGAGATGCCTGGAAAACAAAGCAATGGATATGATTAGTGCCTAGGGGCCTGTTCTTTCCTTTTGACCTCTGGGGACATCTGTCTATGGGTCTGAGTACAGGTAGGTGCTCAGATGGGCTCAGATTGCCCCTGTTTTACCTGGGAAGTTACCACTAATGAGATGAATCAGGGACTTTGGAGGTTTATCGTATTAGAAGGGATGTGGCCATTGGAATGGGCACACACAATTCCCTTGGAGAGGGCAAGTACAGTCCTCAGGTTTGGCTCCAGGGGCCTGAGCCTATAGGTTGTGTAGGGCAGGGCTGTTTGGACAGTTGTCTGAAAACACAAACTTGGCTTATGTTTCAGGTCATAGGTATGGCAGGACTTATCTACAGACCATGAGGAGAACTTTTCGGGATTTGAGAAAAGGGCCAGTGTGAGGTTCTTGCTCAAGTTTTTGTCTCTGGATATCGTGTCACTGATGGTCGTGAAATTTCTGGGTGACTTCATGGGAAATGGACGTGTCTTACTCCCTGGTGGTTTGGACCAGTCTAAAGCGTTTGGGGTCACTCTGTGGGATGGAAGAGGTCCGTTTATTTTTTTTTTTTTGATGTTGTTTTCTTTTTAACCTCAGGTGTCTCACCTAATGAGGGATTCCTGAGTAGCGCCCTTGGGGGGGGTGACTGGACATTCAGAAATCTGGTTAAAAATTGGCGCCTAGGGACATATCAAGCCCATTATGACATCTAATGGTCCAGTCACTGACAGGACTTACTAGAGGACAGTACTCATGCTGAGGGTCACAATGCGTGTTTATGCCCTTGTCGCACTCAAGATTAGGCGGGGCCTCAGGGTGAATGCTGGTTTCTCCTACACTGAACGTTGGACGACGTGCCAACCACAAGGTTTCTTACCATGGGTAAGGAGGTGTTCTGATTTCTGCATCACACTCACCCCTGGGCAGTGATTGGAGATAATGTCTCGGTTCTGAGGCCTGAAAACTGAGGTAGGGAAGAGATGATGACCTAAGGCCATGGCAGGGCTTATGTGCTCAGTGTGCTCTGTGCTTTCCGGGTGTTGGTCAGGAGGTCCATGCTCAGGTTGTGTCCGACAGTGCATTAGTGCCCAGGGTAGACTATATAATTTGTGTGAAGTCGTGTGCTGTGGAGGTTTATCATCATTGAAGGTGCCTGTACAGCTCATGATGCAATAATTTTTTTCTAGGGGGCAGGCAGAGTGCTGCATTGTGGGTCCGGAATTGCCAAACTTGAGGGCTTCGGGGCCAGGAGTGTGAGGACGGAATTCTGAGAAGACAAGCTAGACTTGGGTTTCAGGGCGAGGGCACGGCAGGTACCCCCTGCAGATCTGAACCAATACTCATGAATCTGAAGTCAGGGCGAGGATTAGACTTTGGCTCAGGTTGGAGTTTCCGTGCATGACGGCCGCTTCATGAACGGAGTGGAATCTCGAGTCCATTGAGGATTTCCCACGTTGGGAGTTGTGGGATGCCCCCTTCAAGGATTCCTTTTGCGGGACAATTGAGACCTGTTGGACAGCTCCAGGACATCCCTTATAAAATGACTCCAGAGCACCGTTCGAGGATGGATGCCTGGGAAGCCCGCCTTGCACACCAATTGTCTACTAGCAATAAGACAGTTTAGATCTGATGGCTCTGCGGGAGCAACCGGGGTGGCTGTGTTGAAATGGACTTTCCTGAGGATGGGTCCTAATGTGTTTTTGTGTCCATGAGGGCCCTGGAATGGGGCGGTGGTACCGGGACACTGAAGTACTCTCCTATGCTTTGGACATGGCTCCCATGCACAGGTTTCCTTGTGGAGATGAGATGAGTTCTGCTGGGTGCCTCAGCAAAACCCCTATGCTCGTATTGGAATCAAGCTTTTGAGGAGACATGCCTGTAAACCAAGGCAATGGATCCTATTATGGCCTAGGGTCCTGTCTGGTTCAATCTTCTCCTCTGGGGACATCCATGTATGGTATGAGTGGAGGTAGATTATCAGCTGGTGTCAGACAGCCCTTGTTTGTTCCGGGCGACCTACAAAATTGGGATAGCCTCAGGGATTTTGGAGGTTTCTCCTAATTTGTACGATTTTGGACAATGGAATGGGCAGAATTCCCATGGATTTGTAGGCACAGTCCTAATGTGTGGCTTCAGAGGCTCCAGAATGAGGGTGTGTGGCCCAAGACTTTGAGGACAGAAGTCTGAAAACACAAACTCAGCTTAGGAATGGGAGGTAGGTATGGCAGGCCCGATCTACAAACCATGAGAAGAACTCTTCAGGATATGAAGAAAGTGCGAGTCTGAGGCTCTTGCTCAGGTTTTTGTCTCTGGATTTTGTATCAGCGATGGCACAATCTACAGACCTGAATAGAGATCTCGTGCATCTGAAGTCAGGGCGAGGATCAGACGATTGCTCAAGTTGGTGTTTCTGTCCCTGATGGCCCATTCACGAAGGGGGGCATCACGAGGCTATGGGGGTTTTCCCACGATGGGATTTGTGAGAATCTCCGAACTGCAAAGTGTCTTCTGCAGGACAATTGCGACCTGCTGTTTGGCTCCGCCAATGATTCTGAGCAGGGTTCTAAGGATGCATGGCTGGGTAGCCCACCTCGCATTCCAATTGTCTCCTAGACACAAGACAAGTTAGATCTGCTGGATCTGGGGGAGCAACTGAGGAGCCTAGTTGAAATGGACTCTCCTATGGATGGGTCCTAATGTGCTTTTGTGTCTATGGAGACCTTGGAATGAAGCCGTGGCACTGGGGTCCTGAAGGGTTCTCCTAAACAGAGGCTTTGACACAGCTCCAAAGTGCAGGTTTCCCTTATGTAGATGAGATGTTTTCTGATCGGTGAGTCAAGAAACAGCCATATGCTGGTTTTGAAATCCAGGCCTCTGAGGAGAGATGCCTGGAAACCAAAGCAATGGATATGATTAGTGCCTAGGGGCCTGTTCTTTCCTTTTTACCTCTGGGGACATCTTTCTATGGGTCTGAGTACAGGTAGGTGCTCAGATGGGCTCACATTGCCCCTGTTTGACCTGGGAAGCCACCACTAATGAGATGAATCAGGGACTTTGGAGGTTTATCCTATTAGAAGGGATGTGGCCATTGGAATGGGCACACACAGTTCCCTTGGAGAGGGCAAGTACAGTCCTCAGGTTTGGCTCCAGGGGCCTGAGCCTGTAGGTTGTGTAGGCCAGGGCTGTTTGGACAGTTGTCTGAAAGCACAAACTTGGCTTATGTTTCAGGTCATAGGTATGGCAGGACTTATCTACAGACCATGAGGAGAACTTATCGGGATTTGAGAAAAGGGCGAGTGTGAGGCTCTTGCTCAAGTTTTTGTCTCTGGATATCGTGTCACTCATGGTCGTGAAATTTCTGGGTGACTTCATTGGAAATGGACGAGTCTTACTCCCTGGTGGTTTGGCCCAGTCCAAATCATATGGGGTCACTCTGTGGGATGGGATGGATGAAGTCCGTTTTTTTTTTTTTTTAACCTCAGGTGTCCCACCAAATGAGGGATTCCAGAGTAGAGCCCTGGGGGGGGGGGTGACTGGACAATCAGAAATCTGGTTAAAAATTGGGGCTTAGGGACATATCAAGCCCATTATGACATCTAATGGTCCAGTCACTGAGAGGACTTACTAGAGGACAGGACTCATGCTGAGGGTCACAATGCGTGTTTATGCCCTTGTCGCACTCAAGAATGGGCGGGGCCTCAGGGTGAATGCTGGTTTCTCCTACACTGAACGTTGGACAACGTGCCAACCACAAGGTTTCTTACAATGGGTAAGGAGGTGTTCTGATTTCTGCATCACACTCACCTCTGGGCAGTGAGGGGAAATAATGTCTCGGTTCTGAGGCCTGAAAACTGAGGTAAGGAAGAGATGATGACCTAAGGCCATGGCGGGTCTTATGTGCTCAGTGTGCGGTCTGGTCAGGAGGTCCGTGCTCAGGTTGTGTCCGACAGTGCATTAGTGCCCAGGTTAGACTATATAATTTGGGTAAAGTCGAGTGCTGTGGAGGTTTATCCTCATTGAATGTGCCTGGGCAGCTCTTGAGGCAATCATTTTTTTCTAGAGGGAAGGCAGAGTGCTGCATTGTGGGTCCGGAATTGCCAAACTTTTGGGCTTATATCAACGATGGCCGTGGAATGTGGGGAGGTTTCATGGGCCATGCACGAATCTTCCTCTCTGTGGATTTGGCCCGATCCCAATTGTTATTCGTCAATCTGTGGGATGGGAGGTATCCTTTCAGGTTTATTATCTCAGGTGTCTGAACAAAAGAGGAATTCCAAAGCAGAGCCCTGGGTAAGAGTGAAGGGAAAACCCAAACTATGGTTAAAAATTGGGGCCTAGGGGCAAGGCAGGCACAATAAGCTATCGCTTCATCCAGCCACTGAGAGGCCTTACTTGAGGGCTGGGCTCAGGCTGCGGGTCACAGTGTGTGTTTGTGAACAATGTGGCACTCGAGCATGGGCGGTGCCTCATGGGCCAATCTGGTTTCAACTACACTGGAACTTGGACAACATGCCAATCACAAGGTCTCTTGCCATGGGGAAGGTGTTCTGATTTCTGCATCATTTTCAACCCTGGGCCGTGGTGGAGATAAGGTCTAGGTTCTGAAGCCTGAAAAATCAGAGTTGGGAAGAGATGACGATCTAAGGCGATGGCGCGTCTGATATGCTCAGTGTGCGGTCAACTGCCTGGGTGTTGGTCAGGAGGTTCTGGCTCAGGTTGTGTCAGACAGTGCACTAGTGCCCAAGTTAGACTATATAATTTGGGTACAGTCGAGTGCCCTGTAGGTTTATTCTCATATGAGGTGCCTGGGCACCTGATTAGGCAAGATATTTTTTTTAGAGGGCAGGCAGAGTGCTGCATTGTGGGTACGGAATTGCCAACCTTGAGGGCTTCGGGGCCAGGAATGTGAGGGTGGAAGTCTGAGAAGACAAGCTAGACTTGGGTTTCAGGGTGAGGGCACGGCAGGTACCCCCTGCAGATCTGAAACAATATCTCATGCATCTGAAGTCAGGGCGAGGATCAGACGTTGGCTCAGGTTGGAGTTTCTGTGCATGACGGCCGCTTCATGAAGGGAGCGGAATCTCGGGGCCATTGAGGTTTTCCCACGTTGGGAGTTGTGGGATGCCCCCTTCAAGGATTCCTTCTGCGGGACAATTGAGACCTGTTGGACAGCTCCAGGACATCCCATATGGAATGACTCCAGAGCACCGTTCGCGGATGGATGCCTGGGAAGCCTGCCTCGCATTCCAATTGTCTTCTAGCCATAAGACAGTTTAGATCTGATGGCTCTGCCTGAGCAACCGGGGTGGCTGAGTTGAAATGGACTTTCCTGAGGATGAGTCCTAATGTGTTTTTGTGTCCATGAGGGCCTTGGAATGGGGCAGTGGCACCGGAACCCTGAAGTACTCTCCTAAGCTTTGGACAAGGCTCCTATGCACAGGGTTCCTTGTGGAGACGAGATGAGTTCTGATGGGTACCTCAGGAAAACCCCTATGCTCGTATTGGAATCAGGCTTTTGAGGACACATGCGTGTAACCCAAAGCAATGGATCTTTTTATGGCCTAGGGTCCTGTCTGGTTCAATCTTCTTCTCAGGGGACATCCATCTATGGTATGAGTGGAGGTCGATTATCAGCTGGTGTCAGACAGCCCTTGTTTGTTCCGGGCGACCTACACTATTGGGATGGCCTCAGGGACTTTGGAGGTTTCTCCTAATTTGTATGATTTTGGACCATGGAATGGGCAGAATTCCCATGGATTGGTAGGCACAGTCCTTATGTGTGTCTCCAGGGGCCCAGCCTGGAGGGTGTGTGGCCCAAGACTTTGAGGACAGAAGTCTGAAAACACAAAGTCAGCTTATGTTTGGGGACGTAGGTATGGCAGGCCCGATCTACAAACCATGAGAAGAACTCTTCAGGATATGAAGAAAGTGCGAGTCTGAGGCGCTTGCTCAGGCATTTGTCTCTGGATTTTGTATCAGCGATGGCCGTGGAATGTCGGGGAGGCCTCATGGGCCATGGACGAATCTTACTCTCTGAGGATTTGGCCCGATTCCCAATTGCTTTTCGTCAATCTGTGGGATGGGAGGACTCATTTCAGTTTTGTTACCTCAGGTGTCCCACCAAAAGAGGAATTCCAAAGCAAAGCCGTGGGGAAGACTGAAGGGACAACCCGAACTATGGTTAAAAATTGGGGCCTAGGGGCATGGCAAGCCCAATATGCTATCTCTTCATCCAGCCACTGAGTGGCCTTACTTGAGGACTGGGCTCAGCCTGAGGGTCACAATGTGCGTTTGTGACCAATGTGGCCGGCGAGCATGGGCGGGGCCTCATGAGCCTCATTGGTTTCAACTACACTGAACGTTGGACAACATGCCAACTACAAGGTTTCTTGCCATGGGTAAGGAGATCTGATTTCTGCATCACCTTCAACCCTGGGCAGTGATTGGAGATAAGGTCTAGGTTCTGAATCCTGAAAACCGAGGTTGTGAAAAGATGACGACCTAAGGCCACGGGGGCTCGATGTGCTCAGTGTGCGGCCAGCTGTCTGAGAGGGGCCAGGGGGTCCAGGATCAAACTGTGTTAGGAAGGGCATTAGTGCCCTGGTCAGCCTATGTATTTGGGGTACAGCCAAGTTCGGTGCAGGTTGATCCTCATTTGGGGTTACTGAGTAGCCCCAGAGGACAATGTTTTCTTCTGGAGGGCGGGCAGGGTGCTGCATTTTAGATCTGGATTGCCAAACAAGAGGGCTTGTGGGCCAGTAGTCTGACGACCAAAATCTGAGAACACAAGCTAGGCTTAGGTTTCTGGGTGAGGCCATGGCAGGAACAATCTACAGACCTGAATCGAGATCTTGTGCATCTGAAGTCAGGGCGAGGTCAACGATCGCTCAGGTTGGAGTTTCTGTCCCTGATGTCCCCTTCATGAATGGGGGGGCATCACGAGGCCATGGGGGTTTTCCCACAATGGGAGTTGTGAGAAGCTCCAAACTGCAGAGAGTCTTCTGCAGGACAATTGAGACCTGTTGCTTGGGTCCAGGCCAATGATTCTGAGCAGGGTTCTAAGGATTGATGGCTGGGTAGCCCACCTCGCATTCCAATTGTCTCCTAGCAACAAGAGAGGTTAGATCTCCTGGATCTGTGGGGAGCAACCGAGGATGCTGAGTTGAAATGGACACCCCTGGGGATGTTTCCTAATGTGCTTTTGTGTCTATGGAGACCTTGGAATGAAGCGTGGCACTGGGGCCCTAAAGGGTTCTCCTAAACAGAGGCTTTGACACAGCTACAACGTGCAAGTTTCCCATGTGTAGATGAGATGTTTTCTGATGGGTGAGTCAAGAAACAGCTATATGCTGTTTTGATATCCAGGCCTCTGAGGAGAGATGCCTCGAAACCAAAGCAATGGATCTGATTAGTGCCTAGGGGCCTGTTCTTTCCTTTTTTACCTCTGGAGATATCTGTCTATTTGTCTGAGTGCAGGTAGGTGCTCAGTTGGGCTCAGATTGCCCCTGTTTTTCCTGGGAAGCCACCACTATTGAGATGGATCAGGGACTTTGGAGGTTTATCCTATTGGAAGGGTTGTGGCCATTGGAATGGGCACACACAATTCCCTTGGAGAGGGCAAGTACAGTCCTCAGGTTTGGCTCCAGGGACCTGAGCCTGTAGGTTGTGTAGGCCAGGGCTGTTTGGACAGTTGTCTGAAAACACAAACTCGGCTTATGTTTGGTGTCATAGGTATGGCAGGACTGACCTACAGACCATGAGGAGAACTCTTCGGGATTTGAAAAAGGGCGAGTGTGAGGCTCCTGCTCAAGTTTTTGTCTCTGGATATCGTGTCACTCATGGTCGTGGAATTTCTGGGTGACTTCATGGGAAATGGACGAGTCTTACTCTCTGGTGGTTTGGCCCCGTCCAAAGAGTTTGGGGTCAATCTGTGGGCTGGAAGAAGTCCGTGTTTTTTTTTTTTTTTGTTGTTGTTGTTGTTTTCTTTTTTAACCTCAGGTGTCCCACCAAATGAGGGATTCCAGAGTAGAGCCCTGGGGAGGGGCGACTGGACAATCAGAAATCTGGTTAAAAATTGGGGCCTAGGGACATGGCAAGCCCATTATGACATCTAATGGTCCAGCCACTGAGAGGACTTACTATTGGACAGGACTCATGCTGAGGGTCACAATGCGTATGTATGCCCTCATCGCACGCAAGAATGGGCGGGGCCTCAGGGTGAATGCTGGTTTCTCCTACACTGAACACTGGACAACGTACCAACAACAAGGGTTCTTGCCATGGGTAAGGAGGAGTTCTGATTTCTGCATCACACTCACCCCTGGGCAGTGATTGGAGATAAGGTCTCGGTTCTGAAGCCTGAAAACGGAGGTAGGGAAGAGATGATGACCTAAGGCCATGGCGGGTTTTATGTGCTCAGTGTGCGGTCAGCTTTCTGGGTGTTGGTCAGGAGATCCGGGCTCAGGTTTTGTTCACAGTGCATTAGTGCCCAGGTTAGACTACATAATTTGGGTAACGTCGAGTGCTGTGTAGGTTTATCCTCATTTAAATGCCTGGGCAGCTCATGAGGCAATAATTTTTTTTCTAGAGGGCTGGCAGAGTGTTGCATTGTGGGTCCGGAATTGCCAACCTTGAGGGCTTCGGGGCCAGGAGTGTGAGGACGGAAGTCTGAGAAGACAAGCTAGACTTGGGTTTCAGGGTGAGGGCACGGCAGGTACCCCCTGCAGATCTGAACCAATATCTCATGCATCTGATATCAGGGCGAGGATCAGACGTTGGCTCAGGTTGGAGTTTCTGTGCATGACGGCCGCTTCATGAAGGGATCGGAATCTCGGGGCCATTGAGGTTTTCCCACGTTGGGAGTTGTGGGTTGCCCCCTTCAAGGATTCCTTCTGCGGGACAATTGAGACCTGTTGGACAGCTCCAGGACATCCCATATAGAATGACTCCAGAGCACTGTTCGCGGATGGATGCCTGGGAAGCCCGCCTCGCATTCCCATTGTCTCCTAGCCACAAGACAGTTTAGATCTGATGGCTCTGCCGGAGCAACCGGGGTGGCTGAGTTGAAATGGACTTTCCTGAGGATGGGTCCTAAAGTGTTTTTGTGTCCATGATGGCCTTGGAATGGGGCAGTGGCACCCGGACCCTGAAGTACTCTCCTAAGCTTTGGACATGGCTCCCATGCACAGGTTTCCTTGTGGAGACGAGATGAGTTCTGATGGGTGCCTCAGGAAAACCCCTATGCTCGTATTGGAATCAGGCTTTTGGGACACATGCCTGTAACCCAAAGCAATGGATCCTATTATGGCCTAGGGTCCTGTCTGGTTCAATCTTCTTCTCAGGGGACATCCATCTATGGTATGAGTGGAGGTCGATTATCAGCTGGTGTCAGACAGCCCTTGTTTGTTCCGGGCGACCTACACTATTGGGATGGCCTCAGGGACTTTGGAGGTTTCTCCTAATTTGTATGATTTTGGACCATGGAATGGGCAGAATTCCCATGGATTGGTAGGCACAGTCCTTATGTGTGTCTCCAGGGGCCCAGCCTGGAGGGTGTGTGGCCCAAGACTTTGAGGACAGAAGTCTGAAAACACAAAGTCAGCTTATGTTTGGGGACGTAGGTATGGCAGGCCCGATCTACAAACCATGAGAAGAACTCTTCAGGATATGAAGAAAGTGCGAGTCTGAGGCGCTTGCTCAGGCTTTTGTCTCTGGATTTTGTATCAGCGATGGCCGTGGAATGTCGGGGAGGCCTCATGGGCCATGGACGAATCTTCCTCTCTGAGGATTTGGCCCGAATCCCAATTGCTTTTCGTCAATCTGTGGGATGGGAGGACTCATTTCAGTTTTGTTACCTCAGGTGTCCCACCAAAAGAGGAATTCCAAAGCAAAGCCGTGGGGAAGACTGAAGGGACAACCCGATCTATGGTTAAAAATTGGGGCTTAGGGGCATGGCAAGCCCAATATGCTATCTCTTCATCCAGCCACTGAGTGGCCTTACTTGAGGACTGGGCTCAGCCTGAGGGCCACAATGTGCGTTGTGACCAATGTGGCCGGTGAGCATCGGCGGGGCCTCATGGGCCACTCTGGTTTCAACTACACTGAACGTTGGACAACATGCCAACAATAAGGTTTCTTGCCATAGGGAAGGAGTTCTGATTTCTGCATCACCTTCAACCCTGGGCAGTGATTGGAGATAAGGTCTAGGTTCTGAAACTTGAAAACCGAGGTTGGGAAAAGATGACGACCTAAGGCCACGGCGGCTCGATGTGCTCAGTGTGCGGCCAGCTGTCTGGGAGGGGCCAGGGGTTCCAGGCTCAGGCTGTGTCAGAAAGGGTTTTAGTGCCCTGGTCAGCCTATGTTTTTGGGGTACAGCCAAGTTCGGTGCAGGTTGATCCTCATTTGGGGTTACTGCGTAGCCCCAGAGGACAATGTTTTTCTTCTGTAGGGCGGACAGGGTGCTGCATTGTAGATCTGGATTGCCAAACTGGAGGGCTTGTGGGCCAGTAGTCTGACGACCAAAGTCTGAGAACACAAGCTAGGCTTAGGTTTCTGGGTGAGGCCATGGCAGGCACAATCTACAGACCTGAATCGACATCCCGTGCATCTGAAGTCAGGGCGAGGATCAGACGATCGCTCAGGTTGGAGTTTCTGTCCCTGATGGCCCCTTCATGAATGGGGGGGCATCACGAGGCCATGGGGGTTTTCCCACGATGGGAGTTGTGAGAAGCTCCAAACTGCAGAGAGTCTTCTGCAGGACAATTGAGACCTGTTGCTTGGGTCCAGGCCAATGATTCTGAGCAGGGTTCTAAGGATGGATGGCTGGGTAGCCCACCTCGCATTCCAATTGTCTCCTAGCAACAAGACAGGTTAGATCTCCTGGATCTGTGGGGAGCAACCGAGGACGCTGAGTTGAAATGGACACCCCTGGGGATGGGTCCTAATGTGCTTTTGTGTCTTTGGAGACCTTGGAATGAAGCGGTGGCACTGGGTCCCTAAAGGGTTCTCCTAAACAGAAGCTTTGACACAGCTCCAACGTGTAAGTTTCCCATGTGTAGATGAGATGTTTTCTGATGGGTGAGTCAAGAAACAGCCATATGCTGTTTTGATATCCAGGCCTCTGAGGAGAGATGCCTGGAAACCAAAGCAATGGATCTGATTAGTGCCTAGGGGCCTGTTCTTTCCTTTTTTCCTCTGGAGACATCTGTCTATGGGTTTGAGTGCAGGTAGGTGCTCAGTTGGGCTCAGATTGCCCCTGTTTTTCCTGGGAAGCCACCACTATTGAGATGGATCAGGGACTTTGGAGGTTTATCCTATTAGAAGGGTTGTGGCCATTGGAATGGGCACACAAAATTCCCTTGGAGAGGGCAAGTACAGTCCTCAGGTTTGGCTCCAGGGGCCTGAGCCTGTAGGTTGTGTAGGCCAGGGCTGTTTGGACATTGTCTGAAAACACAAACTCGGCTTATGTTTCGTGTCATAGGTATGGCAGGACTGACCTACAGACCATGAGGAGAACTCTTCGGGATTTGAAAAAGGGCGCGTGTGAGGCTCCTGCTCAAGTTTTTGTCTCTGGATATCGTGTCACTCATGGTCGTGGAATTTCTGGGTGACTTCATGGGAAATGGACGAGTCTTACTCTCTGGTGGTTTGGCCCCGTCCAAAGAGTTTGGGGTCAATCTGTGGGCTGGAAGAAGTCCGTTTTGTTGTTGTTGTTGTTGTTTTCTTTTTTAGCTTCAGGTGTCCCACAAAATGAGGAATTCCAGAGTAGAGCCCTGGGGAGGGGCGACTGGACAGTCAGAAATCTGGTTAAAAATTGGGGCGTAGGGACATGTCAAGCCCATTATGATATCTAATGGTCCAGCCACTGAGAGGACTTACTAGAGGACAGGACTCATGCTGAGGGTCACAATGCGTATGTATTCCCTCGTCGCAGCAAGAATGGGTGGGGCCTCAGGGTGAATGCTGGTTTCTCCTGCACTGAACGTTGGACAACGTGCCAACCACAAGGGTTCTTGCCATGGGTAAGGAGGAGTTCTGATATCTGCATCACACTCACCCCTGGGCAGTGATTGGAGATAAGGTCTCGGTTCTGAAGCCTGAAAACGGAGGTAGTGAAGAGATGATGACCTAAGGCCACGGCGGGTTTTATGTGCTCAGTGTGCGGTCATCTTTCTGGGTGATGGTCAGGAGGTCCGGGCTCAGGTTGTGTTCGACAGTGCATTAGTGCCCAGGTTAGACTATATAATTTGGGTAACGTCGAATGCTGTGTATGTTTATCCTCATTTAAGGTGCCTGGGCAGCTCATGAGGCAATAATTTATTTTCTAGAGGACAGGCAGAGTGCTGCATTGTGGGTCCGGAATTGCCAACCTTGAGGGCTTCGGGGCCAGGAGTGTGAGGACGGAATCCTGAGAAGACAAGCTAGACATGGGTTTCAGGGCGAGGGCATGGCAGGTAACCCCTGCAGATCTGAACCAATATCTCATGCATCTGAAGTCAGGGCGAGGATCAGACGTTGGCTCAGGTTGGAGTTTCTGTGCATGACGGCCGCTTCATGAAGGGAGCGGAATCTCGGGGCCATTGAGGTTTTCCCACGTTGGGAGTTGTGGGATGCCCCCTTCAAGGATTCCTTCTGTGGGACAATTGAGACCTGTTGGACAGCTCCAGGACATTTCATATGGAATGACTCCAGAGCACCGTTCGCGGATGGATGCCTGGGAAGCCCGCCTCGCATTCCAATTGTCTCCTAGCAACAAGACAGTTTAGATCTGATGGCTCTGCCGGAGCAACCGGGGTGCCTGATTTGAAATGGACTATCCTGAGGATGGGTCCTAATGTGTTTTTGTGTCCATGAGGGCCTTGGAATGGGGCAGTGGCACCGGGACCCTGAAGTACTCTCCTAAGCTTTGGACATGGCTCCCATGCACAGGTTTCCTTGTGGAGACGAGATGAGTTCTGATGGGTGCCTCAGGAAAACACCTATGCTCGTATTGGAATCAGGCTTTTGAGGACACATGCCTGTAACCCAAAGCAATAGATCCTATTATGGCCTAGGGTCCTGTCTGGTTCAATTTCTTCTCTGGGGACATCCATCAATGGTATGAGTGGAGGTCGATTATCAGCTCGTGTCAGACAGCCCTTGTTTGTTCCGGGCGACCTACACTATTGGGATGGCCTCAGAGATTTTGGAGGTTTCTCCTAATTTGTACAATTTTGGACCATGGAATGGGCAGAAATCCCATGGATTGGTAGGCACAGTCCTAAAGTGTGGCTCCAGGGGCCCAGCCTGGAGGGTGTGTGGCCCAAGACTTTGAGGACAGAAGTCTGAAAACACAAACTCAGCTTAGGTTTGGGGACGTAGGTATGGCAGGCCCGATCTACAAACCATGAGAAGAACTCTTCAGGATATGAAGAAAGTGCGAGTCTGAGGCGCTTGCTCAGGCTTTTGTCTCTGGATTTTGTATCAGCGATGGCCGTGGAATGTCGGGGAGGCCTCATGGGCCAAGGACGAATATTTCTCTCTGAGGATTTGGCCCGATTCCCAATTGCTTTTCGTCAATCTGTGGGATGGGAGGACTCATTTCAGTTTTGTTACCTCAGGTGTCCCACCAAAAGAGGAATTACAAAGCCAAGCCGTGGGGAAGATTGAAGGGACAATGCGAACTATGGTTAAAAATTGGGGCCTAGGGGCATCGCAAGCCCAATATGCTATCTCTTCCTCCAGCCACTGAGTGGCCTTACTTGAGGACTGGGCTCAGCCTGAGGGTCACAATGTGTGTTTGTGACCAATGTGGCCCGCGAGCATGGGCGGGGCCTCATGGGCCTCACTGCTTTCAACTACACTGAACGTTGGACAACATGCCAACCACAAGGTTTCTTGCCATGGGGAAGGAGTTCTGGTTTCTGCATCACCTTCAACCCTGGGCAGTGATTGGAGATAATATCTAGGTTCTGAAACCTGAAAACCGAGGTTGGGAAGAGATGACGCCCTAAGGCCATGGCGACTCGATGTGCTCAGTGTGCGGCCAGCTGTCTGGGAGGGGCAAGGGGTCCAGGCTCAGGCTGTTTCAGAAAGGGCATTAGTACCCTGGTCTGCCTATGTATTTGGGGTACAGGCAAGGTCAGTGCAGGTTGATTTTCATTTTGGGTTACTGGGTAGCCCCAGAGGGCAATGTTTTTCTTCTGGAGGGCCGGCAGAGTGCTGCATTGTAGTTCTGGATTGCCAAACTGGAGGGCTTGTGGGCCAGTAGTCTGACGACCAAAGTCTGAGAACACAAGCTAGGCTTAGGTTTCTGGGTGAGGCCATGGAAGGCACAATCTACAGACCTAAATCGAGATCTCGTGCATCTGAAGTCAGGGCGGGAATCAGACGATGCTCAGGTTGGAGTTTCTGTCCCTGATGGCCCCTTCATGAATGGGGGGGCATCACGAGGCCATGGGGGTTTTCCCACGATGGGAGTTGTGAGAAGCTCCAAACTGCAGAGAGTCTTCTGCAGGACAATTGAGACCTGTTGTTTGGCTCCAGGCCAATGATACTGAGCAGGGTTCTAAGGATGGATGTCTGGGTAGCCCACCTCGCATTCCAATTGTCTCCTAGCAACAAGACAGGTTAGATCTCCTGGATCTGTGGGGAGCAACCGAGGACGCTGAGTTGAAATGGACACCCCTGGGGATGGGTCCTAATGTGCTTTTGTGTCTATGGAGACCTTGGAATGAAGCGGTGACCCTGGGGCCCTAAAGGGTTCTCCTAAACAGAGGCTTTGACACAGCTCCAACGTGCAAGTTTCCCATGTGTAGATTAGATGTTTTCTGATGGGTGAGACAAGAAACAGCTATATGCTGCTTTTGAAATCCAGGCCTCTGAGGAGAGATGCCTGGAAACCAAAGCAATGGATCTGATTAGTGCCTAGGGGCCTGTTCTTTCCTTTTTACCTCTGGGGACATCTGTCTATGGGTCTGAGTGCAGGTAGGTTCTCAGTTGGGCTCAGATAGCCCCTGTTTATCCTGGGAAGCCACCACTATTGAGATGGATCATTGACTTTGGAGATTTATCCTATTAGAAGGGTTTTGGCCATTGGAATGGGCACACACAATTCCCTTGGAGAGGGCAAGTACAGTCCTCAGGTTTGGCTCCAGGGGCCTGAGCCTGTAGGTTGTGTAGACCAGGGCTGTTTGGACAGTTGTCTGAAAACACAAACTCGGCTTATGTTTCGGGTCATAGGTATGGCAGGACCGATCTACAGACCATGTGGAGAACGCTTCGGGATTTGAAAAAAGGGCGTGTGTGAGGCTCCTGTTCAAGTTTTTGTCTCTGGA
Organism: Mustela nivalis; assembly: GCF_964662115.1. Lineage (NCBI taxonomy): Eukaryota > Metazoa > Chordata > Mammalia > Carnivora > Mustelidae > Mustela > Mustela nivalis. The sequence continues at coordinate 86,678 of NW_028135983.1, read as the reverse complement.
TATCGTGTCACTCATGGTCGTGGAATTTCTGGGTGACTTCATGGGAAATGGACAAGTCTTACTCTCAGGTGGTTTGTCCCCGTCATAAGAGTTTGGGGTCATTCTGTGGGCTGGAAGAAGTCCGTTTATTGTTGTTGTTGTTGTTGTTGTTTCCTTTATTAACCTCAGGTGTCCCACCATATGAGGGATTCCAGAGTAGAGCCCTGGGGAGGGAAGACTGGACAATCAGAAATCTGGTTCAAAATTGGGGCCTACGGACATGTCAAGCCCATTATGACATCTAATGGTCCAGCCACTGAGAGGACTTACTAGAGGACAGGACTCATGCTGAGGGTCACCATCCGTGTGTATGGCCTCGTCGACTCAAGAATGGGCGGGGCCTCAGGGTAAATGCTGGTTTCTCCTACACTGAACGTTGGACAACGTGCCAACCACAAGGGTTCTTGCCATGGGTAAGGAGGAGTTCTGATTTCTGCATCACACTCACCCCTGGGCAGTGATTGGAGATAAGGTCTCGGTTCTGAAGCCTGAAAACTGAGGTAGTGAAGAGATGATGACCTAAGGCCATGGCTGGTTTTATGTGCTCAGTGTGCGGTCAGCTTTCTGGGTGTTGGTCAGGAGATCCGGGCTCAGGTTGTGTTCGACAGTGCATTAGTGCCCAGTTGAGACTATATAATTTGGGTAAAGTCGAGTGCTGATAGGTTTACCCTCATTTAAGGTGCCTGGGCAGCTCATGAGGCAATAATTTTTTTTCTAGAGCGCAGGCAGAATTCTGCATTGTGTGTCCGGTATTGCCAAACTTGAGGGCTTCGGGGCCAGGAGTGTGAGGACGGAAGTCTGAGAAGACAAGCTAGACTTGGGTTTCAGGTTGAGGGCATGGCAGGTACCCCCTGCAGATCTGAACCAATATCTCATGCATCTGAAGTCAGGGCCAGGATCAGAGGTTGGCTAAGGTTGGAGTTTCTGTGCATGACGGTCGCTTCATGAAGGGAGAGGAATCTTGGGGCCATTGAGGTTATCCCACGTTGGGAGTTGTGGGATGCCCCCTTCAAGGATTCCTTCTGCGGGACAATTGAGACCTTTGGACAGCTCCAGGACATCCCATATGGAATGACTCCAGAGCACCATTCGCGGATGGATGCCTGGGAAGCCCGCCTCGCATTCCAATTGTCTCCTAGCCATAAGACAGTTTAGATCTGATGGCTCTGCCGGAGCAACCGGGGTGGCTGAGTTGAAATGGACTTTCCTGAGGATGGGCCCTAGTGTGTTTTTGTGTCCATGAGGGCCTTGGAATGGGGCGGTGGCACCGGGACCCTGAAGTACTCTCCTAAGCTTTGGACATGGCTCCCATGCACAGGTTTCCTTGTGGAGACGAGATGAGTTCTGATGGGTGCCTCAGGAAAACCCCTATGCTCGTATTGGAATCAGGCTTTGGAGGACACATGCCTGTAACCCAAAGCAATGGATCCTATTATGTCCTAGTGTCCTGTCTGGTTCAATATTCTTCTCTGGGGACATCCGCTATGGTATGAGTGGAGGTCGATTATCAGATGGTGTCAGACAGCCCTTTTTTCTTCCGGGCGACATACACTATTGGGATGGCCTCAGAGATTTTTGAGATTTCTCCTAATTTGTACCATTTTGGATCATAGAATGGGTAGAAATCCCATGGATTGGTAGGCACTGTCCTAAAGTGTGGCTCCAGGGGCCCAGCCTGGAGGGTGTGTGGCCCAAGACTTTGAGGACAGAAGTCTGAAAACACAAACTCAGCTTAGGTTTGGGTACGTAGGTATGGCAGGCCCGATCTACAAACCATGAGAAGAACTCTTCAGGATATGAAGAAAGTGCGAGTCTGAGGCGCTTGCTCAGGCTTTTGTCTCTGGATTTTGTATCAGCGATGGCCGTGGAATGTCGGGGAGGCCTCATGGACCAAGGTCGAATCTTCCTCTCTGAGGATTTGGCCCGATTCCCAATTGCTTTTCGTCAATCTGTGGGATGGGAGGACTCATTTCAGTTTTGTTACCTCAGGTGTCCCACCAAAAGAGGAATTCCAAAGCCAAGCCGTGGGGAAGATTGAAGGGACAACCCGAAATATGGTTAAAAATTGGTGCCTAGGGGCATGGCAAGCCCAATATGCTATCTCTTCATCCAGCCACTGAGTGGCCTTACTTGAGGACTGGGCTCAGCCTGAGGGTCACAATATGTGTTTGTGACCAATGTGGCCCGCGAGCATGGCGGGGCCTCATGGGCCTCACTGCTTTCAACTACACTGAACGTTGGACAACATGCCAACCACAAGGTTTCTTGCCATGGGGAAGGAGTTCTGATTTCTGCATCACCTTCAACCCTGGGCAGTGATTGGAGATAAGGTCTAGGTTCTGAAACCTGAAAACCGAGGTTAGGAAGGGATGACGACCTAAGGCCATGGCGACTCGATATGCTCAGTGTGCGGCCAGCTGTCTGGGAGGGGGAAGGGGGACCAGGCTCAGGCTGTGTCAGAAAGGGCATTAGTGCCCTGGTCAGCCTTTGTATTTGGGGTACAGCCAAGGTCGGTGCCGGTTGATCCTCATTTGGGGTTACTGGGTAGCCCCAGAGGACAATGTTTTTTCTTCTGGAGGGCAGGCAGAGTGCTGAATTGTAGTTCTGGATTGCCAAACTGGAGGGATTGTGGGCCAGTAGTCTGACGACAAAAGTCTGAGAACACAAGCCAGGCTTAGGCCTCTGGGTGAGGCCATGGCAGGCACAATCTACAGACCTGAATCGAGATCTCGTGCTTCTGAAGTCAGGGCGAGGATCAGACGATCGCTCAGGTTGGAGTTTCTGTCCCTGATGGCCCCTTCATGAATGGGGGGGCATCACGAGGCCACGGGGGTTTTCCCATGATGGGAGTTGTGAGAAGCTCCAAAGTGCAGAGAGTCTTCTGCAGGACAATTGAGACCTGTTGTTTGGCTCCAGGCCAATGATTCTGAGCAGGGTTCTAAGGATGGATGGCTGGGTAGCCCACCTCGCATTCCAATTGTCTCCTAGCAACAAGACAGGTTAGATCTCCTGGATCTGTGGGGAGCAACCGAGGACGCTGAGTTGAAATGGACACCCCTGGGGATGGGTCCTAATGTGCTTTTGTGTCTATGGAGACCTTGGAATGAAGCGGTGGCCCTGGGGCCCTAAAGGGTTCTCCTAAACAGAGGCTTTGACACAGCTCCAACGTGCAAGTTTCCCATGTGTAGATGAGATGTTTTCTGATGGTTGAGTCAAGAAACAGCTATATGCTGCTTTTGAAATCCAGGCCTCTGAGGAGAGATGCCTGGAAACCAAAGCAATGGATCTGATTAGTGCCTAGGGGCCTGTTCTTTCCTTTTTACCTCTGGGGACATCTGTCTATGGGTCTGAGTGCAGGTAGGTGCTCAGTTGGGCTCAGATTGCCCCTCTTTTTCCTGGGAAGCCACCACTATTAAGATGGATCAGGGACTTTGGAGATTTATCCTATTAAAAGGGTTGTGGCCATTGGAATGGGCACACACAATTCCCTTGGAAAGGGCAAGTACAGTCCTCATGTTTGGCTCCAGGGGCCTGAGCTTGTAGGTTGTGTAGGCCAGGGCTGTTTGGACAGTTGTCTGAAAACACAAACTCGGCTTATGTTTCGGGTCATAGGTATGGCAGGACTGACATACAGACCATGAGGAGAACTCTTCGGGATTTGAAAGAAGGGCGAGGGTGATGCTCCTGCTCAAGTATTTGTCTCTGGATATCGTGTCACTCGTGGTCGTGGAATTTCTGGGTGACTTCATGGGAAATGGACGAGTCTTACTCTCTGGTGGTTTGGTCCCGCCCAAAGAGTTTGGGGTCATTCTGTGGGCTGGAAGAAGCCCGTATTTTTTTTGTTGTTGTTGTTGTTTTCTTTTTTAACCTCAGGTGTCCCACCAAATGAGGAACTCCAGAGTAAAGCCCTGGGGAGGGGCGACTGGACAATCAGAAATCTGGTTAAAAATTGGGGCCTAGGGACATGTCAAGCCCATTATGACATCTAATGGTCCAGCCACTGAGAGGACTTACTAGAGCACAGGACTCATGCTGAGGGTCACAATGCGTGTGTATGCCCTCGTCGCACTCAAGAATGGGCGGGGCCTCAGGGTGAATGCTGGTTTCTCCTACACTGAACGTTGGACAACGTGCCAACCACAAGGGTTCTTGCCATGGGTAAGGAGGAGTTCTGATTTCTGCATCACACTCACCCCTGGGCAGTGATTGGAGATAAGGTCTCGGTTCTGAAACCTGAAAACTGAGGTAGCGAAGAGATGATGACCTAAGGCCATGGCGGGATTTATGTGCTCAGTGTGCGGTCAGCTTTCTTTGTGTTGGTCAGGAGGTCCGGGCTCAGGTTGTGTTGGACAGTGCATTATTGCCCAGGTTAGACTATGTAATTTGGGTAAAGTCGAGTGCTGTGTAGGTTTATCCTCATTTAAGTTGCCTGGGCAGCTCATGAGGCAATAATTTTTTTTCTAGAGGGCAGGCAGAGTGCTGCATTGTGGGTCCGGAATTGCCAAACTTGAGGGCTTTGGGGCCAGGAGTGTGAGGACGGAAGTCTGAGAAGACAAGCTAGACTTGGGTTTCAGGGCGAGGGCACGGCAGGTACCCCCTGCAGATCTGAACCAATATCTCATGCATCTGACGTCAGGGCGAGGATCAGACGTTGGCTCAGGTTGGATTTTCTGTGCATGACGGCCGCTTCATGAAGGGAGCGGAATCTCGAGGCCATTGAGGTTTTCCCACTTTGGGAGTTGTGGGATGCCCCCTTTAAGGATTCCGTCTGCTGGACAATTGAGACCTGTTGGACAGCTCCTGGACATCCCATATAGAATGACTCCAGAGCACCGTTCGCGGATGGATGCCTGGGAAGCCCGCCTCGCATTCCAATTGTCTCCTAGCAACAAGACAGTTTAGATCTGATGGCTCTGGCCGGGGCAACCTGGGTGGCTGAGTTGAAATCGACTTTCCTGAGGATGGGCCCTAGTGTGTTTTTGTGTCCATGAGGGCCTTGGAATGGGGCGGTGGCACCGGGACCCTGAAGTACTCTCCTAAGCTTTGGACATGCCTCCCATGCACAGGTTTCCTTGTGGAGACGAGATGAGTTCTGATGGGTGCCTCAGGAAGACCCCTATGCTCATATTGGAATCAGGCTTGTGAGGACACATGCCTGTAACCCAAAGCAATGGATCCTATTATGGCCTAGGGTCCTGTCTGGTTCAATCTTCTTCTCTGGGGACATCCATCTATGGTATGAGTGGAGGTCGATTATCAGCTGGTGTCAGACAGCCCTTGTTTGTTCCGGGCGACCTACACTATTGGGATGGCCTCAGGGACGTTGGAAGTTTCTCCAAATTTGTGCGATTTTGGACCATGGAATGGGCAGAATTCCCATGGATTGGTAGGCACGGTCCTAATGTGTGGCTCCAGGGGCCCAGCCTGGAGTGTGTGTGGCCCAAAACTTTGAGAACAGAAGTCTGAAAACACAAACTCAGCTTAGGTTTGGGGACGTAGGTATGGCAGGCCCGATCTACAAGCCATGAGAAGAACTCTTCAGGATATGAAGAAAGTGCGAGTCTGAGGCGCTTGCTCAGGCTTTTGTCTCTGGATTTTGTATCAGCGATGGCCGTGGAATGTCGGGGAGGCCTCATGGGCCATGGACGAATCTTCCTCTTTGAGGATTTGGCCCGATTCCCAATTGCTTTTCGTCAGTCTGTGGGATGGGAGGACTCATTTCAGTTTTGTTACCTCAGGTGTCCCACCAAAAGAGGAATTCCAAAGCCAAGCCGTGCGGAAGACTGAAGGGACAACTTGAACTATGGTTAAAAATTGGGGCCTAGGGGCATGGCAAGCCCAATATGCTATCTCTTCATCCAGCCACTGAGTGGCCTAACTTGAGGACTGGGCTCAGCCTGAGGGTCACAATGTGTGTTTGTGACCAATGTGGCCCGGGAGCATGGGCGGGGGCTCATGGGCCACATTGTTTCAACTACACTGAAGGTTGGACAACATGCCAACCACAAGGTTTCTTGCCATGGGGAAGGAGATCTGATTTCTGCATCACCTTCAACCCTGGGCAGTGATTAGAGATAAGGTCTAGGATCTGAAACCTGAAAACCGAGGTTGGGAAGAGATGACGACTTAAGGCCATGGCGGCTCTATGTGCTCAGTGTGCGGCCAGCTGTCAGGGATGGGCCAGGGGATCCAGGCTGAGGCTGTGTCAGAAAGGGCATTAGTGCCCTGGTCAGCCTATGTATTTAGGGTACAGCCAAGGTCGGTGGAGGTTGATCCAAATTGGGGGTTACTGGGTAGCCCCAGAGGACAATGTTTTTTCTTCTGGGGGGCAGGCAGAGTGCTGCATTGTAGTTCTGGATTGCCAAACTGGAGGGCTTGTGGGCCAGTAGTCTGACGACAAAAGTCTGAGAACACAGGCTAGGCTTAGGTTTCTGGGTGAGGCCATGGCAGGCACAATCTACAGACCTGAATCGAGATCTCGTGCATCTGTAGTCAGGGCGAGGATCAGACGATCGCTCAGGTTGAGTTTCTGTCCCTGATGGCCCCTTCATGAATGGGGGGGCATCACGAGGCCATGGGGGTTTTCCCACGATGGGAGTTGTGAGAAGCTCCAAACTGCAGAGGGTCTTCTGCAGGACAATTGAGACCTGTTGTATGGCTCCAGGCCAATGATTCTGAGCAGGCTTCTAAGGATGGATGGCTGGGTAGCCCACCTCGCATTCCAATTGTCTCCTAGCAACAAGACAGGTTAGATCTCCTGGATCTGTGGGGAGCAACCGAGGACGCTGAGTTGAAATGGACACCCCTGGGGATGTTTCCTAATGTGCTTTTGTGTCTATGGAGACCTTGGAATGAAGCTGAGGGCCTGGGGCCCTAAAGGGTTCTCCTACACAGAGGCTTTGACACAGCTCCAACGTGCAAGTTTCCCATGTGTAGATGAGATGTTTTCTGATGGGTGAGTCAAGCAACAGCTATATGCTGCTTTTGAAATCCAGGCCTCTGAGGAGAGATGCCTGGAAACCAAAGCAATGGATCTGATTAGTGCCTAGGGGCCTGTTCTTTCCTTTATACCTCAGGGGACATCTGTCTATGGGTCTGAGTGCAGGTAGGTGCTCAGTTGGGCTCAGATAGCCCCTGTTTTTCCTGGGATGCCACCACTATTGAGATGGATCATGGACTTTGGAGGTTTATCCTATTAGAATGGTTTTGGCCATTGGAATGGGCACACACAATTCCCTTGGAGAAGGCAAGTACAGTCCTCAGGTTTGGCTCCAGGGGCCTGAGCCGATAGGTTGTGTAGGCCAGGGCTGTTTGGACAGTTGTCTGAAAACACAAACTCGGCTTATTATTCGGGTCATAAGTATGGCAGGACTGAACTACAGACCATGAGGAGAACTCTTCGGGATTTGAAAGAAGGGCGAGTGTGATGCTCCTGCTCAAGTATTTGTCTCTGGATATCGTGTCACTCATGGTCGTGTAATTTCTGGGTGACTTCATGGGAAATGAACGAGTCTAACTCTCTGGTGTTTTGGCCCCGTCCAAAGAGATTGGGGTCATTCTGTGGGCTGGAAGAAGCCCGTATTTTTGTTGTTGTTGTTGTTGTTTTCTTTTTTAACCTCAGGTGTCCCACCAAATGAGGAACTCCAGAGTAAAGCCCTGGGGAGGGGCGACTGGACAATCAGAAATCTGGTTAAAAATTGGGGCCTAGGGACATGTCAAGCCCATTATGACATCTAATGGTCCAGCCACTGAGAGGACTTACTAGAGCACAGGACTCATGCTGAGGGTCACAATGCGTGTGTATGCCCTCGTCGCACTCAAGAATGGGCGGGGCCTCAGGGTGAATGCTGGTTTCTCCTACACTGAACGTTGGACAACGTGCCAACCACAAGGGTTCTTGCCATGGGTAAGGAGGAGTTCTGATTTCTGCATCACACTCACCCCTGGGCAGTGATTGGAGATAAGGTCTCGGTTCTGAAACCTGAAAACTGAGGTAGCGAAGAGATGATGACCTAAGGCCATGGCGGGATTTATGTGCTCAGTGTGCGGTCAGCTTTCTTTGTGTTGGTCAGGAGGTCCGGGCTCAGGTTGTGTTGGACAGTGCATTATTGCCCAGGTTAGACTATGTAATTTGGGTAAAGTCGAGTGCTGTGTAGGTTTATCCTCATTTAAGTTGCCTGGGCAGCTCATGAGGCAATAATTTTTTTTCTAGAGGGCAGGCAGAGTGCTGCATTGTGGGTCCGGAATTGCCAAACTTGAGGGCTTCGGGGCCAGGAGTGTGAGGACGGAAGTCTGAGAAGACAAGCTAGACTTGGGTTTCAGGGCGAGGGCACGGCAGGTACCCCCTGCAGATCTGAACCAATATCTCATGCATCTGACGTCAGGGCGAGGATCAGACGTTGGCTCAGGTTGGATTTTCTGTGCATGACGGCCGCTTCATGAAGGGAGCGGAATCTCGGGGCCATTGAGGTTTTCCCACTTTGGGAGTTGTGGGATGCCCCCTTTAAGGATTCCGTCTGCTGGACAATTGAGACCTGTTGGACAGCTCCTGGACATCCCATATAGAATGACTCCAGAGCACCGTTCGCGGATGGATGCCTGGGAAGCCCGCCTCGCATTCCAATTGTCTCCTAGCAACAAGACAGTTTAGATCTGATGGCTCTGGCCGGGGCAACCTGGGTGGCTGAGTTGAAATCGACTTTCCTGAGGATGGGCCCTAGTGTGTTTTTGTGTCCATGAGGGCCTTGGAATGGGGCGGTGGCACCGGGACCCTGAAGTACTCTCCTAAGCTTTGGACATGCCTCCCATGCACAGGTTTCCTTGTGGAGACGAGATGAGTTCTGATGGGTGCCTCAGGAAGACCCCTATGCTCATATTGGAATCAGGCTTGTGAGGACACATGCCTGTAACCCAAAGCAATGGATCCTATTATGGCCTAGGGTCCTGTCTGGTTCAATCTTCTTCTCTGGGGACATCCATCTATGGTATGAGTGGAGGTCGATTATCAGCTGGTGTCAGACAGCCCTTGTTTGTTCCGGGCGACCTACACTATTGGGATGGCCTCAGGGACGTTGGAAGTTTCTCCAAATTTGTGCGATTTTGGACCATGGAATGGGCAGAATTCCCATGGATTGGTAGGCACGGTCCTAATGTGTGGCTCCAGGGGCCCAGCCTGGAGTGTGTGTGGCCCAAAACTTTCAGAACAGAAGTCTGAAAACACAAACTCAGCTTAGGTTTGGGGACGTAGGTATGGCAGGCCCGATCTACAAGCCATGAGAAGAACTCTTCAGGATATGAAGAAAGTGCGAGTCTGAGGCGCTTGCTCAGGCTTTTGTCTCTGGATTTTGTATCAGCGATGGCCGTGGAATGTCGGGGAGGCCTCATGGGCCATGGACGAATCTTCCTCTTTGAGGATTTGGCCCGATTCCCAATTGCTTTTCGTCAGTCTGTGGGATGGGAGGACTCATTTCAGTTTTGTTACCTCAGGTGTCCCACCAAAAGAGGAATTCCAAAGCCAAGCCGTGGGGAAGACTGAAGGGAAAACTTGAACTATGGTTAAAAATTGGGGCCTAGGGGCATGGCAAGCCCAATATGCTATCTCTTCATCCAGCCACTGAGTGGCCTAACTTGAGGATTGGGCTCAGCCTGAGGGTCACAATGTGTGTTTGTGACCAATGTGGCCCGGGAGCATGGGCGGGGGCTCATGGGCCACATTGTTTCAACTACACTGAAGGTTGGACAACATGCCAACCACAAGGTTTCTTGCCATGGGGAAGGAGTTCTGATTTCTGCATCAACTTCAACCCTGGGCAGTGATTGGAGATAAGGTCTAGGTTCTGAAACCTGAAAACCGAGGTTGGGAAGAGATGACGACTTAAGGCCATGGCGGCTCTATGTGCTCAGTGTGCGGCCAGCTGTCAGGGATGGGCCAGGGGATCCAGGCTGAGGCTGTGTCAGAAAGGGCATTAGTGCCCTGGTCAGCCTATGTATTTAGGGTACAGCCAAGGTCGGTGGAGGTTGATCCAAATTGGGGGTTACTGGGTAGCCCCAGAGGACAAAGTTTTTTCTTCTGGGGGGCAGGCAGAGTGCTGCATTGTAGTTCTGGATTGCCAAACTGGAGGGCTTGTGGGCCAGTAGTCTGACGACAAAAGTCTGAGAACACAGGCTAGGCTTAGGTTTCTGGGTGAGGCCATGGCAGGCACAATCTACAGACCTGAATCGAGATCTCGTGCATCTGTAGTCAGGGCGAGGATCAGACGATCGCTCAGGTTGAGTTTCTGTCCCTGATGGCCCCTTCATGAATGGGGGGGCATCAGGAGGCCATGGGGGTTTTCCCACGATGGGAGTTGTGAGAAGCTCCAAACTGCAGAGGGTCTTCTGCAGGACAATTGAGAACTGTTGTATGGCTCCAGGCCAATGATTCTGAGCAGGCTTCTAAGGATGGATGGCTGGGTAGCCCACCTCGCATTCCAATTGTCTCCTAGCAACAAGACAGGTTAGATCTCCTGGATCTGTGGGGAGCAACCGAGGACGCTGAGTTGAAATGGACACCCCTGGGGATGTTTCCTAATGTGCTTTTGTGTCTATGGAGACCTTGGAATGAAGCTGAGGCCCTGGGGCCCTAAAGGGTTCTCCTACACAGAGGCTTTGACACAGCTCCAACGTGCAAGTTTCCCATGTGTAGATGAGATGTTTTCTGATGGGTGAGTCAAGCAACAGCTATATGCTGCTTTTGAAATCCAGGCCTCTGAGGAGAGATGCCTGGAAACCAAAGCAATGGATCTGATTAGTGCCTATGGGCCTGTTCTTTCCTTTATACCTCAGGGGACATCTGTCTATGGGTCTGAGTGCAGGTAGGTGCTCAGTTGGGCTCAGATAGCCCCTGTTTTTCCTGGGATGCCACCACTATTGAGATGGATCATGGACTTTGGAGGTTTATCCTATTAGAATGGTTTTGGCCATTGGAATGGGCACACACAATTCCCTTGGAGAAGGCAAGTACAGTCCTCAGGTTTGGCTCCAGGGGCCTGAGCCGATAGGTTGTGTAGGCCAGGGCTGTTTGGACAGTTGTCTGAAAACACAAACTCGGCTTATTATTCGGGTCATAAGTATGGCAGGACTGAACTACAGACCATGAGGAGAACTCTTCGGGATTTGAAAGAAGGGCGAGTGTGATGCTCCTGCTCAAGTATTTGTCTCTGGATATCGTGTCACTCATGGTCGTGTAATTTCTGGGTGACTTCATGGGAAATGAACGAGTCTAACTCTCTGGTGTTTTGGCCCCGTCCAAAGAGTTTGGGGTCATTCTGTGGGCTGGAAGAAGCCCGTATTTTTGTTGTTGTTGTTGTTGTTTTCTTTTTTAACCTCAGGTGTCCCACCAAATGAGGAACTCCAGAGTAAAGCCCTGGGGAGGGGCGACTGGACAATCAGAAATCTGGTTAAAAATTGGGGCCTAGGGACATGTCAAGCCCATTATGACATCTAATGGTCCAGCCACTGAGAGGACTTACTAGAGCACAGGACTCATGCTGAGGGTCACAATGCGTGTGTATGCCCTCGTCGCACTCAAGAATGGGCGGGGCCTCAGGGTGAATGCTGGTTTCTCCTACACTGAACGTTGGACAACGTGCCAACCACAAGGGTTCTTGCCATTGGTAAGGAGGAGTTCTGATTTCTGCATCACACTCACCCCTGGGCAGTGATTGGAGATAAGGTCTCGGTTCTGAAACCTGAAAACTGAGGTAGCGAAGAGATGATGACCTAAGGCCATGGCGGGATTTATGTGCTCAGTGTGCGGTCAGCTTTCTTTGTGTTGGTCAGGAGGTCCGGGCTCAGGTTGTGTTGGACAGTGCATTATTGCCCAGGTTAGACTATATAATTTGGGTAAAGTCGAGTACTGTGTAGGTTTATCCTCATTTAAGTTGCCTGGGCAGCTCATGAGGCAATAATTTTTTTTCTAGAGGGCAGGCAGAGTGCTGCATTGTGGGTCCGGAATTGCCAAACTTGAGGGCTTCGGGGCCAGGAGTGTGAGGACGGAAGTCTGAGAAGACAAGCTAGACTTGGGTTTCAGGGCGAGGGCACGGCAGGTACCCCCTGCAGATCTGAACCAATATCTCATGCATCTGACGTCAGGGCGAGGATCAGACGTTGGCTCAGGTTGGATTTTCTGTGCATGACGGCCGCTTCATGAAGGGAGCGGAATCTCGAGGCCATTGAGGTTTTCCCACTTTGGGAGTTGTGGGATGCCCCCTTTAAGGATTCCGTCTGCTGGACAATTGAGACCTGTTGGACAGCTCCTGGACATCCCATATAGAATGACTCCAGAGCACCGTTCGCGGATGGATGCCTGGGAAGCCCGCCTCGCATTCCAATTGTCTCCTAGCAACAAGACAGTTTAGATCTGATGGCTCTGGCCGGGGCAACCGGGGTGGCTGAGTTGAAATCGACTTTCCTGAGGATGGGCCCTAGTGTGTTTTTGTGTCCATGAGGGCCTTGGAATGGGGCGGTGGCACCGGGACCCTGAAGTACTCTCCTAAGCTTTGGACATGGCTCCCATGCACAGGTTTCCTTGTGGAGACGAGATGAGTTCTGATGGGTGCCTCAGGAAGACCCCTATGCTCATATTGGAATCAGGCTTGTGAGGACACATGCCTGTAACCCAAAGCAATGGATCCTATTATGGCCTAGGGTCCTGTCTGGTTCAATCTTCTTCTCTGGGGACATCCATCTATGGTATGAGTGGAGGTCGATTATCAGCTGGTGTCAGACAGCCCTTGTTTGTTCCGGGCGACCTACACTATTGGGATGGCCTCAGGGACGTTGGAAGTTTCTCCAAATTTGTGCGATTTTGGACCATGGAATGGGCAGAATTCCCATGGATTGGTAGGCACGGTCCTAATGTGTGGCTCCAGGGGCCCAGCCTGGAGTGTGTGTGGCCCAAAACTTTGAGAACAGAAGTCTGAAAACACAAACTCAGCTTAGGTTTGGGGACGTAGGTATGGCAGGCCCGATCTACAAGCCATGAGAAGAACTCTTCAGGATATGAAGAAAGTGCGAGTCTGAGGCGCTTGCTCAGGCTTTTGTCTCTGGATTTTGTATCAGCGATGGCCGTGGAATGTCGGGGAGGCCTCATGGGCCATGGACGAATCTTCCTCTTTGAGGATTTGGCCCGATTCCCAATTGCTTTTCGTCAGTCTGTGGGATGGGAGGACTCATTTCAGTTTTGTTACCTCAGGTGTCCCACCAAAAGAGGAATTCCAAAGCCAAGCCGTGGGGAAGACTGAAGGGAAAACTTGAACTATGGTTAAAAATTGGGGCCTAGGGGCATGGCAAGCCCAATATGCTATCTCTTCATCCAGCCACTGAGTGGCCTAACTTGAGGACTGGGCTCAGCCTGAGGGTCAAAATGTGTGTTTGTGACCAATGTGGCCCGGGAGCATGGGCGGGGGCTCATGGGCCACATTGTTTCAACTACACTGAAGGTTGGACAACATGCCAACCACAAGGTTTCTTGCCATGGGGAAGGAGTTCTGATTTCTGCATCACCTTCAACCCTGGGCAGTGATTGGTGATAAGGTCTAGGTTCTGAAACCTGAAAACCGAGGTTGGGAAGAGATGACGACCTAAGGCCATGGCGGCTCTATGTGCTCAGTGTGCGGCCAGCTGTCAGGGATGGGCCAGGGGTTCCAGGCTGAGGCTGTGTCAGAAAGGGCATTATTGCCCTGGTCAGCCTATGTATTTAGGGTACAGCCAAGATCGGTGGAGGTTGATCCAAATTTGGGGTTACTGGGTAGCCCCAGAGGACAATGTTTTTCTTCTGGAGGGCAGGCAGAGTGCTGCATTTTAGTTCTCGATTGCCAAACTGGAGGGCTTGTGGGCCAGTAGTCTGACGACAAAAGTCTGAGAACACAGGCTAGGCTTAGGTTTCTGGGTGAGGCCATGGCAGGCACAATCTACAGACCTGAATCGAGATCTCGTGCATCTGTAGTCAGGGCGAGGATCAGACGATCGCTCAGGTTGAGTTTCTGTCCCTGATGGCCCCTTCATGAATGGGGGGGCATCACGAGGCCATGGGGGTTTTCCCACGATGGGAGTTGTGAGAAGCTCCAAACTGCAGAGAGTGTTCTGCAGGACAATTGAGACCTGTTGTTTGGCTCCAGGCCAATGATTCTAAGCAGGGTTCTAAGGATGGATGGCTTGGTAGCCCACCTCGCATTCCAATTGTCTCCTAGCAACAAGACAGTTTAGATCTCCTGGATCTGTGGGGAGCAACCGAGGACGCTGAGTTGAAGTGGACACCCCTGGGGATGGGTCCTAATGTGCTTTTGTGTCTATGGAGACCTTGGAATGAAGCGGTGGCCCTGGGGCCCTAAAGGGTTCTCCTACACAGAGGCTTTGACACAGCTCCAACGTGTAAGTTTCCCATGTGTAGATGAGATGTTTTCTGATGGGTGAGTCAAGAAACAGCTATATGCTGCTTTTGAAATCCAGGCCTCTGAGGAGAGATGCCTGGAAACCAAAGCAATGGATCTGATTAGTGCCTAGGGGCCTGTTCTTTCCTTTTTACCTCTGGGACATCTGTCTATGGGTCTGAGTGCAGGTAGGTGCTCAGTTGGGCTCAGATTGCCCCTGTTTTTCCTGGGAAGCCACCACTATTGAGATGGATCAGGGACTTTTGAGGTGTATCCTATTAGAAGGGTTGTGGCCATTGGAATGGGCACACACTATTCCCTTGGAGAGGGCAAGTACAGTCCTCAGGTTTGGCTCCAGGGGCCTGAGCCGGTAGGTTGTGTAGGCCAGGGCTGTTTGGACAGTTGTCTGAAAACACAAACTCGGCTTATGTTTCGGGTCATAGGTATGGCAGGACTGACCTACAGACCATGAGGAGAACTCTTCGGGATTTGAAAGAAGGGCGAGTGTGAGGCTCCTGCTCAAGTTTTTGTCTCTGGATATCGTGTCACTCGTGGTCGTGGAATTTCTGGGTGACTTCATGGGAAATGGACGAGTCTTACTCTCTGGTGGTTTGGCCCCGCCCAAAGAGTTTGGGGTCATTCTGTGGGCTGGAAGAAGTCCGTTTTTTTCATGTTGTTCTTCTTTTCTTTTTTAACCTCAGGTGTCCCACCAAATGAGGGATTCCAGAGTAGAGCCCTCGGAGGGGTGACTGGACAATCAGAAATCTGGGTAAAATTGGGGCCTAGGGACATGTCAAGCCCATTATGACATCTAATGGTCCAGCCACTGAGAGGACTTACTAGAGGACAGGACTCATGCTGAGGGTCACAATGCGTGTGTATGCCCTCGTCGCACTCAAGAATGGGCGGGTCCTCAGGGTGAATGCTGGATTCTCCTACACTGAACGTTGGACAACGTGCCAACCACAAGGGTTCTTGCCATGATTAAGGTGGAGTTCTGATTTCTGCATCACACTCACCCCTGGGCAGTGATTGGAGATAAGGTCTCGGTTCTGAAGCCTGAAAACTGAGGTAGCGAAGAGATGATGACCTAAGGCCATGGCGGGTTATGTGATAGGTGTGCGGTCAGCTTTCTTTGTGATGGTCAGGAGGTCTGGGCTCAGGTTGTGTTCGACAGTGCATTAGTGCCCAGGTTAGACTATATAATTTGGGTAAAGTCGAGTGCTGTGTAGGTTTATCCTCATTTAAGTTGCCTGAGCAGCTCATGAGGCAATAATTTTTTTTCTAGAGGGCAGGCAGAGTGCTGCATTGTGGGTCCGGAATTTCCAAACTTGAGGGCTTCGGGTCCAGGAGTGTGAGGACGGAAGTCTGAGAAGACAAGCTAGACTTGGGTTTCAGGGCGAGGGCACGGCAGGTACCCCCTGCAGATCTGAACCAATATCTCATCCATCTGATGTCAGGGTGAGGATCAGACGTTGCCTCAGGTTGGATTTTCTGTGCATGACGGCCGCTTCATGAAGGGAGCGGAATCTCGAGGCCATTGAGGTTTTCCCACGTTGGGAGTTGTGGGATGCCCCATTCAAGGATTCCGTTGCGGGACAATTGAGACTTGTTGGACAGCTCCAGGTCATCCCATATGGAATGACTCCAGAGCACCATACGCGGATGGATGCCTGGGAAGCCCGCCCCGCATTCCAATTGTCTCCTAGCATCAAGACAGTTTAGATCTGATGGCTCTGCCAGAGCAACCGGGGTGGCTGAGTTGAAATCGACTTTCCTGAGGATGGGTCCTAATGTGTTTTTGTGTCCATGAGAGCCTTGGAATGTGGCGGTGGCACCGGGAACCTGAAGTACTCTCCTAAAGTTTGGACATGGCTCCCATGCACAGGTTTCCTTGTGGAGACGAGACGAGTTCTGATGGGTGCCTCAGGAAGACCCCTATGCTCGTATTGGAATCAGGCTTTTGAGGACACATGCCTGTAACCCAAAGCCATGGTTCCTATTATGGCCTAAGGTCCTGTCTGGTTCAATCTTCTTCTCTGGGGACATCCATCTATGGTATGAGTGGAGGTCGATTATCAGCTGGTGTCAGACAGCCCTCGTTTGTTCCGCGCGACCTACACTATTGGGATGGCCTCAGGGACTTTGGAGGTTTCTCCTAATATGTACGATTTTGGACCATGGAATGGGCAGAATTCCCATGGATTGGTAGGCACAGTCCTAATGTGTGGCTCCAGAAGCCGAGCCTGGAGGGTGCGTGGCCCAAGATTTTGAGGACAGAAGTCTGAAAACACAAACTCAGCTTAGGTTTGGGGACGTAGGTATGGCAGGCCCGATCTACAAACCATGAGAAGAACTCTTCAGGATATAAAGAAAGTGCGAGTTTGAGGTGCTTGCTCAGGCTTTTGTCTCTGGATTTTGTATCAGCAATGGCCGTGGAATGTCGGGGAGGCCACATGGGCCATGGACGAATGCTCCTCTCTGAGGATTTGGCCCGATTCCAATTGCTTTTCGTCAGTCTGTGGGATGGGAGGACTCATTTCAGATTTGTTACCTCAGGTGTCCCACCAAAAGAGAAATTCCAAAGCATAGCCGTGGGGAAGACTGAAAGGACAAATCGAACTATGGTTAAAAATTGGGGCCTAGGGGCATGGCAAGCCCAATATGCTATCTCTTCATCCAGCCACTGAGTGGCCTTACTTGAGGACTGGGCTCAGCCTGAGGGTCACAATGTGTGTTTGTGACCAATGTGGCCCGCGAGCATGGGCGGGGCCTCATGGGCCACACTGGTTTCAACTACTTTGAACGTTGGACAACATGCCAACCACAAGGTTTCTTGCCATGGGGAAGGAGTTCTGATTTCTGCATCACCTTCAACCCTGGGCAGTGATTGGAGATAAGGTCTAGGTTCTGAAACCTGAAAACCGAGGTTGGGAAGAGATGACGACCTAAGGCCACGGCGGCTCGATGTGCTCAGTGTGCGTCCAGCTGTCTGGGAGGGGCCAGGGGGTCCAGGCTGAGGTGTGTCAGAAAGGACATTAGTGCCCTTGTCTGCCTTTGTTTTTGGGGTACAGCCAAGGTCGGTGCAGGTTGATTCTTATTTGGGGTTACTGGGTAGCCCCAGAGGATAATGTTTTTTCTTCTGGGGGGCAGGCAGAGTGCTGCATTGTAGTTCTGGATTGCCAAACTGGAGGGCTTGTGGGCCAGTAGTCTGACGACAAAAGTCTGAGAACACAGGCTAGGCTTAGGTTTCTGGGTGAGGCCATGGCAGGCACAATCTACAGACCTGAATCGAGATCTCGTGCATCTGTAGTCAGGGCGAGGATCAGACGATCGCTCAGGTTGAGTTTCTGTCCCTGATGGCCCCTTCATGAATGGGGAGGCATCACGAGGCAATGGGGGTTTTCCCACGATGGGAGTTTTGAGAAGCTCCAAACTGCAGAGGGTCTTCTGCAGGACAATTGAGACCAGTTGTTTGGCTCCAGGCCAATGATTCTGAGCAGGCTTCTAAGGATGGATGGCTGGGTAGCCCACCTCGCATTCCAATTGTCTCCTAGCAACAAGACAGTTTAGATCTCCTGGATCTGTGGGGAGCAACCGAGGACGCTGAGTTGAAGTGGACACCCCTGGGGATGTTTCCTAATGTGCTTTTGTGTCTATGGAGACCTTGGAATGAAGCTGTGGCCCTGGGGCCCTAAAGGGTTCTCCTAAACAGAGGCTTTGACACAGCTCCAACGTGCAAGTTTCCCATGTGTAGATGAGATGTTTTCTGATGGGTGAGTCAAGCAACAGCTATATGCTGCTTTTGAAATCCAGGCCTCTGAGGAGAGATGCCTGGAAACCAAAGCAATGGATCTGATTAGTGCCTAGGGGCCTGTTCTTTCCTTTATACCTCAGGGGACATCTGTCTATGGGTCTGAGTGCAGGTAGGTGCTCTGTTGGGCTCAGATAGCCCCTGTTTTTCCTGGGAAGCCACCACTATTGAGATGGATCAGGGATTTTGGAGGTTTATCTTATTAGAAGGGTTTTGGCCATTGGAATGGGCACACACAATTCCCTTGGAGAGGGCAAGTACAGTCCTCAGGTTTGGCTCCAGGGGCCTGAGCCGGTAGGTTGTGTAGGCCAGGGCTGTTTGGACAGTTGTCTGAAAACACAAACTCGGCTTATGTTTCGGGTCATAAGTATGGCAGGACTGAACTACAGACCATGAGGAGAACTCTTTGGGATTTGAAAGAAGGGCGAGTGTGAGGCTCCTGCTCAAGTTTTTGTCTCTGGATATCGTGTCACTCATGGTCGTGTAATTTCTGGGTGACTTCATGGGAAATGAACGAGTCTAACTCTCTGGTGTTTTGGCCCCTCCCAAAGAGTTTGGGGTCATTCTGTGGGCTGGAAGAAGCCCGTATTTTTTTTTTGTTGTTGTTGTTTTCTTTTTTATCCTCAGGTGTCCCACCAAATGAGGAACTCCAGAGTAAAGCCTTGGGGAGGGGCGACTGGACAATCAGAAATCTGGTTAAAAATTGGGGCCTTGGGACATGTCAAGCCCATTATGACATCTAATGGTCCAGCCACTAGGAGGACTTACTAGAGCACAGGACTCATGCTGAGGGTCACAATGCGTGTGTATGCCCTCGTCGCACTCAAGAATGGGCAGGGCCTCAGGGTGAATGCTGGTTTCTCCTACACTGAACGTTGGACAACGTGCCAACCACAAGGGTTCTTGCCATGGGTAAGGATGAGTTCTGATTTCTGCATTACACTCACCCCTGGGCAGTGATTGGAGATAAGGTCTCGGTTCTGAAACCTGAAAACTGAGGTAGCGAAGAGATGATGACCTAAGGCCATGGCGGGATTTATGTGCTCAGTGTGCGGTCAGCTTTCTTTGTGTTGGTCAGGAGGTCCGGGCTCAGGTTGTGTTGGACAGTGCATTATTGCCCAGGTTAGACTATATAATTTGGGTAAAGTCGAGTGCTGTGTAGGTTTATCCTCATTTAAGTTGCCTGGGCAGCTCATGAGGCAATAATTTTTTTTCTAGAGGGCAGGCAGAGTGCTGCATTGTGGGTCCGGAATTGCCAAACTTGAGGGCTTCGGGGCCAGGAGTGTGAGGACGGAAGTCTGAGAAGACAAGCTAGACTTGGGTTTCAGGGCGAGGGCACGGCAGGTACCCCCTGCAGATCTGAACCAATATCTCATGCATCTGATGTCAGGGCGAGGATCAGACGTTGGCTCAGGTTGGATTTTCTGTGCATGACGGCCGCTTCATGAAGGGAGCGGAATCTCGAGGCCATTGAGGTTTTCCCACGTTGGGAGTTGTGGGTTGCCCCCTTCAAGGATTCCGTCTGCGGGACAATTGAGAACTTTTGGACAGCTCCAGGTCATCCCATATGGAATGACTCCAGAGCACCGTTCGCGGATGGATGCCTGGGAAGCCCGCCTCGCATTCCAATTGTCTCCTAGCATCAAGACAGTTTAGATCTGATGGCTCTGCCAGAGCAACCGGGGTGGCTGAGTTGAAATCGACTTTCCTGAGGATGGGTCCTAATGTGTTTTTGTGTCCATGAGGGCCTTGGAATGGGGTGGTGGCACCGGGAACCTGAAGTACTCTCCTAAAGTTTGGACATGGATCCCATGGACAGGTTTCCTTGTGGAGACGAGACCAGTTCTGATGGGTGCCTCAGGAAGACCCCTATGCTCGTATTGGAATCAGGCTTTTGAGAACACATGCCTGTAACCCAAAGCCGTTGTTCCTATTATGGCCTAGGGTCCTGTCTGGTTCAATCTTCTTCTCTGGGGACATCCATCTATGGTATGAGTGGAGCTCGATTATCAGCTGGTGTCAGACAGCCCTTGTTTGTTCCGGGCGACCTACACTATTGGGATGGCCTCAGGGACTTTGGAGGTTTCTCCTAATATGTACGATTTTGGACCATGGAATGGGCAGAATTCCCATGGATTGGTAGGCACAGTCCTAATGTGTGGCTCCAGGAGCCCAGCCTGGAGGGTGCGTGGCCCAAGACATTGAGGACAGAAGTCTGAAAACACAAACTCAGCTTAGGTTTGGGGACGTAGGTATGGCAGGCCCGATCTACAAACCATGAGAAGAACTCTTCAGGATATGAAGAAAGTGCGAGTTTGAGGTGCTTGCTCAGACTTTTGTCTCTGGATTTTGTATCAGCGATGGCCGTGGAATGTCGGGGAGGCCACATGGGCCATGGAAGAATCTTCCTCTCTGAGGATTTGGCCCGATTCCCAATTGCTTTTCGTCAGTCTGTGGGATGGTAGGACTCATTTCAGTTTTGTTACCTCAGGTGTCCCACCAAAAGAGGAATTCCAAAGCCAAGCCGTGGGGAAGACTGAAGGGACAACTTGAACTAAGTTAAAAATTGGGGCCTAGGGGCATGGCAAGCCCAATATGCTATCTCTTCATCAAGCCACTGAGTGGCCTTACTTGAGTACTTGGCTCAGCCTGAGGGTCACAATGTGTGTTTGTGACCAATGTGGCCCGGTTGCATCGGCGGGGGCTCATGGGCCACACTGTTTCAACTACACTGAACGTTGGACAACATGCCAACCACAAGGTTTCTTGCCATGGGGAAGGAGTTCTTATCTGCATCACCTTCAACCCTGGGCAGTGATTGGAGATAAGGTCTAGGTTCTGAAACCTGAAAACCGAGGTTGGGAAGAGATGACGACCTAAGGCCATGGCGGCTCTTTGTGCTCAGTGTGCGGCCAGCTGTCAGGGATGGGCCAGGAGATCCAGGCTCAGGCTGTGGCAGAAAGGGCATTAGTGCCCTGGTCAGCCTATGTATTTGGGGTACAGCCAAGGTCGGTGCAGGTTGATCCTCATTTGGGGTTACTGGGTAGCCCCAGAGGACAATGTGTTTCTTCTGGAGGGCAGGCAGAGTGCTGCATTGTAGTTCTGGATTGCCAAACTGGAGGGCTTGTGGGCCAGTAGTCTGACGACAAAAGTCTAGGAACACAAGCTAGGCTTAGGTTTCTGGGTGAGGCCATGGCAGGCACAATCTACAGACCTGAATCGAGATCTCGTGCATCTGAAGTCACGGCGAGGATCAGACGATCGCTCAGGTTGGAGTTTCTGTCCCTGATGGCCCCTTCATGAATGGGGGGGCATCACGAGGCCATGGGGGTTTTCCCACGATGGGAGTTTTGAGAAGCTCCAAACTGCAGAGGGTCTTCTGCAGGACAATTGAGACCTGTTGTTTGGCTCCAGGCCAATGATTCTGAGCAGGCTTCTAAGGATGGATGGCTGGGTAGCCCACTTCGCATTCCAATTGTCTCCTAGCAACAAGACAGGTTAGATCTCCTGGATCTGTGGGGAGCAACCGAGGATGCTGAGTTGAAGTGGACACCCCTGGGGATGGGTCCTAATGTGCTTTTGTGTCTATGGAGACCTTGGAATGAAGCTGTGGCCCTGGGGTCCTAAAGGGTTCTCCTAAACAGAGGCTTTGACACAGCTCCAACGAGCAAGTTTCCCATGTGTAGATGAGATGTTTTCTGATGGGTGAGTCAAGAAACAGCTATATGCTGCTTTTGAAATCCAGGCCTCTGAGGAGAGATGCCTGGAAACCAAAGCAATGGATCTGATTAGTGCCTAGGGGCCTGTTCTTTCCTTTTTACCTCTGGGGACATCTGTCTATGGGTCTGAGTGCAGGTAGGTGCTCAGTTGGGCTCAGATAGCCCCTGTTTATCCTGGGAAGCCACCACTATTGAGATGGATCAGGGACTTTGGAGATTTATCCTATTAGAAGGGTTTTGGCCATTGGAATGGGCACACACAATTCCCTTGGAGAGGGCAAGTACAGTTCTCAGATTTGGCTCCAGGGGCCTGAGACTGTAGGTTGTGTAGGCCAGGGCTGTTTGGACAGTTGTCTGAAAACACAAACGCGGCTTATGTTTTGGGTCATAAGTATAGCAGGACTGAACTACAGACCATGAGGAGAACTCTTCAGGATTTGAAAGAAGGGCGAGTGTGAGGCTCCTGCTCAAGTTTTTGTCTCTGGATATCGTGTCACTCATGGTCGTGTAATTTCTGGGTGACTTCATGGGAAATGAACGAGTCTAACTCTCTGGTGTTTTGGCCCCGCCCAAAGAGTTTGGGGTCATTCTGTGGGCTGGAAGAAGCCCGTATTTTTTTTTTGTTGTTGTTGTTTTCTTTTTTAACCTCAGGTGTCCCACCAAATGAGGAACTCCAGAGTAAAGCCCTGGGGAGGGGCGACTGGACAATCAGAAATCTGGTTAAAAATTGGGGCCTAGGGACATGTCAAGCCCATTATGACATCTAATGGTCCAGCCACTGAGAGGACTTACTAGAGCACAGGACTCATGCTGAGGGTCACAATGCGTGTGTATGCCCTCGTCGCACTCAAGAATGGGCGGGCCTCAGGGTGAATGCTGGTTTCTCCTACATGAACGTTGGACAACGTGCCAACCACAAGGGTTCTTGTCATGGGTAAGGAGGTGTTCTGATTTCTGCATCACACTCAACCCTGGGCAGTGATTGGAGATAAGGTCTCGGTTCTGAAACCTGAAAACTGAGGTAGCGAAGAGATGATGACCTAAGGCCATGGCGGGATTTATGTGCTCAGTGTGCGGTCAGCTTTCTTTGTGTTGGTCAGGAGGTCTGGGCTCAGGTTGTGTTGGACAGTGCATTATTGCCCAGGTTAGACTATATAATTTGGGTAAAGTCGAGTGCTGTGTAGGTTTATCCTCATTTAAGTTGCCTGGGCAGCTCATGAGGCAATAATTTTTTTTCTAGAGGGCAGGCAGAGTGCTGCATTGTGGGTCCGGAATTGCCAAACTTGAGGGCTTCGGGGCCAGGAGTGTGAGGACGGAAGTCTGAGAAGACAAGCTAGACTTGGGTTTCAGGGCGAGGGCAGAGCAGGTACCCCCTGCAGACCTGAACCAATATCTCATGCATCTGATGTCAGGGCGAGGATCAGACGTTGGCTCAGGTTGGATTTTCTGTGCATGACGGCCGCTTCATGAAGGGAGCGGAATCTCGAGGCCATTGAGGTTTTTCCACTTTGGGAGTTGTGGGTTGCCCCCTTCAAGGATTCCGTCTGCGGGACAATTGAGACCTTTTGGACAGCTCCAGGACATCCCATATGGAATGACTCCAGAGCACCATTCGCGGATGGATGCCTGGGAAGCCCGCCTAGCATTCCAAATGTCTCCTAGCATCAAGACAGTTTAGATCTGATGGCTCTGCCAGAGCAACCGGGGTGGCTGAGTTGAAATCGACTTTCCTGAGGATGGGTCCTAATGTGTTTTTGTGTCCATGAGGGCCTTGGAATAGGGCGGTGGCACCGGGACCCTGAAGGACTCTCCTAAGGTTTGGACATGGCTCCCATGCACAGGTTTCCTTGTGGAGACGAGATGAGTTCTGATGGGTGCCTCAGGAAGACCCCTATGCTCGTATTGGAATCAGGCTTTTGAGGACACATGCCTGTAACCCTAAGAAATGGATCCTATTATGGCCTAGGGTCCTGTCTGGTGTAATCTTCTTCTCTGGGGACATCCATCTATGGTATGAGTGGAGGTCGATTATCAGCTGGTGTCAGACAGCCCTTGTTTGTTCCGGGCGACCTACACTATTGGGATGGCCTCAGGGAATTTGGAGGTTTCTCCTAATTTGTATGATTTTGGACCATGGAATGGGCAGAATTCCCATGGATTGGTAGGCACAGTCCTAATATGTGTCTACAGGGGCCCAGCCTGGAGTGTGTGTGGCCCAAAATTTGAGGACAGAAGTCTGAAAACACAAACTTAGCTTAGGTTTGGGGACGTAGGTATGGCAGGCCCGATCTACAAGCCATGAGAAGAACTCTTCAGGATATGAAGAAAGTGCGAGTCTGAAGCGCTTGCTCAGGGTTTTGTCTCTGGATTTTGTATCAGCGATGGCCGTGGAATGTCGGGGAGGCCTCATGGGCCATGGACGAATCTTCCTCTCTGAGGATTTGGCCCGATTCCCAATTGCTTTTCGTCAGTCTGTGGGATGGGAGGACTCATTTCAGTTTTGTTACCTCAGGTGTCCCACCAAAAGAGGAATTCCAAAGCCAAGCCGTGCGGAAGACTGAAGGGACAACTTGAACTATGGTTAAAAATTGGGGCCTAGGCGCATGGCAAGCCCAATATGCTATCTCTTCATCAAGCCACTGAGTGGCCTTACTTGAGTACTTGGCTCAGCCTGAGGGTCACAATGTGTGTTTGTGACCAATGTGGCCCGGTTGCATGGGCGGGGGCTCATGGGCCACACTGTTTCAACTACACTGAACGTTGGACAACATGCCAACCACAAGGTTTCTTGCCATGGGGAAGGAGTTCTGATTTCTGCATCACCTTCAACCCTGGGCAGTGATTGGAGATAAGGTCTAGGTTCTGAAACCTGAAAACCGAGGTTGGGAAGAGATGACGACCTAAGGCCATGGCGGCTCTTTGTGCTCAGTGTGCGGCCAGCTGTCAGGGATGGGCCAGGAGATCCAGGCTCAGGCTGTGGCAGAAAGGGCATTAGTGCCCTGGTCAGCCTATGTATTTGGGGTACAGCCAAGGTCGGTGCAGGTTGATCCTCATTTGGGGTTACTGGGTAGCCCCAGAGGACAATGTTTTTCTTCAGGGGGGCCAGCAGAGTGCTGCATTGTAGTTCTGGATTGCCAAACTGGAGGGCTTGTGGGCCAGTAGTCTGACGACAAAAGTCTGAGAACACAGGCAAGGCTTAGGTTTCTGGGTGAGGCCATGGCAGGCACAATCTACAGACCTGAATCGAGATCTCATGCATCTGAAGTCAGGGCGAGGATCAGACGATCGCTCAGGTTGGAGTTTCTGTCCCTGATGGCCCCTTCATGAATGGGGGGGCATCACGGGTCCATGGGGGTTTTCCCACGATGGGTGTTTTGAGAAGCTCCAAACTGAAGAGGGTCTTCTGCAGGACAATTGAGACCTGTTGTTTGGCTCCAGGCCAATGATTCTGAGCAGGCTTCTAAGGATGGATGGCTGGGTAGCCCACTTCGCATTCCAATTGTCTCCTAGCAACAAGACAGGTTAGATCTCCTGGATCTGTGGGGAGCAACCGAGGACGCTGAGTTGAAGTGGTCACCCCTGGGGATGGGTGCTAATGTGCTTTTGTGTCTATGGAGACCTTGGAATGAAGCTGTGGCCCTGGGGCCCTAAAGGGTTCTCCTAAACAGAAGCTTTGACACAGCTCCAACGTGCAAGTTTCCCATGTGTAGATGAGATGTTTTCTGATGGGTGAGTCAAGAAACAGCTATATGCTGCTTTTGAAATCCAGGCCTCTGAGGAGAGATGCCTGGAAACCAAAGCAATGGATCTGATTAGTGCCTAGGGGCCTGTTCTTTCCTTTTTACCTCTGGGGACATCTGTCTATGGGTCTGAGTGCAGGTAGGTGCTCAGTTGGGCTCAGATAGCCCCTGTTTATCCTGGGAAGCCACCACTATTGAGATGGATCAGGGACTTTGGAGATTTCTCCTATTAGAAGGGTTTTGGCCATTGGAATGGGCACACACAATTCCATTGGAGAGGGCAAGTACAGTCCTCAGGTTTGGCTCCAGGGGCCTGAGCCTGTAGGTTGTGTAGGCCAGGGCTGTTTGGACAGTTGTCTGAAAACACAAACTCGGCTTATGTTTCGGGTCATAAGTATGGCAACACTGAACTACAGACCATGAGGAGAACTCTTCGGGATTTGAAAGAAGGGCGAGTGTGAGGCTCCTGCTCAAGTTTTTGTCTCTGGATATCGTGTCACTCATGGTCGTGTAATTTCTGGGTGACTTCATGGGAAATGAACGTGTCTTACTCTCTGGTGTTTTGGCCCCGTCCAAAGAGTTTGGGGTCATTCTGTGGGCTGGAAGAAGGCCGTATTTTTTTTTGTTGTTGTTGTTTTCTTTTTTAACCTCAGGTGTCCCACCAAATGAGTGATTCCAGAGTAGAGCCCTGGGGAGGGGCGACTGGACAATCAGAAATCTGGTTAAAAATTGGGGCTTAGGGACATGTCAAGCCCATTATGACATCTAATGGTCCAGACACTGAGAGGATTTAATAGAGGACAGGACTCATGCTGAGGGTCACAATGCGTGTCTATGCCCTCGTCGCACTCAAGAATGGGCAGGGCCTCAGGGTGAATGCTGGTTTCTCCTACACTGAACGTTGGACAACGTGCCAACAAAAAGGGTTCTTGCCATGGGTAAGGAGGAGTTCTGATTTCTGCATCACTCTCACCCCTGGGCAGTGATTGGAGATAAGGTCTCGGTTCTGAGGCCAGAAAACTGAGGTAGGGAAGAGATGATGACCTAAGGCCATGGCGGGTTTTATGTGCTCAGTGTGCGATCAGCTTTCCGGGTGTTGGTCAGGAGGTCCGGGCTCAGGTTGTGTTCAACAGTGCATTAGTGCCCAGGTTAGACTATATAATTTGGGTAAAGTCGAGTGCTGTGTAGGTTGATCCTCATTTAAGGTGCCTGGGCAGCTCATGAGGCAATAATTTTTTTTTTTCTAGAGGGCAGGCAGAGTGCGGCATTGTGGGTCCAGAATTGCCAAATTTGAGGGCTTCGGGGCCAGGAGTGTGAGGATGGAAGTTTGAGAAGACAAGCTAGATTTGGGTTTCAGGGCGAGGGCACGGCAGGAACCCCCTGTAGATCTGAACCAATATCTCATGCATCTGAAGTCAGGGCGAGGATCAGACGTTGGCTCAGGTTGGAGTTTCTGTCCCTGATGGCCCCTTTATGAAGGGAAGGGCATAACAAGGCCATGGGGGTTTTCCCATGATTGGAGTTGTGAGACGCTCCAAACTGCAGAGAGTCTTCTGCAGGACAATTGAGACCTGTTGTTTGGCTCCAGACCAATGATTCTGAGCAGTGTTCTAAGGATGGGTGGCTGGGTAGCCCACCTCGCATTCCAGTTGTCTCCTAGCAACAAGACAGGTTAGATCTCCTGGATCTGTGGGGAGCAACCGAGGACGCTGAGTTGAAATGGACACCCCTGGGGATGGGTCCTAATGTGCTTTTGTGCCTATGGAGACCTTGGAATGAAGCGGTGGCACTGGGGCCCTAAAGGGTTCTCCTAAACAGAGGCTTTGACACAGCTCCAACGTGCAAGTTTCCCATGTGTAGATGAGATGTTTTCTGATGGGTGAGTCAAGAAACAGCTATATGCTGCTTTTGAAATCCAGGCCTCTGAGGAGAGATGCCTGGAAACCAAAGCAATGGATCTGATCAGTGCCTAGGGGCCTGTTCTTTCCTTTTTACCTCTGGGGACATCTGTCTATGGGTCTGAGTGCAGGTAGGTGCTCAGTAGGGCTCAGATTGCCCCTGTTTTTCCTGGAAAGCCACAACTATTGAGATGGATCAGGGATTTGTAGGTTTATCCTATTAGAAGGCTTGTGGCCATTGGAATGGGCACACACAATTCCCTTGGAGAGGGCAAGTACAGTCCTCAGGTTTGGCTCCAGGGGCCTGAGCCTGTAGGTTGTTTAGGCCAGGGCTGTTTGGACAGTTGTCTGAAAACACAAACTCGGCTTATGTTTCGGGTCATAGGTATGGCAGGACTGATCTACAGACCATGAGGAGGTCTCTTCGGGATTTGAAAGAAGCGCGACTGTGAGGCTCCTGCTCAAGTTTTTGTCTCTGGATATCGTGTCACTCATGGTCGTGGAATTTCTGGGTGACCTCATGGGAAATGGACGAGTCTTACTCTCTGGTGGATTGTCCCCGTCCAAAGAGTTTGGGGTCATTCTGTGGGCTGGAATAAGTCCGTTTTTTTTTTTTTTTTTTTTTTTTGCTGTTGTTGTTGTTGTTGTTTTCTTTTTTAACCTCAGGTGTCCCACCAAATGAGTGATTCCAGAGTAGAGCCCTGGGGAGGGGCGACTGGACAATCAGAAATCTGGTTAAAAATTGGGGCCTAGGGACATGTCAAGCCCATTATGACATCTAATGGTCCAGACACTGAGAGGATTTAATAGAGGACAGGACTCATGCTGAGGGTCACAATGCGTGTCTATGCCCTCGTCGCACTCAAGAATGGGCGGGGCCTCAGGGTGAATGCTGGTTTCTCCTACACTGAACGTTGGACAACGTGCCAACCACAAGGGTTCTTGCCATGGGTAAGGAGGAGTTCTGATTTCTGCATCACACTCACCCCTGGGCAGTGATTGGAGATAAGGTCTCGGTTCTGAAGCCTGAAAACTGAGGTAGGGAAGAGATGATGACCTAAGGCCATGGCGGGTTTTATGTGCTCAGTGTGTGGTCAGCTTTCCGGGTGTTGGTCAGGAGGTCCGGGCTCAGGTTGTGTTTGACAGTGCATTAGTGCCCAGGTTAGACTATATAATTTGGGTAAAGTCGAGTGCTGTGTAGGTTGATCCTCATTTAAGTTGCCAGGGCAGCTCATGAGGCAATATTTTTTTTTTTTTCTAGAGGGCAGGCAGAGTGCTGCATTTTGGGTCTGGAATTGCCAAACTTGAGGGCTTCGGGGCCAGGAGTGTGAGGATGGAAGTTTGAGAAGACAAGGTAGACTTGGGTTTCAGGGCGAGGGCACGGCAGGTACCCCCTGCAGATCTGAACAAATATCACATGCATCTGAAGTCAGGGCGAGGATCAGACGTTGGCTCAGGTTGGAGTATCTGTGCATGACAGCCGCTTCATGAAGGGAGCGGAATCTCGAGGCCATTGAGGTTTTCCCACTTTGGGAGTTGTGGGATGCCCCCTTCAAGGATTCCTTCTGCGGGACAATTGAAACCTGTTGGCAGCTCCAGGACATCCCATATGGAATAACTCCAGACACCGTTCGCGGATGGGTGCCTGGGAAGCCCGCCTCGCATTCCAATTCTCTCCTAGCAACAAGACAGTTTAGATCTCATGGCTCTGCCGTATCAACCGGGGTGGCTGAGTTGAAATGGACTTTCCTGAGGATGGGTCCTAATGTGTTTTTGTGTCCATGATGGCCTTGGAATGGGGCGGTGGCAACGGACCCTGAAGTACTCTCCTAAGCTTTGGACATGGCTCCCATGCACAGGTTTCCTTGTGGAGACGAGTTGAGTTCGGATGGGTGCCTCAGGAAAACTCCTATGCTCGTATTGGAATCAGGCTTTTGAGGACACATGCCTGTAACCCAAAGGAATGGATCCTATTATGGCCTAGGGTACTGTCTGGTTCAATCTTCTTCTCTGGGGACATCCATCTATGGTATGAGTGGAGGTCGATTATCAGCTGGTGTCAGACAGCCCTTGTTTGTTCCGGGCGACCTACACTATTGGGATGGCCTCAGGGTCTTTGGAGGTTTCTCCTAATTTGTACGATTTTGGTCCATGGAATGGGCAGAATTCCCATGGATTGGTAGGCACAGTCCTAATGTGTGGCTCCAGCGGCCCAGCCTGGAGGGTGTGTGGCCCAAGACTTTGAGGACAGAAGTCTGGAAACACAAACTCAGCTTAGGTTTGGGGACGTAGGTATGGCAGGCCAGATCTACAAACCATGAGAAGAACTCTTTAGGATATGAAGAAAGTGCGAGTCTGAGGCGCTGAATTAGGCTTTTGTCTCTGGATTTTGTATCAGCGACGGCTGTGGAATGTCGGGGAGGCCTCATATGCCATGGACGAATCTACCTCTCTGAGGATTTGGCCCGATTCCCAATTGCTTTTCGTCAATCTGTGGGATAGGAGGACTCATTTCAGATTTGTTACCTCAGGTGTCCCACCAAAAGAGGAATTCCATAGCAAAGCCGTGGGGAAGACTGAAGGGACAACCCGAACTATGGTTAAAAATTGGGGCCTAGGGGCATTGCAAGCCCAATATGCTATCTCTTCATCCAGGCACTGAGGGGCCTTACTTGAGGACTGGGCTCAGCCTGAGGGTCACAATGTGTGTTTGTGACCAATGTGGCCCGCGAGCATGGGCGGGGCCTCATGGGCCACACTGGTTTCAACTACACTGAAGGTTGGACAACATGCCAACCACAAGGTTTCTTGCCGTGGGGAAGGAGTTCTGATTTCTGCATCACCTTCAACCCTGGGCAGTGATTGGAGATAAGGTCTAGGTTCTGAAACCTGAAAACCGAGGTTGGGAAGAGATGACGACCTAAGGCCATGGCGGCTCGATGTGCTCAGTGTGCGGCCAGCTGTCTGGGAGGGGCCAGGGGGTCCAGGCTCAGCCTGTGTCAGAAAGGGTATTAGTGCCCTGGTAAGATTATGTATTTGGGGTACAGCCAAGGTCGGTGGAGGTTGATCCTCATTTGGGGTTACTGGGTAGCCCCAAAGGACAATGTTTTTCTTCTGGGGGGCAAGCAGAGTGCTGCATTGTAGTTCTAGATTGCCAAGCTGGAGGGCTTGTGGGCCAGTAGTCTGACGACAAAAGTCTGAGAACACAAGCTAGGCTTAGGTTTCTGGGTGAGGCCATGGCAGGCACAATCTACAGACCTGAATCGAGATCTCGTGCATCTGAAGTCAGGGCGAGGATCAGACGATTGCTCAGGTTGGAGTTTCTGTCCCTGATGGCCCCTTTATGAATGGAAGGGCATAACGAGGCCATCGGGGTTTTCCCACGATGGGAGATGTGAGACGCTCCAAACTTCAGAGAGTCTTCTGCAGGACAATTGAGACCAGTTGTTTGGCTCCAGGCCAATGATTCTGAGCAGTGTTCTAAGGATGGATGGCTGGGTAGCCCACCTCGCATTCCAATTGTCTCCTAGCAACAAGACAGGTTAGATCTCCTGGATCTGTGGGGAGCAACCGAGGACGCTGAGTTGAAATGGACACCCCTGGGGATGGGTCCTAATGTGCTTTTGTGCCTATGGAGACCTTGGAATGAAGCGGTGGCACTGGGGCCCTAAAGGGTTCTCCTAAACAGAGGCTTTGACACAGCTCCAACGTGCAAGTTTCCCATGTGTAGATGAGATGTTTTCTGATGGGTGAGTCAAGAAACAGCTATATGCTGCTTTTGAAATCCAGGCCTCTGAGGAGAGATGCCTGGAAACCAAAGCAATGGATCTGATTAGTGCCTAGGGGCCTGTTCTTTCCTTTTTACCTCTGGGGACATCTGTCTATGGGTCTGAGTGCAGGTAGGTGCTCAGTTGGGCTCAGATAGCCCCTGTTTATCCTGGGAAGCCACCACTATTGAGATGGATCAGGGACTTTGGAGATTTCTCCTATTAGAAGGGTTTTGGCCATTGGAATGGGCACACACAATTCCATTGGAGAGGGCAAGTACAGTCCTCAGGTTTGGCTCCAGGGGCCTGAGCCTGTAGGTTGTGTAGGCCAGGGCTGTTTGGACAGTTGTCTGAAAACACAAACTCGGCTTATGTTTCGGGTCATAAGTATGGCAACACTGAACTACAGACCATGAGGAGAACTCTTCGGGATTTGAAAGAAGGGCGAGTGTGAGGCTCCTGCTCAAGTTTTTGTCTCTGGATATCGTGTCACTCATGGTCGTGTAATTTCTGGGTGACTTCATGGGAAATGAACGTGTCTTACTCTCTGGTGTTTTGGCCCCGTCCAAAGAGTTTGGGGTCATTCTGTGGGCTGGAAGAAGGCCGTATTTTTTTTTTTTGTTGTTGTTTTCTTTTTTAACCTCAGGTGTCCCACCAAATGAGTGATTCCAGAGTAGAGCCCTGGGGAGGGGCGACTGGACAATCAGAAATCTGGTTAAAAATTGGGGCCTAGGGACATGTCAAGCCCATTATGACATCTAATGGTCCAGACACTGAGAGGATTTAATAGAGGACAGGACTCATGCTGAGGGTCACAATGCGTGTCTATGCCCTCGTCGCACTCAAGAATGGGCGGGGCCTCAGGGTGAATGCTGGTTTCTCCTACACTGAACGTTGGACAACGTGCCAACCAAAAGGGTTCTTGCCATGGGTAAGGAGGAGTTCTGATTTCTGCATCACTCTCACCCCTGGGCAGTGATTGGAGATAAGGTCTCGGTTCTGAGGCCAGAAAACTGAGGTAGGGAAGAGATGATGACCTAAGGCCATGGCGGGTTTTATGTGCTCAGTGTGCGATCAGCTTTCCGGGTGTTGGTCAGGAGGTCCGGGCTCAGGTTGTGTTCAACAGTGCATTAGTGCCCAGGTTAGACTATATAATTTGGGTAAAGTCGAGTGCTGTGTAGGTTGATCCTCATTTAAGGTGCCTGGGCAGCTCATGAGGCAATAATTTTTTTTTTTCTAGAGGGCAGGCAGAGTGCGGCATTGTGGGTCCAGAATTGCCAAATTTGAGGGCTTCGGGGCCAGGAGTGTGAGGATGGAAGTTTGAGAAGACAAGCTAGATTTGGGTTTCAGGGCGAGGGCACGGCAGGAACCCCCTGTAGATCTGAACCAATATCTCATGCATCTGAAGTCAGGGCGAGGATCAGACGTTGGCTCAGGTTGGAGTTTCTGTCCCTGATGGCCCCTTTATGAAGGGAAGGGCATAACAAGGCCATGGGGGTTTTCCCATGATTGGAGTTGTGAGACGCTCCAAACTGCAGAGAGTCTTCTGCAGGACAATTGAGACCTGTTGTTTGGCTCCAGACCAATGATTCTGAGCAGTGTTCTAAGGATGGGTGGCTGGGTAGCCCACCTCGCATTCCAGTTGTCTCCTAGCAACAAGACAGGTTAGATCTCCTGGATCTGTGGGGAGCAACCGAGGACGCTGAGTTGAAATGGACACCCCTGGAGATGGGTCCTAATGTGCTTTTGTGCCTATG
The DNA here is from genome assembly GCF_964662115.1 of Mustela nivalis. Lineage (NCBI taxonomy): Eukaryota > Metazoa > Chordata > Mammalia > Carnivora > Mustelidae > Mustela > Mustela nivalis. The sequence continues at coordinate 53,533 of NW_028135983.1, read as the reverse complement.
GAGACCTTGGAATGAAGCGGTGGCACTGGGGCCCTAAAGGGTTCTCCTAAACAGAGGCTTTGACACAGCTCCAACGTGCAAGTTTCCCATGTGTAGATGAGATGTTTTCTGATGGGTGAGTCAAGAAACAGCTATATGCTGCTTTTGAAATCCAGGCCTCTGAGGAGAGATGCCTGGAAACCAAAGCAATGGATCTGATCAGTGCCTAGGGGCCTGTTCTTTCCTTTTTACCTCTGGGGACATCTGTCTATGGGTCTGAGTGCAGGTAGGTGCTCAGTAGGGCTCAGATTGCCCCTGTTTTTCCTGGAAAGCCACAACTATTGAGATGGATCAGGGATTTGTAGGTTTATCCTATTAGAAGGCTTGTGGCCATTGGAATGGGCACACACAATTCCTTTGGAGAGGGCAAGTACAGTCCTCAGGTTTGGCTCCAGGGGCCTGAGCCTGTAGGTTGTTTAGGCCAGGGCTGTTTGGACAGTTGTCTGAAAACACAGACTCGGCTTATGTTTCGGGTCATAGGTATGGCAGGACTGATCTACAGACCATGAGGAGGTCTCTTCGGGATTTGAAAGAAGCGCGACTGTGAGGCTCCTGCTCAAGTTTTTGTCTCTGGATATCGTGTCACTCATGGTCGTGGAATTTCTGGGTGACCTCATGGGAAATGGACGAGTCTTACTCTCTGGTGGTTTGGCCCCGTCGAAAGACTTTGGGGTCATTCTGTGGGCTGGAATAAGTCCGTTTTTTTTTTTGTTGTTGTTGTTGTTGTTTTCTTTTTTAACCTCAGGTGTCCCACCAAATGAGGGATTCCAGAGTAGAGCCCTGGGGAGGGGCGACTGGACAATCAGAAATCTGGTTAAAAATTGGGGCCTAGGGACATGTCAAGCCCATTATGACATCTAATGGTCCAGCCACTGAGAGGATTTAATAGAGGACAGGACTCATGCTGAGGGTCACAATGCGTGTCTATGCCCTCGTCGCACTCAAGAATGGGCGGGGCCTCAGGGTGAATGCTGGTTTCTCCTACACTGAATGTTGGACAACGTGCCAACCACAAGGGTTCTTGCCATGGGTAAGGAGGAGTTCTGATTTCTGCATCACACTCACCCCTGGGCAGTGATTGGAGATAAGGTCTCGGTTCTGAAGCCTGAGAACTGAGGTAGGGAAGAGATGATGACCTAAGGCCATGGCAGGTTTTATGTGCTCAGTGTGCGGTCAACTTTCTGGGTGTTGGTCAGGAGGTCCGGGCTCAGGTTGTGTTCGACAGTGCATTAGTGCCCAAGTTAGACTATATAATTTTTGGAAAGTCGAGTGCTGTGTAGGTTGATCCTCATTTAAGGTGCCTGGGCAGCTCATGAGGCAATATTTTTTTTTTCTAGAGGGCAGGCAGAGTGCTGCATTGTGGGTCCGGAATTGCCAAACTTGAGGGCTTCGGGGCCAGGAGTGTGAGGACGGAAGTCTGAGAAGACAAGCTAGACTTGGGTTTCAGGGCGAGGGCACGGCAGGTTACCCCTGCAGATCTGAACCAATATCTCATGCATCTGAAGTCAGGGCGAGGATCAGACGTTGGCTCAGGTCGGAGTTTCTGTGCATGACGGCCGCTTCATAAAGGGAGCGGCATCTCGAGGCCATTGAGGTTTTCCCACTTTGGGAGTCGTGGGATGCCCCCTTCAAAGATTCCTTCTGCGGGACAATTGAGACCAGTTGGACAGCTCCAGGACATCCCATATGGAATGACTCCAGAGCACCGTTCGCGGATGGATGCCTGGGATGCCCGCCTAGCATTCCAATTGTCTCCTAGCAACAAGACAGTTTAGATCTGATGGCTCTGCCTGAGCAATCGGGGTGGCTGCGAAACGGACTTTCCTGAGGATGGGTCCTAATGTGTTTTTGGGTCCATGGGGCCTTGGAATGGGGCGGTGGCTCCGGGACCCTGAAGTACTCTCCTAAGCTTTGGACATGGCTCCCATGCACAGGTTTCCTTGTGGAGACGAGATGAGTTCTGATGGGTGCCTCAGGAAAACCACTATGCTCGTATTGGAATCAGGCTTTTGAAACCACATGCCTGTAACCCCAAAGCAATTGATCCTATTATGGCCTAGGGTCCTGTCTGGTTTAATCTTCTTCTCTGGGGACATCCATCTATGGTATGAGTGGAGGTCGATTATCAGCTGGAGTCAGACAGCCCTTGTTTGTTCCGGGCGAACTGCACTATTGGGATGGCCTCAGGGACTTTGGAGTTTTCTCCTAATTTGTACGATTTTGGACCATGGAATGGGCAGAATTCCCATGGATTGGTAGGCACATTCCTAATGTGTGGCTCCAGCGGCCCAGCCTGGAGGGTGTGTGGCCCAAGACTTTGAGGACAGAAGTCTGGAAACACAAACTCAGCTTAGGTTTGGGGACGTAGGTATGGCAGGCCCGATCTATAAACCCTGAGAAGAACTCTTTAGGATATGAAGAAAGTGCGAGTCTGAGGCGCTAGCTTAGGCTTTTGTCTCTGGATTTTGTATCAGCGACGGCCGTGGAATGTCGGGGAGGCCTCATGGGCCATGGACGAATCTACCTCTCTGAGGATTTGGCCCGATTCCCAATTGCTTTTCGTCAATCTGTGGGATAGGAGGACACATTTCAGATTTGTTACTTCAGGTGTCCCACCAAAAGAGGAATTCCATAGCAAAGCCGTGGGGAAGACTGAAGGGACAACCCGAACTATGGTTAAAAATTGGGGCCCTGGAGGCATTGCAAGACCAATATGCTATCTCTTCATCCAGGCACTGAGGGGCCTTACTTGAGGACTGGGCTCAGCCTGAGGGTCACAATGTGTGTTTGTGACCAATGTGGCCCACGAGCATGGGCCGGGCCTCATGTGCCACACTGGTTTCAACTACACTGAAGGTTGGACAACATGCCAACCACAAGGTTTCTTGCCATGGGGAAGGAGTTCTGATTTCTGCATCACCTTCAACCCTGGGCAGTGATTGGAGATAAGGTCTAGGTTCTGAAACCTGAAAACCGAGGTTGGGAAGAGATGACGACCTAAGGCCATGGCGGCTCGATGTGCTCAGTGTACGGCCAGCTGTCTGGGAGGGGCCAGGGGTCCAGGCTCAGGCTGTGTCAGAAAGGGTATTAGTGCCCTGGTAAGCTTATGTATTTGGGGTACAGCCAAGGTCGGTGGAGGTTGATCCTCATTTGGGGTTACTGGGTAGCCCCAGAGGACAATGTTTTTCTTCTGGTGGGCAGGCAGAGTGCTGCATTGTAGTTCTAGATTGCCAAACTGGAGGGCTTGTGGGCCAGTAGTCTGACGACAAAAGTCTGAGAACACAAGCTAGGCTTAGGTTTCTGGGTGAGGCCATGGCAGGCACAATCTACAGACCTGAATCGAGATCTCGTGCATCTGAAGTCAGGGCGAAGATCAGACTATCGCTCAGGTTGGAGTTTCTGTCCCTGATGGCCCCTTTATGAATGGAAGGGCATAACGAGGCCATGGGGGTTTTCCCATGATGGGAGTTGTGAGACGCTCCAAACTGCAGAGAGTCTTCTGCAGGACAATTGAGACCTGTTGTTTGGCTCCAGACCAATGATTCTGAGCAGGGTTCTAAGGATGGATGGTTGGGTAGCCCACCTCGCATTCCAATTGTCTCCTAGCAACAAGACAGGTTAGATCTCCTGGATCTGTGGGGAGCAACCGAGGACGCTGAGTTGAAATGGACACCCCTGGGGATGGGTCCTAATGTGCTTTTGTGCCTATGGAGACCTTGGAATGAAGCGGTGGCACTGGGGCCCTAAAGGGTTCTCCTAAACAGAGGCTTTGACACAGATCCAACGTGCAAGTTTCCCATGTGTAGATGAGATGTTTTCTGATGAGTGAGTCAAGAAACAGCTATATGCTGCTTTTGATCCAGGCCACTGAGGAGAGATGCCTGGAAACCAAAGCAATGGATCTGATTAGTGCCTAGGGGCCTGTTCTTTCCTTTTTACCTCTGGGGACATCTGTCTATGGGTCTGAGTGCAGGTAGGTGCTCAGTTGGGCTCAGATTGACCCTGTTTTTCCTGGGAAGCCACCACTATTGAGATGGATCAGTGACTTTGGAGGTTTATCCTATTAGAAGGGTTGTGGCCATTGGAATGGGCACACACAATTCCCTTGGAGAGGGCAAGTACAGTCCTCAGGTTTGGCTCCAGGGGCCTGAGCCTGTAGGTTGTGTAGGCCAGGGATGTTTGGACATTTGTCTGAAAACACAAACTCGGCTTATATTTCGGGTCATAGGTATGGCAGGACTGATCTACAGACCATGAGGAGATCACTTCGGGATTTAAAAGAAGCACGAGTGTGAGGCTCCTGCTCAAGTTTTTGTCTCTGGATATCGTGTCACTCATGGTCGTGGAATTTCTGGATGACTTCATCGGAAATGGACGAGTCTTACTCTCTGGTGGTTTGTCCCCGTCCAAAGAGTTTGGGGTCATTCTGTGGGCTGGAAGAAGTCCGTTTTTTTTTTGTTGTTGTTGTTGTTTTCTTTTTTAACCTCAGTTGTCCCACCAAATGAGGGATTCCAGAGTAGAGCCCTGGGGAGGGGCGACTGGACAATCAGAAATCTGGTTAAAAATTGGGGCCTAGGGACATGTCAAGCCAATTATGACATCTAATGGTCCAGCCACTGAGAGGACTTACTGGAGGACAGGACTCATGCTGAGGGTCACAATGCGTGTGTATGACCTCGTCGCACTCACGAATGGGCGGGGCCTCAGGGTGAATGCTGGTTTCTACTACACTGAACGTTGGACAACGTGCCAACCACAAGGTTTCTTGCCATGGGTAAGGAGGAGTTCTGATTTCTGCATCACACTCACCCCTGGGCAGTGATTGGAGATAAGGTCTCGGTTCTGAAGCCTGAGAACTGTGGTAGGGAAGAGATGATGACCTAAGGCCATGGCAGGTTTTTTGTGCTCAGTGTGCGGTCAGCTTTCTGGGTGTTGGTCAGGAGGTCCGGGCTCAGGTTGTGTTCGACAGTGCATTACTGCCCAAGTTAGACTATATAACTTGGGTAAAGTAGAGTGCTGTGTAGGTTTATCCTCATTTAAGGTGCCTGGGCAGCTCATGAGGCAATAATTTTTTTTTTTTTCTAGAGGGCAGGCAGAGTGCTGCATTGTGGGTCCGGAATTGCCAATCTTGAGGGCTTCGGGGCCAGGAGTGTGAGGACGGAGGTCTGAGAAGACAAGCTAGACTTGGGTTTCAGGGCGAGGGCACGGCAGGTTACCCCTGCAGATCTGAACCAATATCTCATGCATCTGAAGTCAGGGCGAGGATCAGACGTTGGCTCAGGTTGGAGTTTCTGTGCATGACGGCCGCTTCATGAAGGGAGCGGCATCTCGAGCCCATTGAGGTTTTCCCACGTTGGGAGTTGTGGGATGCCCCCTTCAAGGATTCCTTCTGCGGGACAATTGAGACCTGTTGGACAGCTCGAGGACATCCCATATGGAATGACTCCAGATCACCGTTCGCGGATCGATGCCTGGGAAGCCCGCCTCGCATTCCAATTTTCTCCTAGCAACAAGACAGTTTAGATCTGATGGCTCTGCCAGAGCTATCGGGGTGGCTGAGTTGAAATGGACTTTCCTGAGGATGGTTCCTAATGTGTTTTTGGGTCCATGAGGGCCTTGGAATGGGGCGGTGGCACCGGGACCTTGAAGTACTCTCCTAAGGTTTGGACATGGCTCCCATGCACAGGTTTCCTTGTGGAGACGAGATGAGTTCTGATGGGTGCCTCAGGAAGACCCCTATGCTCGTATTGGAATCAGGCTTTTGAGGACATATGCCTGTAACCCAAAGCAATGGATCCTATTATGGCCTAGGGTCCTGTCTGGTTCAATCTTCTTCTCTGGGGACATCCATCTATGGTATGAGTGGAGGTCGATTATCAGCTGGTGTCAGACAGTCCTTGTTTGTTCCTGGCGACCAAAACTATTGGGATGGCCTCAGGGAATTTGGAGGTTTCTCCTAATTTGTCCGATTTTGGACCATGGAATGGGCAGAATTCCCATGGATTGGTAGGCACAGTCCTAATGTGTGGCTTCAGGAGCCAGCCTGGAGGGTGTGTGGCCTAAGATTTTGAGGATAGAACTCTGAAAACACAAACTCAGCTTAGGTTTTGGGACGTAGGTATGGCAGGCCCAATCTACAAACCATGAGAAAAACTCTTTAGGATATGAAGAAAGTGTGAGTCTGAGGTGCTTGCTCAGGCTTTTGTCTCTGGATTTTGTATCAGCGACCGCCGTGGAATGACGGCGAGTCCTTCTGGGCCATGGACGAATCTTCCTCTCTGAGGATTTGGCCCGATTACCAATTGCTTTTCGTCAATCTGTGGGATGGGAGGACTCATTTTACTTTTCTTACCTCAGGTGTCCCACCAAAAGAGGAATTCCAAATCAAAGCCGTGGGGAAGACTGAAGGGACAACCCGAACTATGGTTAAAAATTGGGGCCTAGGGGCATTGCAAGCCCAATATGCTATCTCTTCATCCAGCTACTGAGTGGCCTTACTTGAGGACTGGGCTCAGCCTGAGGGTCACAATGTGTGTTTGTGACCAATTTGGCCCGCGAGCATGGGCGGGGCCTCATGGGCCACACTGGTTTCAAATACACTGAAGGTTGGACAACATGCCAACCACAAGGTTTCTTGCCATGGGGAAGGAGTTCTGATTTCTGCATCACCTTCAACCCTGGGCAGTGATTGGAGATAAGGTCTAGGTTCTGAAACCTGAAAACCGAGGTTGGGAAGAGATGACGACCTAAGGCCATGGCGGTTCGATGTGCTCAGTGTGCGGCCAGCTGTCTGGGAGGGGTCAGGGGGTCCAGGCTCAGGCTGTGTCAGAAAGGGCATTAATGCCCTTGTCAGCCTATGTATTTGGGGTACAACCAAGGTTGGTGCAGGGTGATCCTCATTTAGGGTTACTGTGTAGCCCCAGAGGACAATGTTTTTCTTCAGGAGGGCAGGCAGAGTGCTGCATTGTAGTTCTGGATTGCCAAACTGGAGGGCATGTGGGCCAGTAGTCTGACGACAAAAGTCTGAGAACACAAGCTAGGCTTAGGTTTCTGTGTTAGGCCATGGCAGGTACAATCTACAGACCTGAATCTAGATCTCGTGCATCTGAAGTCAGGGCGAGGATCAGACGATCACTCAGGTTGGAGTTTCTGTCGCTGATGGCCACTTCATGAATGGGGGTCATCACGAGGCCATGGGGGTTTTCCCACGATGGGAGTTGTGAGATGCTCCAAACTGCATAGAGTATTCTGCAGGACAATTGAGACTTGTTGTTTGGGTCGAGGCCAATGATTCTGAGCAGTGTTCTAAGGATGGATGGCTCGGTAGCCCACTTCGCATTCCAATTGTCTCCAGGCAACAAGACAGGCTAGATGTTCCTGGATCTGTGGGGAGAAACCGAGGACGCTGAGTTGAAATGGACAGCCCTGGGGATGGGTCCTAATTTGTTTGTGTCTGTGGAGACCTTGGAATGAAGCGGAAGCACTGGGGCCCTAAAGGGTTCTCCTAAACGGAGGCTTCGACACAGCTCCAACGTGCAAGTTTCCCATGTGTAGATGAGATGTTTTCTGATGGGTGAGTCAAGAAACAGCTATATGCTGCTTTTGAAATCCAGGCCTCTGAGGAGAGATGCCTGGAAACCAAAGCAACGGATCTGATTAGTGCCTAGGGGCCTGTTCTTTCCTTTCTCCTCTGGGGACATCTGTCTATGGGTCTGAGTGCAGGTAGGTGCTCATTTGGGCTCAGATTGTCCCTGGATCAGGGTCTTTGGAGGTTTATCCTATTAGAAGGGTTGTGGCCATTGGAATGGACACACACAATTCCCTTGGAGCGGGCAAGTACAGTCCTCAGGTTTGGCTCCAGGGGCCTGAGCCTGTAGGTTGTGTAGGCCAGGGCTGTTTGGACAGTTGTCTGAAAACACAGACTCGGCTTATGTTTCGGGTCATAGGTATGGCAGGACTGATCTACAGACCATGAGGAGGTCTCTTCGGGATTTGAAAGAAGCGCGACTGTGAGGCTCCTGCTCAAGTTTTTGTCTCTGGATATCGTGTCACTCATGGTCGTGGAATTTCTGGGTGACTTCATGGGAAATGGACGAGTCTTACTCTCTGGTGGTTGGGCCCCGTCCAAAGAGTTTGGGGTCATTCTGTGGGCTGGAAGAAGTCCGTTTTTTTTTTGTTTGTTTGTTTTTGTTGTTGTTTTCTTTTTTAACCTCAGGTGTCCCACCAAATGAGGGATTCCAGAGTAGAGCCCTGGGGAGGGGCAACCGGATAATCAGAAATCTGGTTAAAAATTGGGACTTAGGGACATGTCAAGCCCATTATGACATCTAATGGTCCAGCCACTGAGAGGACTTACTAGAGGACAGGACTCATGCTGAGGGTCACAATGCGTGTGTATGCCCTCTTCACACTCAAGAATGGACGGGGCCTCAGGGTGAATGCTGGTTTTTCCTACACTGAACGTTGGACAACGTGCCAACCGCAAGGGTTCTTGCCATGGGTAAGGAGGAGTTCTGATTTCTGCATCACACTCACCCCTGGGCAGTGATTGGTGATAAGGTCTCGGTTCTGAAGCCAGAAAACTGAGGTAGGGAAGAGATGATGACCTAAGCCCTTGGCGGGTTTTATGTGCTCAGTGTGCGGTCAGCTTTCTGGGTGTTGGTAGGAGGTCCTGGCTCAGGTTGTGTTCGACAGTGCAATAGTGCCCAGGTTAGACTATATAATTTGAGTAAAGTCGAGTGCTGTGTAGGTTTATCCTCATTTAAGTTGCCTGGGCAGCTCATGAGGCAATAATTTTTTTTCTAGAGGGCAGGCAGAGTGCTGCATTGTGGGTCCGGAATTGCCAAACTTGAGGGCTTCGGGGCCAGGAGTGTGAGGATGGAAGTTTGAGAAGACAAGCTAGACTTGGGTTTCAAGGCGAGGGCACGTCAGGTACCCCCTGCAGACTGAACAAATATCTCATGCATCTGAAGTCAGGGCGAGGATCAGACATTGGCTCAGGTTGGAGTTTCTGTGCATGACGGCCGCTTCATGAAGGGAGCGGAATCTCGAGGCCATTGAGGTTTTCCCACTTTGGGAGTTGTGGGATGCCCCCTTCAAGGATTCCTTCTGCGGGACAATTGAGAACTGTTGGACAGCTCCAGGACATCCCATATGGAATGACTCCAGAGCACCGTTCGCGGATGGATGCCTGGGAAGCCCACCTCGCATTCCAATTGTCTCCTAGCAACAAGATAGTTTAGATCTGATGGCTCTGCCGGAGCAACCGGGGTGGCTGAGTTGAAATGGACTTTCCTGAGGATGGGTCCTAATGTGTTTTTGTGTCCATGAGGGCCTTGGAATGGGGCGGTGGCACCGGACCCTGAAGTACTCTCCTAAGCTTTGGACATGGCTCCCATGCACAGGTTTCCCTGTGGAGACGAGTTGAGTTCTGATGGGTGCCTCAGGAAAACCCCTATGCTCATATTGGAATCAGGCTTGTGAGGACACATGCCTGTAACCCAAAGCAATTGATCCTATTATGACCTAGGGTCCTGTCTGGTTCAATCTTCTTCTCTGGGGACATCCATCTATGGTATGAGTGGAGGTCGATTATCAGCTGGAGTCAGACAGCCCTTGTTTGTTCCGGGCGAACTGCACTATTGGGATGGCCTCAGGGACTTTGGAGGTTTCTCCTAATTTGTACGATTTTCGATCATGGAATGGGCAGAATTCCCATGGATTGGTAGGCACATTCCTAATGTGTGGCTCCAGCGGCCCAGCCTGGAGGGTGTGTGGCCCAAGACTTTGAGGACAGAAGTCTGGAAACACAAACTCAGCTTAGGTTTGGGGACGTAGGTATGGCAGGCCCGATCCATAAACCATGAGAAGAACTCTTTAGGATATGAAGAAAGTGCGAGTCTGAGGCGCTAGCTTACGCTTTTGTCTCTGGATTTTGTATCAGCAACGGCCGTGGAATGTCGGGGAGGCCTCATGGGCCATGGACGAATCTACCTCTCTGAGGATTTGGCCCGATTCCCAATTGCTTTTCGTCAATCTGTGGGATAGGAGGACACATTTCAGATTTGTTACTTCAGGTGTCCCACCAAAAGAGGAATTCCATAGCAAAGCCGTGGGGAAGACTGAAGGGACAACCCGAACTATGGTTAAAAATTGGGGCCTAGGGGCATTGCAAGACCAATATGCTATCTCTTCATCCAGCCACTGAGGGGCCTTACTTGAGGCCTGGGCTCAGCCTGAGGGTCACAATGTGTGTTTGTGACCAATGTGGCCCGCGAGCATGGGCCGGGCCTCATGTGCCACACTGGTTTCAACTACACTGAAGGTTGGACAACATGCCAACCACAAGGTTTCTTGCCATGGGGAAGGAGTTCTGATTTCTGCATCACCTTCAACCCTGGGCAGTGATTGGAGATAAGGTCTAGGTTCTGAAACCTGAAAACCGAGGTTGGGAAGAGATGACGACCTAAGGCCATGGCGGCTCGATGTGCTCAGTGTACGGCCAGCTGTCTGGGAGGGGCCAGGGGTCCAGGCTCAGGCTGTGTCAGAAAGGGTATTAGTGCCCTGGTAAGCTTATGTATTTGGGGTACAGCCAAGGTCGGTGGAGGTTGATCCTCATATGGGGTTACTGTGTAGCCCCAGAGGACAATGTTTTTTTCTGGTGGGCAGGCAGAGTGCTGCATTGTAGTTCTAGATTGCCAAACTGGAGGGCTTGTGGGCCAGTAGTCTGACGACAAAAGTCTGAGAACACAAGCTAGGCTTAGGTTTCTGGGTGAGGCCATGGCAGGCACAATCTACAGACCTGAATCGAGATCTCGTGCATCTGAAGTCAGGGCGAGGATCAGACGATCGCTCAGGTTGGAGTTTCTGTCCCTGATGGCCCCTTTATGAATGGAAGGGCATAACGAGGCCATGGGGTTTTCCCATGATGGAGGTTGTGAGACGTTCCAAACTGCAGAGAGTCTTCTGCAGGACAATTGAGACCTGTTGTTTGGCCTCAGACCAATGATTCTGGGCATGGTTCTAAGGATGGATGGCTGGGTAGCCCACCTCGCATTCCAATTGTCTCCTAGCAACAAGACAGGTTAGATCTCCTGGATCTGTGGGGAGCAACCGAGGACGCTGAGTTGAAATGGACACCCCTGTGGATGGGTCCTAATGTGCTTTTGTGTCTATGGAGACCTTGGAATGAAGCGGTGGCACTGGGGCCCTAAAGGGTTCTCCTAAACAGAGGCTTTGACACAGCTCCAACGTGCAAGTTTCCCATGTGTAGATGAGATGTTTTCTGATGAGTGAGTCAAGAAACAGCTATATGCTGCTTTTGATCCAGGCCACTGAGGAGAGATGCCTGGAAACCAAAGCAATGGATCTGATTAGTGCCTAGGGGCCTGTTCTTTCCTTTTTACCTCTGGGGACATCTGTCTATGGGTCTGAGTGCAGGTAGGTGCTCAGTTGGGCTCAGATTGACCCTGTTTTTCCTGGGAAGCCACCACTATTGAGATGGATCAGGGACTTTGGAGGTTTATCCTATTAGAAGGGTTGTGGCCATTGGAATGGGCACACACAATTCCCTTGGAGAGGGCAAGTACAGTCCTCAGGTTTGGCTCCAGGGGCCTGAGCCTGTAGGTTGTTTAGGCCAGGGATGTTTGGACATTTGTCTGAAAACACAAACTCGGCTTATATTTCGGGTCATAGGTATGGCAGGACTGATCTACAGACCATGAGGAGATCTCTTCGGGATTTAAAAGAAGCACGAGTGTGAGGCTCCTGCTCAAGTTTTTGTCTCTGGATATCGTGTCACTCATGGTCGTGGAATTTCTGGATGACTTCATCGGAAATGGACGAGTCTTACTCTTTGGTGGTTGGGCCCCGTCCAAAGAGTTTGGGGTCATTCTGTGGGCTGGAAGAAGTCCGTTTTTTTTTTTGTTGTTGTTGTTGTTTTCTTTTTTAACCTCAGTTGTCCCACCAAATGAGGGATTCCAGAGTAGAGCCCTGGGGAGGGGTGACTGGACAATCAGAAATCTTGTTAAAAATTGGGGCCTAGGGACATGTCAAGCCAATTATGACATCTAATGGTCCAGCCACTGAGAGGACTTACTAGAGGACAGGACTCATGCTGAGGGTCACAATGCGTGTGTATGACCTCGTCGCACTCACGAATGGGCGGGGCCTCAGGGTGAATGCTGGTTTCTACTACACTGAACGTTGGACAACGTGCCAACCACAAGGTTTCTTGCCATGGGTAAGGAGGAGTTCTGATTTCTGCATCACACTCACCCCTGGGCAGTGATTGGAGATAAGGTCTCGGTTCTGAAGCCTGAGAACTGAGGTAGGGAAGAGATGATGACCTAAGGCCATGGCAGGTTTTTTGTGCTCAGTGTGCGGTCAGCTTTCTGGGTGTTGGTCAGGAGGTCCGGGCTCAGGTTGTGTTCGACAGTGCATTACTGCCCAAGTTAGACTATATAATTTTTGTAAAGTCGAGTGCTGTGTAGGTTTATCCTCATTTAAGGTGCCTGGGCAGCTCATGAGGCAATAATTTTTTTTTTCTAGAGGGCAGGCAGAGTGCTGCATTGTGGGTCCGGAATTGCCAATCTTGAGGGCTTCGGGGCCAGGAGTGTGAGGACGGAGGTCTGAGAAGACAAGCTAGACTTGGGTTTCAGGGCGAGGGCACGGCAGGTTCCCCCTGCAGATCTGAACCAATATCTCATGAATCTGAAGTCAGGGCGAGGATCAGACGTTGGCTCAGGTTGGAGTTTCTGTGCATGACGGCCGCTTCATGAAGGGAGCGGCATCTCGAGCCCATTGAGGTTTTCCCACGTTGGGAGTTGTGGGATGCCCCCTTCAAGGATTCCTTCTGCGGGACAATTGAGACCTGTTGGACAGCTCGAGGACATCCCATATGGAATGACTCCAGATCTCCGTTCGCGGATCGATGCCTGGGAAGCCCGACTCGCATTCCAATTTTCTCCTAGCAACAAGACAGTTTAGATCTGATGGCTCTGCCAGAGCTATCGGGGTGGCTGAGTTGAAATGGACTTTCCTGAGGATGGTTCCTAATGTGTTTTTGGGTCCATGAGGGCCTTGGAATGGGGCGGTGGCACCGGGACCTTGAAGTACTCTCCTAAGGTTTGGACATGGCTCCCATGCACAGGTTTCCTTGTGGAGACGAGATGAGTTCTGATGGGTGCCTCAGGAAGACCCCTATGCTCGTATTGGAATCAGGCTTTTGAGGACATATGCGTGTAACCCAAAGCAATGGATCCTATTATGGCCTAGGGTCCTGTCTGGTTCAATCTTCTTCTCTGGGGACATCCATCTATGGTATGAGTGGAGGTCGATTATCAGCTGGAGTCAGACAGCCCTTGTTTGTTCCTGGCGACCAAAACTATTGGGATGGCCTCAGGGAATTTGGAGGTTTCTCCTAATTTGTCCGATTTTGGACCATGGAATGGGCAGAATTCCCATGGATTGGTAGGCACAGTCCTAATGTGTGGCTTCAGGAGCCAGCCTGGAGGGTGTGTGGCCTAAGATTTTGAGGATAGAACTCTGAAAACACAAACTCAGCTTAGGTTTTGGGACGTAGGTATGGCAGGCCCAATCTACAAACCATGAGAAAAACTCTTTAGGATATGAAGAAAGTGTGAGTCTGAGGTGCTTGCTCAGGCTTTTGTCTCTGGATTTTGTATCAGCGACCGCCGTGGAATGACGGCGAGTCCTTCTGGGCCATGGACGAATCTTCCTCTCTGAGGATTTGGCCCGATTACCAATTGCTTTTCGTCAATCTGTGGGATGGGAGGACTCATTTTACTTTTCTTACCTCAGGTGTCCCACCAAAAGAGGAATTCCAAATCAAAGCCGTGGGGAAGACTGAAGGGACAACCCGAACTATGGTTAAAAATTGGGGCCTAGGGGCATTGCAAGCCCAATATGCTATCTCTTCATCCAGCTACTGAGTGGCCTTACTTGAGGACTGGGCTCAGCCTGAGGGTCACAATGTGTGTTTGTGACCAATTTGGCCCGCGAGCATGGGCGGGGCCTCATGGGCCACACTGGTTTCAAATACACTGAAGGTTGGACAACATGCCAACCACAAGGTTTCTTGCCATGGGGAAGGAGTTCTGATTTCTGCATCACCTTCAACCCTGGGCAGTGATTGGAGATAAGGTCTAGGTTCTGAAACCTGAAAACCGAGGTTGGGAAGAGATGACGACCTAAGGCCATGGCGGTTCGATGTGCTCAGTGTGCGGCCAGCTGTCTGGGAGGGGTCAGGGGGTCCAGGCTCAGGCTGTGTCAGAAAGGGCATTAATGCCCTTGTCAGCCTATGTATTTGGGGTACAACCAAGGTTGGTGCAGGGTGATCCTCATTTAGGGTTACTGTGTAGCCCCAGAGGACAATGTTTTTCTTCAGGAGGGCAGGCAGAGTGCTGCATTGTAGTTCTGGATTGCCAAACTGGAGGGCATGTGGGCCAGTAGTCTGACGACAAAAGTCTGAGAACACAAGCTAGGCTTAGGTTTCTGTGTTAGGCCATGGCAGGTACAATCTACAGACCTGAATCTAGATCTCGTGCATCTGAAGTCAGGGCGAGGATCAGACGATCACTCAGGTTGGAGTTTCTGTCGCTGATGGCCACTTCATGAATGGGGGTCATCACGAGGCCATGGGGGTTTTCCCACGATGGGAGTTGTGAGATGCTCCAAACTGCATAGAGTATTCTGCAGGACAATTGAGACTTGTTGTTTGGGTCGAGGCCAATGATTCTGAGCAGTGTTCTAAGGATGGATGGCTCGGTAGCCCACTTCGCATTCCAATTGTCTCCAGGCAACAAGACAGGCTAGATGTTCCTGGATCTGTGGGGAGAAACCGAGGACGCTGAGTTGAAATGGACAGCCCTGGGGATGGGTCCTAATTTGTTTGTGTCTGTGGAGACCTTGGAATGAAGCGGAAGCACTGGGGCCCTAAAGGGTTCTCCTAAACGGAGGCTTCGACACAGCTCCAACGTGCAAGTTTCCCATGTGTAGATGAGATGTTTTCTGATGGGTGAGTCAAGAAACAGCTATATGCTGCTTTTGAAATCCAGGCCTCTGAGGAGAGATGCCTGGAAACCAAAGCAACGGATCTGATTAGTGCCTAGGGGCCTGTTCTTTCCTTTCTCCTCTGGGGACATCTGTCTATGGGTCTGAGTGCAGGTAGGTGCTCATTTGGGCTCAGATTGTCCCTGGATCAGGGTCTTTGGAGGTTTATCCTATTAGAAGGGTTGTGGCCATTGGAATGGACACACACAATTCCCTTGGAGCGGGCAAGTACAGTCCTCAGGTTTGGCTCCAGGGGCCTGAGCCTGTAGGTTGTGTAGGCCAGGGCTGTTTGGACAGTTGTCTGAAAACACAGACTCGGCTTATGTTTCGGGTCATAGGTATGGCAGGACTGATCTACAGACCATGAGGAGGTCTCTTCGGGATTTGAAAGAAGCGCGACTGTGAGGCTCCTGCTCAAGTTTTTGTCTCTGGATATCGTGTCACTCATGGTCGTGGAATTTCTGGGTGACTTCATGGGAAATGGACGAGTCTTACTCTCTGGTGGTTGGGCCCCGTCCAAAGAGTTTGGGGTCATTCTGTGGGCTGGAAGAAGTCCGTTTTTTTTTTGTTTGTTTGTTTTTGTTGTTGTTTTCTTTTTTAACCTCAGGTGTCCCACCAAATGAGGGATTCCAGAGTAGAGCCCTGGGGAGGGGCAACCGGATAATCAGAAATCTGGTTAAAAATTGGGACTTAGGGACATGTCAAGCCCATTATGACATCTAATGGTCCAGCCACTGAGAGGACTTACTAGAGGACAGGACTCATGCTGAGGGTCACAATGCGTGTGTATGCCCTCTTCACACTCAAGAATGGACGGGGCCTCAGGGTGAATGCTGGTTTTTCCTACACTGAACGTTGGACAACGTGCCAACCGCAAGGGTTCTTGCCATGGGTAAGGAGGAGTTCTGATTTCTGCATCACACTCACCCCTGGGCAGTGATTGGTGATAAGGTCTCGGTTCTGAAGCCAGAAAACTGAGGTAGGGAAGAGATGATGACCTAAGCCCTTGGCGGGTTTTATGTGCTCAGTGTGCGGTCAGCTTTCTGGGTGTTGGTAGGAGGTCCTGGCTCAGGTTGTGTTCGACAGTGCAATAGTGCCCAGGTTAGACTATATAATTTGAGTAAAGTCGAGTGCTGTGTAGGTTTATCCTCATTTAAGTTGCCTGGGCAGCTCATGAGGCAATAATTTTTTTTCTAGAGGGCAGGCAGAGTGCTGCATTGTGGGTCCGGAATTGCCAAACTTGAGGGCTTCGGGGCCAGGAGTGTGAGGATGGAAGTTTGAGAAGACAAGCTAGACTTGGGTTTCAAGGCGAGGGCACGTCAGGTACCCCCTGCAGACTGAACAAATATCTCATGCATCTGAAGTCAGGGCGAGGATCAGACATTGGCTCAGGTTGGAGTTTCTGTGCATGACGGCCGCTTCATGAAGGGAGCGGAATCTCGAGGCCATTGAGGTTTTCCCACTTTGGGAGTTGTGGGATGCCCCCTTCAAGGATTCCTTCTGCGGGACAATTGAGAACTGTTGGACAGCTCCAGGACATCCCATATGGAATGACTCCAGAGCACCGTTCGCGGATGGATGCCTGGGAAGCCCACCTCGCATTCCAATTGTCTCCTAGCAACAAGATAGTTTAGATCTGATGGCTCTGCCGGAGCAACCGGGGTGGCTGAGTTGAAATGGACTTTCCTGAGGATGGGTCCTAATGTGTTTTTGTGTCCATGAGGGCCTTGGAATGGGGCGGTGGCACCGGACCCTGAAGTACTCTCCTAAGCTTTGGACATGGCTCCCATGCACAGGTTTCCCTGTGGAGACGAGTTGAGTTCTGATGGGTGCCTCAGGAAAACCCCTATGCTCATATTGGAATCAGGCTTGTGAGGACACATGCCTGTAACCCAAAGCAATTGATCCTATTATGACCTAGGGTCCTGTCTGGTTCAATCTTCTTCTCTGGGGACATCCATCTATGGTATGAGTGGAGGTCGATTATCAGCTGGAGTCAGACAGCCCTTGTTTGTTCCGGGCGAACTGCACTATTGGGATGGCCTCAGGGACTTTGGAGGTTTCTCCTAATTTGTACGATTTTCGATCATGGAATGGGCAGAATTCCCATGGATTGGTAGGCACATTCCTAATGTGTGGCTCCAGCGGCCCAGCCTGGAGGGTGTGTGGCCCAAGACTTTGAGGACAGAAGTCTGGAAACACAAACTCAGCTTAGGTTTGGGGACGTAGGTATGGCAGGCCCGATCCATAAACCATGAGAAGAACTCTTTAGGATATGAAGAAAGTGCGAGTCTGAGGCGCTAGCTTACGCTTTTGTCTCTGGATTTTGTATCAGCAACGGCCGTGGAATGTCGGGGAGGCCTCATGGGCCATGGACGAATCTACCTCTCTGAGGATTTGGCCCGATTCCCAATTGCTTTTCGTCAATCTGTGGGATAGGAGGACACATTTCAGATTTGTTACTTCAGGTGTCCCACCAAAAGAGGAATTCCATAGCAAAGCCGTGGGGAAGACTGAAGGGACAACCCGAACTATGGTTAAAAATTGGGGCCTAGGGGCATTGCAAGACCAATATGCTATCTCTTCATCCAGCCACTGAGGGGCCTTACTTGAGGCCTGGGCTCAGCCTGAGGGTCACAATGTGTGTTTGTGACCAATGTGGCCCGCGAGCATGGGCCGGGCCTCATGTGCCACACTGGTTTCAACTACACTGAAGGTTGGACAACATGCCAACCACAAGGTTTCTTGCCATGGGGAAGGAGTTCTGATTTCTGCATCACCTTCAACCCTGGGCAGTGATTGGAGATAAGGTCTAGGTTCTGAAACCTGAAAACCGAGGTTGGGAAGAGATGACGACCTAAGGCCATGGCGGCTCGATGTGCTCAGTGTACGGCCAGCTGTCTGGGAGGGGCCAGGGGTCCAGGCTCAGGCTGTGTCAGAAAGGGTATTAGTGCCCTGGTAAGCTTATGTATTTGGGGTACAGCCAAGGTCGGTGGAGGTTGATCCTCATATGGGGTTACTGTGTAGCCCCAGAGGACAATGTTTTTTTCTGGTGGGCAGGCAGAGTGCTGCATTGTAGTTCTAGATTGCCAAACTGGAGGGCTTGTGGGCCAGTAGTCTGACGACAAAAGTCTGAGAACACAAGCTAGGCTTAGGTTTCTGGGTGAGGCCATGGCAGGCACAATCTACAGACCTGAATCGAGATCTCGTGCATCTGAAGTCAGGGCGAGGATCAGACGATCGCTCAGGTTGGAGTTTCTGTCCCTGATGGCCCCTTTATGAATGGAAGGGCATAACGAGGCCATGGGGTTTTCCCATGATGGAGGTTGTGAGACGTTCCAAACTGCAGAGAGTCTTCTGCAGGACAATTGAGACCTGTTGTTTGGCCTCAGACCAATGATTCTGGGCATGGTTCTAAGGATGGATGGCTGGGTAGCCCACCTCGCATTCCAATTGTCTCCTAGCAACAAGACAGGTTAGATCTCCTGGATCTGTGGGGAGCAACCGAGGACGCTGAGTTGAAATGGACACCCCTGTGGATGGGTCCTAATGTGCTTTTGTGTCTATGGAGACCTTGGAATGAAGCGGTGGCACTGGGGCCCTAAAGGGTTCTCCTAAACAGAGGCTTTGACACAGCTCCAACGTGCAAGTTTCCCATGTGTAGATGAGATGTTTTCTGATGAGTGAGTCAAGAAACAGCTATATGCTGCTTTTGATCCAGGCCACTGAGGAGAGATGCCTGGAAACCAAAGCAATGGATCTGATTAGTGCCTAGGGGCCTGTTCTTTCCTTTTTACCTCTGGGGACATCTGTCTATGGGTCTGAGTGCAGGTAGGTGCTCAGTTGGGCTCAGATTGACCCTGTTTTTCCTGGGAAGCCACCACTATTGAGATGGATCAGGGACTTTGGAGGTTTATCCTATTAGAAGGGTTGTGGCCATTGGAATGGGCACACACAATTCCCTTGGAGAGGGCAAGTACAGTCCTCAGGTTTGGCTCCAGGGGCCTGAGCCTGTAGGTTGTTTAGGCCAGGGATGTTTGGACATTTGTCTGAAAACACAAACTCGGCTTATATTTCGGGTCATAGGTATGGCAGGACTGATCTACAGACCATGAGGAGATCTCTTCGGGATTTAAAAGAAGCACGAGTGTGAGGCTCCTGCTCAAGTTTTTGTCTCTGGATATCGTGTCACTCATGGTCGTGGAATTTCTGGATGACTTCATCGGAAATGGACGAGTCTTACTCTTTGGTGGTTGGGCCCCGTCCAAAGAGTTTGGGGTCATTCTGTGGGCTGGAAGAAGTCCGTTTTTTTTTTTGTTGTTGTTGTTGTTTTCTTTTTTAACCTCAGTTGTCCCACCAAATGAGGGATTCCAGAGTAGAGCCCTGGGGAGGGGTGACTGGACAATCAGAAATCTTGTTAAAAATTGGGGCCTAGGGACATGTCAAGCCAATTATGACATCTAATGGTCCAGCCACTGAGAGGACTTACTAGAGGACAGGACTCATGCTGAGGGTCACAATGCGTGTGTATGACCTCGTCGCACTCACGAATGGGCGGGGCCTCAGGGTGAATGCTGGTTTCTACTACACTGAACGTTGGACAACGTGCCAACCACAAGGTTTCTTGCCATGGGTAAGGAGGAGTTCTGATTTCTGCATCACACTCACCCCTGGGCAGTGATTGGAGATAAGGTCTCGGTTCTGAAGCCTGAGAACTGAGGTAGGGAAGAGATGATGACCTAAGGCCATGGCAGGTTTTTTGTGCTCAGTGTGCGGTCAGCTTTCTGGGTGTTGGTCAGGAGGTCCGGGCTCAGGTTGTGTTCGACAGTGCATTACTGCCCAAGTTAGACTATATAATTTTTGTAAAGTCGAGTGCTGTGTAGGTTTATCCTCATTTAAGGTGCCTGGGCAGCTCATGAGGCAATAATTTTTTTTTTCTAGAGGGCAGGCAGAGTGCTGCATTGTGGGTCCGGAATTGCCAATCTTGAGGGCTTCGGGGCCAGGAGTGTGAGGACGGAGGTCTGAGAAGACAAGCTAGACTTGGGTTTCAGGGCGAGGGCACGGCAGGTTCCCCCTGCAGATCTGAACCAATATCTCATGAATCTGAAGTCAGGGCGAGGATCAGACGTTGGCTCAGGTTGGAGTTTCTGTGCATGACGGCCGCTTCATGAAGGGAGCGGCATCTCGAGCCCATTGAGGTTTTCCCACGTTGGGAGTTGTGGGATGCCCCCTTCAAGGATTCCTTCTGCGGGACAATTGAGACCTGTTGGACAGCTCGAGGACATCCCATATGGAATGACTCCAGATCTCCGTTCGCGGATCGATGCCTGGGAAGCCCGACTCGCATTCCAATTTTCTCCTAGCAACAAGACAGTTTAGATCTGATGGCTCTGCCAGAGCTATCGGGGTGGCTGAGTTGAAATGGACTTTCCTGAGGATGGTTCCTAATGTGTTTTTGGGTCCATGAGGGCCTTGGAATGGGGCGGTGGCACCGGGACCTTGAAGTACTCTCCTAAGGTTTGGACATGGCTCCCATGCACAGGTTTCCTTGTGGAGACGAGATGAGTTCTGATGGGTGCCTCAGGAAGACCCCTATGCTCGTATTGGAATCAGGCTTTTGAGGACATATGCGTGTAACCCAAAGCAATGGATCCTATTATGGCCTAGGGTCCTGTCTGGTTCAATCTTCTTCTCTGGGGACATCCATCTATGGTATGAGTGGAGGTCGATTATCAGCTGGAGTCAGACAGCCCTTGTTTGTTCCGGGCGACCTACACTATTGGGATGGCCTCAGGGACTTTGGAGGTTTCTCCTAATTTGTCCGATTTTGGACCATGGAATGGGCAGAATTCCCATGGATTGGTAGGCACAGTCCTAATGTGTGGCTCCAGGGGCCCAGTCTGGTGGG
This sequence comes from Mustela nivalis, assembly GCF_964662115.1. Lineage (NCBI taxonomy): Eukaryota > Metazoa > Chordata > Mammalia > Carnivora > Mustelidae > Mustela > Mustela nivalis. The sequence goes on along the minus strand of NW_028135983.1, from coordinate 32,514 downwards.
TGTGTGGCCCAAAACTTGGAGGACAGAAGTCTGGAAACACAAACTCAGCTTAGGTTTGGGGACGTAGGTATGGCAGGCCCGATCTACAAACCATGAAAAGAACTCTTTAGGATATGAAGAAAGTGCGAGTCTGAGGCGCTAGCTTAGGCTTTTTTTTCTGGATTTTGTATCAGAGTCGGCCGTGGAATGTCGGGTAGTCCTCATGGGCCATGGACGAATCTTCCTCTCTGAGGATTTGGCCCGATTCCCAATTGCTTTTCGTCAATCTGTGGGATAGGAGGACTCATTTCAGTTTTGTTACCTCAGGTGTCCCACCAAAAGAGGAATTCCATAGCAAAGCCGTGGGGAAGACCGAAGGGACAACCGAACTATGGTTAAAAATTGGGGCCTAGGGGCATGGCAAGCCCAATATGCAATCTCTTCATCCAGCCACTGAGTGGCCTTACTTGAGGACTGGGCTCAGTCTGAGGGTCTCAATGTGTGTTTGTGACCAATGTGGCCCGCGAGTATGGGCGGGGCCTCAAGGGCCACACTGGTTTCAACTACACTGAACGTTGGACAACATGCCAAGCACAAGGTTTTTAGCAATGGGGAAGGAGTTCTGTTTTCTGCATCACACTCACCCCTGGGCAGTGATTGGAGATAAGGTCTTGGTTCTGAAGCCTGAAAACTGAGGTAGGGTAGAGATGATGACCTAAGGCCATGGCGGGTTTTATGGGCTCAGTGTGCGGTCAGCTTTCTGGGTGTTGGTCAGGAGGTCCGGGCTCAGGTTGTGTTCGACAGTGCATTAGTGCCCAGGTTAGACTATATAATTTGGGTAAAGTCGAGTGCTGTGTAGGTTGATCCTCATTTAAGGTTCCTGGGCAGCTCATGAGGCAATAATCTTTTTTCTAGAGGGCAGGCAGAGTGCTGCATTGTGGGTCCGGAATTGCCAAACTTGAGGGCTTCGTGGCCAGGAGTGTGAGGATGGAAGTTTGAGAAGACAAGCTAGACTTGGGTTTCAGGGCGAGGGCACGGCAGGTACCCCGTGCAGATCTGAACCAATATCTCATGCATCTGAAGTCAGGGCGAGGATCAGACGTTGGCTCAGGTGGAGTTTCTGTGCATGACGGCCGCTTCATGAAGGGAGCGGAATCTCGAGGCCATTGAGGTTTTCCCACGTTGGGAGTTGTGGGATGCCCCCTTCAAAAATTCCTTCTGCGGGACAATTGAGACCTGTTGGGCAGCTCCAGGATATCCCATATGGAAAGACTCCAGAGCACCATTCGGGGATGGATGCCAGGGAAGCGGACCTCGTATTCCAATTGTCTCCAAGCATTAAGACAGTTGAGATCTGATGGCTCTGCGGGAGCAACCAGGGCGGCTGAGTTGAAATGGACTTTCCTGAGGATGGGGCCTAATATGTGTTTCTGTACATTAAAGCCTTGCAATGTGGCGGTAGCACCGGGACCCTGAAGTATTCTCCTAAGCTTTTGACATAGGTCCCATGCACAAATTTCCTTGTGGAGACGAGATTTGTTCTGATGGGTGCCTCAGTAAACCCCTATGCTGGTCTTGGAATCCAGGCTTTTGAGGAGACATGCCTGTAAACCAAAGCAATGGATCCGATTATGGCCTAGGGTCCTGTCTGGTTCCATCTCCTTCTCTGGGGACATCCATCTATGGTATGAGTGGAGGTTGATGCTCAGCTGTTGTCAGACCGCCCTTGTTTGTACCGGGAGACATACACTATTGGGATGGCCTCGGGAACTTTGGAGGGTTTTCCTAATATGTACGATTTTGGAAAATGGAATGGGCAGAATTCCCATGGATTGGGTAGGCACAGTCCTAATGTGTGGCTCCAGGGGCCCCAGCCTGGCGGGTGTGTGGCCCAGGAATTTGAGGACAGAAGTCTGAAAACACAAACAGCTTAGGTTTGGGGACGTAGGTACGGCAGGTCCAATCAACAAACCATGAGAAGAAATCTTCAGGATATGAAGAAAGAGCGAGACTGAGGCGCTTGCTGAGGGTTTTGTCTCTGGATTTTGTATCAAAGATCGGCGTGGAATGTGGGGAGGCCTCATGGGACATGGAAGAATCTTCCTCTCTGTGGATTTAGACCGGTCCCAATTTCTTTCCGTCAATATGTGGGATGGGAGGTCTCCTCACAGGTTTGTTACCTCAGGTGTCCCAACCGAAGAGGAATTCTAAAGCAGAGCCCTGGGGAAGAGTGAAGGGACAACCCAAACTATGGTTAAAAATTTGGAATAGGGGCATGGAAGGCCCAATATCCTGTCTCTAAATCCAGCCACTGAGAGGCCTTACTTGAGGACTGGGCTCAGGCTGAGGGTCATAATGTGTGGTTGTGACCATTGGGGCCCGCGAGCAAAGGCGGGGCCTCATGGGCCACACTGGTTTCAACTACACTGACTTTGGACAACATGCCAATCACAGGGTCTCTTGCCATGGGGAAGGTGTTCTGATGTCTGCATCACTTTCAACCCTGGGCAGTGGTTGGAGATAAGGTCTAGGTTCTGAAGCCTGAAAAACTGAAGTTGGGAAGAGATGATGACCTAAGGCCATGGCGGGTCTGATATGCTCAGTGTGCGGTCAGCAGCCTGTGTGTTGGTCAGGAGGTTCTGGCTCAGGTTGTGTCAGACAGTGCATTATAGCCCAGGTTAGACTATATGATTTTGGTACAGTCGAGTGCCATGTAGGTTTATCCTCATTTGAGGTGCATGGGCAGCTCTTTAGGCAAGATATTTTTTCTAGAAAGCAGGCATAGTGCTGCATTGTGGGCCCGGAATTGCCAAACTTGAGGGCTTCTGGGCCAGGAGTGTGAGGACAGAAATCTGAGAACACAAGCTAGACTTGGGCTTCAGGCCGAGGGCACGGCAGGTACCCCCTGCAGATCTGAACCAATATCTCATGCATCTGAAGTCAGGGCGAGGATCAGACGTTGGCTCAGGTTGGAGTTTCTGTGCATGACTGCCCCTTCATAAACGGAGCAGAATCTCAAGGCCATGGAGGTTTTCCCACGTTGGGAGTTGTGGGATACCTCCTTCAAGGATTCCTTCTGGGGGACAATTGAGACCTGTTGGGCAGCTCCAGGCATCCCATATGGAATTACTCCAGAGCAACGTTGGAGGATGGATGGCAGGGAAGGCCGCCTCGAATTCCAATTGTCTCATAGCAACAAAACAGTGGAGATCGGATGGCTCTGCGGGAGCAACCGGGGTGGCTGAGTTGAATGGACTCTCCTGAGGATGGGGCCTAATGTGTGTTTGTGTATGAGAGCCTTGGAATGGGGCGGTGGCACTGGGACCCTGAAGTATTCTCCTAAGCTTTTGACATAGCTCCCATGCACAAGTTTCATTGTGGAGACGAGATTTGTTCTGATGGGTGCCTTAGGAAATCCCTTATGCTGGTATTGGAATCCAGGCTTTTGAGGAGACACGCCTGTAAACCAAAGCAATGGATCCGATTATGGCCTAGGGTCCTGCCTGGTTCAATCTTCTACTCTGGTGATATCCATCTATGGAATGAGTGGAGGGAGATGCTCACCTGGTGTCAGACCGCCCTTGTTTGTCCCCGGAGACCTACACTATTGGGATGGCCTCGGGGACTTTGGAGAGTTCTCCTAATTTGTACGATTTTGGACAATGGAATGGGCAATATTCCCATGGATTGGGTAGGCACAGTCCTAATGTGTGGCTCCAGGGGACCCAGCCTGGAGGGAGTGTGGCCCAGGAATTTGAGGACAGAAGTCTGAAAACACAAACTCAGCTTAGGTTTGGGGAAGTAGTATTGCAAGTCCAATCTACAAACCATGAGAAGAACTATTCAGGATATGAAGAAAGAGCGAGTCTGAGGCGCTTGCTCAGGCTTTTGTCTCTGGATTTTGTATCAAAGATGGGCGTGGAACGTGGGGAGGCCTCATGGGCCATGGACGTATTTTCCTCTCTGTGGATTTGGACCGGTCCCAATTTCTTTCCATCAATCTGTGGGATGGGAGGTCTCCTCTCAGGTTTGTTACCTCAGGTGTCCCAACCAAAGAGGAATTCCAAAGCAGAGCCCTGGGGAAGAGTGAAGGGACAACCCAAACTATGGTTAAAAATTGGGGCCTAGGGGCATGGCAGGCCCAATATGCTGTCTCTTCATCCAGCCACTGAGTGGCCTTACTTAAAGACTGGGTTCAGACTGAGGGTCAGCATGTGTGTTTGTGACCAATGTGGCCGCGAGGTTGGGCGGGGCCTCATGGGCAACACTGGTTTCAACTACACTGAACTTTGGACAACATGCCAATCACAAGTTCTCTTGCCATGGGGAAGGAGCTCTGATTTCTGCATCATTTTCAACGCTGGGAAGTGGTTGTGATAAGGTCTAGGTTCTGAAGCCTGAAAACCACAGTTGGGAAGAGATGACGACCTAAGGCCATGGCGAGTCTCATGTGCTCAGTGTGCGGTCAGCTGCCTGTGTGTTGGTCCAGAGTTTCCCGTTCAGGTTCTGTCAGACAGTGCATTAGGGCCCAGGTTAGACTATATAATTTAGGTACAGTCGAGTGCCGTGAAAGTTTATCCTCATTTGAGATGCCTGGGAAAATCATTAGGCAATATATTTTTCCTAGAGGGCAGGCAGATTGCTGCATTGTGGGTCCGGAATTGCCAAACTTGAGGACTTCTGGGCCAGGAGGGTGAGAACAGAAGTCTAAGAACACAATTAGACTTGGGCTTCAGGCCGAGAGTATGGCAAGTACCCCCTGCAGATCTGATCCAATATCTCATGCATCTTAAGTCACGGCGAGGATCAGAAGTTGGCTCGGGTAAGAGTTTCTGTGCATGACTGCCCCTTCATGAACGGAGCGGAATCTCACGGCCATGGAGGTTTTCCAACGTTGGGAGTGTGGGATCCCCCTTCAAGGATTCCTTCTGCGGGACAATTGAGACCTGTTGGTCAGCTCCAGGACATCCCATATGGAATGACTGCAGTGCACCGTTCAAGGATGGATGCCAGGGAAGCCAGCCTCGCATTCCAATTGTCTCCTAGCAACAAGACAGTTGAGTTCTATGGCTCTGCGTTAGCAATCGGGCGGCTGTGTTGAAATGGACCTTCCCGAGTTTGGGGCCTAATGTGTGATTTTGTCCATGAAGGCCTTGGAATGGAGCGGTGGCACTGGGACCCTGAAGTATTCTCCAAGCTTTTGACATACGTCCCATGCACAAGTTTTCTTGTGGAGACGAGATTTGTTCTGATGGGTGCCTCAGAAAACCCCCTATGCTGGTCTTGGAATCCAGGCTTTTGAGGAGACATGCCTGTAAACCAAAGCAATGGATCCGATTATGGCCTAGGGTCATGTTGGTTCCATCGTCTTCTCTGGGGACATCCATTTATGGTATGAGTGGATGTAGATGCTCAGCTGTTGTCAGACCGCCCTTGTTTGTTCTGGGAGACCTACACTATTGGTATGGCCTCAGGGACTTTGGAGGGTACTTCTAATTTGTACGATTTTGGACAATGGAATGGGCAGAATTCCCATGGATTGGGTGGCACAGTCCTAATGTCTGGCTCCAGGGGCCCCAGCCTGGAGGGTGTGTGGCCCAGGACTTTGAGGACAGAAGTTTGAAAACACAAACTCAGCTTAGGTTTGCGGACGTAGGTATGGAAGGTCCAATCTACAAACCATGAGAAGAACTCTTCAGGATATGAAGAAAGAGCGAGAATGAGGCACTTGCTCAGGCTTTTGTCTCTGGATTTTGTATCAAGGATGGGCGTTGAATGTGGGGAGGCCTCATGGGCCATGGACGAATCTTCCTCTTTGTGGATTTGGCCCAGTCCCAATTTCTTTCCGTCAATCTGTGGGATGGGAGGTCTCCTCTCAGGTTTTTTACCTCAGGTGTCCCAACCAAAGAGGAATTTCAAAGCAGAGACCTGGGGAAGAGTGAAGGGACAACCCAAACTATGGTTAAAAATTGGCGCCTAGCGGAATGGCAGGCCCAATATGCTGTCTCTTCATCCAGGCACTGAGGGCCTTACTTGAGGACTGGGTACAGGCTGAGTGTCACAATGTGTGTTTGTGACCAATGTGGCCCGCGAGCATGGGCGGGGCCTCAGGGGCCACACTGGTTTCAACTACACTGAACTTTGGACAACATTCCAATCACAGGTCTTTTGCCATGGGGAAGGAGCTCTGATTTCTGCATCATTTTCAACCCTGGGAAGTGGTTGGTGTTAAGATCTAGGTTCTGAAGCCTGAAAATCCCAGTTGGGAAGAGAAATCGACCTAAGGCCATGGCAGGTCTGATGTGCTCAAGGTGTGGTCAGCTGCCTAGGTGTTGGTCAGGAGGTTCGGGCTCAGGTTGTGTCAGACAGTGCATTAGTGCCCAGGTTAGATTATATAATTCAGGTACAGTCGAGAGCCGTGTAGGTTTATCCTCATTTGAGGTGCCTAGGCAACACATTAGTCAATATATTTTTTCTAGAGGTAGGCAGAGTGCTGCATTGTGGGTCCGGTATTGTCAAACATGAAAGATTCTGGAACAGGAGTGTGAGGACAAGTCTGAGAGCAGAAGCTAGACTTGGGCTTCAAGTCGAGGGCATGGCTGTTACCCCCTGCAGATCTGAACGAATATCTCATGCTTCTGAAGTCACGGCGAGGATCAGACTTTGGCTCAGGTTGGAGTTTCGGTGCATGACTGCCCCTTCATGAACGGAGCGGAATCTCATGGCCATGGAGGTTTTCCCACGTTGGGAGTTGTGGGACGAGCCCTTCAAGGATTCCTTCTGCGGGACAATTGAGACCTGTTGGGAAGCTCCAGGATATCCCATATAGAAGGACTCCAGAGCACCGTTCGGGGATGGATGCCAGGGAAGCGGGACTCACATTCCAATTGTCATCTAGCAACAAGTCAGTTGAGATCTGATGGCTCTGCGGGAGCAACCGGGGTGGCTGAGTTGAAATGGACTTTCCCAAGGATGGGGCCTAATATGTGTTTGTGTCCATGAAGGCCATGGAATGGGGTGGTGGCACCGGTACCCTGAAGTATTCTCCTAAGCTTTTGACATAGGTCCCATGCACAAGTTTCCTTGTGGAGACGAGATTTGTTCTGATGGGTGCCTCAGGAAACCCCCTATGCTGGCCTTGGAATCCAGGCTTTTGAGGAGACATGCCTGTAAACCAAAGCAATGGATCCGATTATGGCCTAGGGTCCTGTCTGGTTCCATCTTCTTCTCTGGGGACATCCATGTTTTGTATGAGTGTAGGTAGATGGTCAGCTGGTGTCAGACCGCCCTTGTTTGTCCCGGGATACCTACACTATTGGGATGGCCTCGGGAACTTTGGAGGGTTCTCCCATTTTGTACGATTTTGGACAATGGAATGGGCAGAATTCCCATCATTGGGTAGGCACAGTCCTAAAGTGTGGCTCCAGGGGCCCCAGCCTGGAGGGTGTGTGGCCCAGAAATTTGAGGACAGAAGTCTGAAAACACAAACTCAGCTTACGTTGGGGACATAGGTATGGCAGGTCCAATCTACAAACCATGAGAAAAACTCTTCAGGATATGAAGAAAGAGCGAGTCTGAGGCGCTTGCTCAGGCTTTTGTCTGGATTTTGTATCAAAGATGGGCGTGGAATGTGGGGAGTCCTCATGGGCCATGGACGAATCTTCCTCTCTGTGGATTTGGCCCGGTCCCAATTTCTTTCCATCAATCTATGGAATGGGCGGTCTCCTCTCAGGTTTGTTAATTCAGGTGTCCCAACCAAAGAGGAATTCCAAAGCAGAGCCCTGGGGAAGAGTGAAGGGAAAACCCAAACTATGGTTAAAAATTGGGGCCTAGGGGCATGGCAGGCCCAATATGCTTTCTCTTCATCCAGCCACTGAGTGGCCTTACTTAAGGACTGAGCACAGCCTGAGCGTCACAATGTGTGTTTGTGACCAATGTGGCCCGCGAGCAGGGGCTGGGACTCATGGGCCATACTGGTTTCAACTACACTGAACTTAGGACAATATGCCAATCACAAGGTCTCTTGCCATGGGGAAGGAGCTCTGATTTCTGCATCATTTTCAACCCTAGGCAGTGGTTGGATATAAGGTCTAGGATCTGAAGTCTGAAAACCGCAGTTGGGAAGAGATGACGACATAAGGCCATGGCAGGTCTGATGTGCTCAGTGTGCAGTCAGCTGCCTGGGTGTTGGTCCGGAGTTTCGGGTTCAGGTTGTGCCAGACAGTGCATTAGAGCTCAGGTTAGACTATATAATTTAGGTACAGTCGAGTGCCGTGTAAGTTTATCCTCATTTGAGGTGCCTGGGAAACTCATTAGGCAATATATTTTTTCTAGAGGGGAAGCAGGGTGCTGCATTGTGGGTCCGGAATTGCCAAACTTGAGGGCTTCTGGATTAGGAGTGTGAGGACAGAAGTCTGAGAACACAAGCTAGACTAGGGCTTCAGGCCGAGGGCACGGCAGGTACCCCCTGCAGATCTGAACCAATATCTCATGCATCTGAAGTCACGGCGAGGATCAGACGTTGGCTCGGTTTGGAGTTTCTGTGCATGACTGCCCCTTCATGAATGAAGCGGAATCTCAAGGCCATGGAGGTTTTCCCACGTTGGAAATTGTGGGATGCCCCCTTCAAGGATTCCTTCTGCGGGACAATGGAGACCTGTTGGTCAGCTCCAGGACATCCCATATGGAATGACTCCAGAGCACCTTTCGAGGATGGATGCCAGGGAATCCCGTCTCGCATTCAAATTGTCTCCTAGCAACAAAACAGTTGAGTTCTGATGGCTCTGCGGGAGCAATCGGGGGGCTGTGTTGAAATGGACTTTTCCGAGTTTGGGGCCTAATGTGTGTTTGTGTCCATGAGGGCCTTGGAATGGGGCGGTGGCACCGGGACCCTGAAGTATTCTCCTAAGCTTTTGACATAGGTCCCATGCACAAGTTTCCTTGAGGAGACGAGATTTGTTCTGATGGGTGCCTCAGGAAACCCCCCAAGCTGGCCTTGGAATCCAGGCTTTTGAGGAGACATGCCTGTAAACCAAAGCAATGGATCCGATTATGGCCTAGGGTCCTGTCTGGTTCCATCTTCTTCTCTGGGGACATCCATTTATGGTATGAGTGGAGGTAGATGCTCAGCTGGTGTCAGACCGCCCTTGTTTGTCCCGGGAGACCTACACTATTGGATTGCCTCAGGGCCTATGGAGGGTTCTTCTAATTTGTACGATTTTGGACAATGGAATGGGAAGAATTCCCTGGATTTGGTAGGAACAGTCTAATGTGTGGCTCCAGAGGCCCCAGCCTGGAGAGTGTGTGGCCCAGGAATTTGAGGACAGAAGTCTGAAAACACAAACTCAGCTTAGGTTTGAGACGTAGGTATGGCAGGTCAAATCTACAAACCATGAGAAGAACTCTTCAGGATATGAAGAAAGAGCGAGTCTGAGGCGCTTGCTCAGGCTTTTGTCTCTGGATTTTGTATCAAAGATGGGCGTGGAATGTGGGGAGGCCTCATGGGCCATTGACGAATCTTCCTCTCTGTGGATTTGGCCCGGTCCCAATTTCTTTCTGTCAATATGTGGAATGGGAGGTCTCTCAGGTTTGTTACCTCAGGGGTCCCAAACAAAGAGGAATTCAAAAGCAGAGCCCTGGAGAAGAGTGAAGTGACCACCCAAACTATGGTTAAATATTGGGGCCTAGGGGCATGGCAGGCCCAATATGCTGTCTCTTCATCCAGCCACTGTGTGGCCTTACTTGAGGACTGGACTCAGGCTGAGGGTCACAATGTGTGTTTGTGACCAATGTGGCTCGCGAGCATGGGCGGGGCCTCATGGGCCACACTGGTTTCAACTACACTGAACTTTGGACAACATGCCAATCACAAGGTCTCTTGCCATGGAGAAGGAGCTCTGATTTCTTCATCATTTTCAACCCTGGGCAGTGGTTGGAGTTAAGGCCTAGGTTCTGAAGCCTGAAAACGGCTGTTGGGAAGAGATGAAGACCTAAGCCCATGGCAGGTCTGATGTGCTCAGTGTGAGGTCAGCTGCCTGGGTGTTGGTCCAGAGGTTCGGGTTCAGGTTGTGTCAGACAGTGAATTAGTGCCCAGTTAGACTATAATTCAGGTACAGCCGAGAGCCGTGTAGGTTTATCCTCATTTGAGGTGCCTGGGCAACACAATATGCAATATATTTTTTCTAGAGGCAGGCAGAGTGCTGCATTGTGGGTCCGGTATTGCCAAACATGAGGTATTCTGGACCAGGAGTGTGAGGACAAGTCTGAGAACACAAGCTAGGCTTGGGCTTCAGGCCGAGGGCAAAGCTGGTACCCCCTGCAGATCTGAAAGAATATCTCATGTTTCTGAAGTCACGGCGAGGATCAGACTTTGGCTCAGTTTGGATTTTCTGTGCATGACTGCCCCTTCATGAACGGAGCGGTAATTCAAGGCCATGGAGGTTTTCCCACGTTGGGAGTTGTGGGATGCGCACTTCAAGGATTCCTTTTGCGGGACAATTGAGACCTGTTGGGCAGCTCAAGGATATCCCATATGGAAGGACTCCAGAGCACCGTTCGGGGATGGATGCCAGGGAAGCGGGCCTCGCATTCCAATTGTCTCCTAGCAACAAGACAGTTGAGATCTGAAGGCTCTGCAGGAGCAACCGGGGTGGCTGAGTTGAAATGGACTTTCCCGAGGATGGGGCCTGATATGTGTTTGTTTCCATGAGGGCATTGGAATGGGGCGGTGGCACCGGGACCCTGAAGTATTCTCCTAAGCTTTTGACATAGGTCCCATGCACAAGTTTCCTTGTGGAGAGGAGATTTGTTCTGATGTGTGCCTCAGGAAACCCATTATGCTGGAATTGGAATCCAGACTTTTGAAGAGACATGCCTGTAAAACAAAGCAATGGATCCGATTATGGCCTAGGGTCCTGTCTGGTTCCATCTTCTTCTCTGGGGACATCCATCTATGGTATGAGTGGAGGGTGATGCTCAGCTGGTGTCAGACCGCCCTTGTTTGTACCGGGAGACCTACAATATTGTGATGGCCTCGGGAAATTTGGAGGGTTCTCCTAATTTGTACGATTTTGGACAATGGAATGGGCAATGTTCCCATGGATTGGGTAGGCACAGTCCTAAAGTGGCTCCAGGGGCCCCATCCTGGAGGGAGTGTGGCCCAGGAATTTGAGGACAGAAGTCTGAAAACACAAACTCAGCTTAGGTTTGGGGAAGTACGTATTGCAGGTCCAATCTACAAACCATGAGAAGAACTCTTCAGGATATGAAGAAAGAGCGAGTCTGAGGCACTTTCTCAGGCTTTTGTCTCTGGATTTTGTATCAAAGATGGGCGTGGAACATGGGGAGGCCTCATGGGCCATGGACGAATCTTCCTCTCTGTGGATTTGGCCCGGTCCCAATTTCTTTCCGTCAATCTGTGGGATGGGAGGTCTCCTCTCAGGTTTGTTACCTCAGGTGTCCCAACCAAAGAGGAATTCCAAAGCAGAGCCCTGGGGAAGAGTGAAGGGACAACCCAAATGATGGTTAAAAATTGGGACCTAGGGGCATGGCAGGCCCAATATGCTGTCTCTTCATCCAACCACTGAGAGGCCTTACTTGAGGACTGGGCTCAGGCTGAGGGTCACAATGTGTGTTTGTGACCGATGTGGCCCGCGTCCATGGGCGGGGCCTCATGGGCCACACTGGTTTCAACTACACTGAAATTTGGACAACATGCCAATCACAAGGGATCTTGCCATGGGGAAGGTGTTCTGATGTCTGCATCATTTTCACCCCTGGGTAGTGGTTGGAGATAAGGTCTAGGGTCTGAAGCCTGAAAAACCGAGGCTGGGAAGAGATGACGACATAAGGCCATGGCGGGTCTGATATGCTCAGGGGGCGGTCAGCTGCCTGTGTGTTGGTCAGGAGGTTCTGGCTCAGTTTGTGTCAGACAGTGCATTAGTGCCCAGTTTTGACTATATAATTTAGGTACAGTCGAGTGCCGTGTAAGTTTATCCTCATTTGAGGTGCCTGGGAAAATCATTAGGCAATATATTTTTCCTAGAGGGCAGGCAGATTGCTGCATTGTGGGTCCGGAATTGCCAAACTTGAGGGCTTCTGGGCCAGGAGTGGGTGGCGGAGTTGAAATGGACTTTCCTGAGGATGGGGCCTAATGTGTGTTTGTGTCCATGAGGGCCTTGGAATGGGGCGGTGGCACCGGGACCCTGAAGTTTCTCCTAAGCTTTTGACATAGCTCCAATGCACAAGTTTCCCTGTGGAGACGAGATTTTTCTGATGGGTGCCTCAGGAAATCACTTATGCTGTTATTGGAATCCAGGCTTTTGAGGAGACACGCCTGTACCAAAGCAATGGATCCGATTATGGCCTAGGGTCCTGTCTGGTTCCATTTTCTTCTCTGGAGATATCCATCTATGGAATGAGTGGGGGTAGATGCACACCTGGTGTTAGACCGCGCCTGTTTGTCCCCGGAGACATACACTATTGGGATGGCCTCGGGGAATTTGGAGGGTTCTCCTAATTTGTACGACTTTGGACAATGGAATGGGCAGAATTCCCATGGATTGGGTAGGCACAGTCCTAATGTGTGGCTCCAGGGGCCCCAGCCTGGAGGGTGTGTTGCCCAGGTTTTTGAGGACAGAAGTCTGAAAACACAAACTCAGCTCAGGTTTTGGGACATAGGTATGGCAGGCCCAATCTAAAGACCATGAGAAGAACTCTTTAGGATATGAAGAAAGAGCGAGGCTGAGGAACTTGGTCAGGTTTTTGTCTCTATATTTTGAATCAACGATGGCCGTGGATGTGGGGAGGCCTCATGGGCCATGGACGAATCTTCCTCTCTGTGAATTTGTCCCTGTCCCAATTCTTTTTCGATAATCTGTGGAATGGGAGGTCCCCTTTCACGTTTGTTACCTCAAGTGACCCAACCAAAGAGAAATTACAAAGCACAGCCCTGGGGAAGAGTGAAGAGACAACCCAAACTATCGTTAAAAATTGGGGCCTAGGGGCATGGCAGGCCCAATATGCTGTCTCTTCATCCAGCCATTGAGAGGCCTTACTTGAGGGCTGGGCTCAGGTTGAGGGTCACAATGTGTGTTTGTGACCAATATGGCTCGCGAGCATGGGCGGGGCCACATGGGCCACACTGGTTTCAACTACACTGGACTTTGGACAACATGCCAATCGCATGGTCTCTTGCCATGGGGAAGGTGTTCTTATTTCTGCATCATTTTCAACCCTGGGCAGTAGTTGGAGCTAAGGTCTAGGTTCTGAAGCCTGAAAAACCGTAGTTGGGAAGAGATGACGACCTAAGGCCATTGCTGGTCTGATAGGCTCATTTTGCGGTCAGCTGCCTGGGTGTTGGTAGGAGGTTCTGGCTCGGGTTGTGTCAGACAGTGCACTGGTGCCCAGGTTAGACTATATAATTTGGGTGGCCTCAGGGGCCTTGGAGCTTTTCCCTAACCTGTAGGGTTGTGGTCAATGGATTGGGCACAATTTCCTAGGAGAGGGCAGGCACAATTTTCGCTGTGACACCAGAGGCCCTAGCCTGGAGGATGTGTGGGTCCAGGCTGTGGGCACAGAAGTCTGAAAAAACAGACTCAGCTTATGAGTGGCACCTAGGGTATGGCAGGCCGGATGTACAGCTACTGGGCCTCTGAAACAAGGGGGAGTTGGAGGCATTCCTTCAGTCTTTTGTCTCTGGATTTTGGGTCCGGGATAGCCGTGGATTGGAGGGGTGGACTCAGGGACTATGGACGAGTATCCCTCTCTGGGTATTTGTCCCAAATACCAAGAGTTTGGGGTCATTTTTTTGGAAGGGTGGAGTCGTGTTGTCTGGCTGATGTGTCTCACCAAGAAAGGGATTCCAGAGCAGAGCCCCAGGTACGGGCGGGGCCACTGGTAAACTCAAACACTGGTGAGGATTGGGTGCATAGGGGCTTGGCAAGCCCCATATGCGGGCTCTTGGTCCAGACCCTGACAGGCCTTTCTTTGACATGGGGCTCATGCTGAGGGTCACAGTGTGAATTTGTGCCCAAGCAGCACTCAAGTTCGGCTGTGGCATCAGGGGCCTTGAAGGTTTCTCCCACCCTGAAGGTGTGACTCCATGCCAAGAGCAAGCTTTACAGCCACGGGGAAGGAGGAGTTCTGTTATTTGTTTGCGATACCCAGCTGTGTGGGAATTGATATAATGTCTAGGTTCAGATATCTGAAAACCAAGGTTAGGAAGAGGTGACGGCATAAGACCATGGCGTGTCCGAAGTGCTGTGTGTGCGGCCAGCTGTCTCCTTGTCTGTCTGGACATCTGGCATCAGGCTGTGTCAGACAGAGCATGAGTGCCCAGAGCAGCCTATCCAGTTCGGGTACCGTCGAGGCCCGAGCAGGTTGATCCTCATCTGGGTTTTCTGGAGAGAGCCCCACAGGGAAACATTTTTATTCCATTGGGCAGACCCTGGGCTGGGTTGTGGTTCTGGAGTTCCTAGTTCGGAGGGCTTTTTTCCAGGAGTATGAGGAAGGAAGTCTGAAAACACAAACTAGCGTGAGGTTTGGGACCGTGGGCACGGCAGGCCCACTCTGCAGAGGCTGAATCGAGATCTCCTGCACTGAGGTCATGTCAACTATGAGAGGTGTTTCAGGCTAGAGTTTTTGTCCAGCATGGCCTCTTCCTGAAGGGTGTGGGGGCTTCATGAGGCCAGGGAGGTTTGCCTACGATGGGATTTGTGAACTACTCCAAACCTCAAGGTTTCCTTCTGCACGACAGTCGAGTGCTATTGGATGGTTCCAGGAGGCCCCATACGGAAAGACTAGAGAGCATGTGTCTAAGCATGGATGCCTGGGAACGCCAACTCATATTCCCACTCTTTAGTCAGGACAAGGCAGGCTCAATCTGCGGGCTCCTTGGTGAGCTACCCAGGGGGGAGAGCTGAAATGGACTCTCCTGAAGATGAGTCCTTCTGTGGTTTGGTGGACTGGGAGACCTTGGAATGTGGAGGTTTCTCAGGGACTCTGCACGATTCTCCAACGTGAGGTGTTTGACACGGCTCCAACAAGGAAGCTTCCCATGTGGAGACGAGAGGAGTTCTGTACAGTGCCTCAGGAAAGCCCCATATCCTGTTCTTCGAACCAAAGCCTCTGAGGAGTGACACCTGGAAACCAAAGCAAGAGTTGAGATTAGGGCCTAAGGGCCTGTCTGGCTCAACCTTCTATCTCTGTTGACATCTGTGTGCATGCCTTCATGGAGGTAGCAGCTCAGCTTGTGTCCGAAGGCCCCTGTGTGTACAGGGAGGCTCCCGGTAGTGGGATGTCCTCGGGGGCCTTGAGGTTTCTCATATTCTGGAGGTGTGTAGCCAAAGGAATGGACAGAGTTTCCCAGGAGAGTGCAGGCACGGTCCTGTGGTATGGCTCCAGAGGACTCAGCCAGATGCTGTGTTTGCCAGGGCTGTGGGGACAGATGTCGGAAAAAGCAAACTTGGCTCAGGTAGTGGCCAAGGTAATGGCATGCCTGATATCCAGTCTGTGAGGGGAGATCCTCTGGATATCAAAGGCGGGCAAGTGGGAGGCAGTCGCTCAGGCTTTTGTCTCTGGGTTTTGCGTTCACAGTGGCCGTTCAGGTTAGGGGTTGCTTCAGGGGCCGAGGAAGAGCCTTCCTCTCGGGGGATTGTCCAAGCTCCGAAGTGTTTGGGTTCATTCTGTGGGAAGGGAAGAGTATTGTTTTCTGCCACAGAAGACCCCCCAAAAGAGGGCCTCTAGAGCACAGCAGTGGGTTCTCTCAACTGGAATATGAACCATCTAGTTAGTCCTGGGTTCCTATGGGAATGGCAAGCCACATATGCGGGCACTTGGTCCAGTCACTGAGAGGCGTTACTTGAATAAGGTACTCACGCTGAGGGTCACCATGTGTGTTTGTGCCCAAGGCGGCCCTCACGCATGGGCGTGGCCTCATGGGCCATGCCGTTTTCTCCTACACTGAAGGTTTGACTCACTGCCAGCAGCAAGGTTTCTTGCCATGGGGAAGGAGGGTTTCTGACTTGTGTATCATGTTTCCCCCTGTGCAGGGATTGGAGATAAGGTCTAGGTTCCGATGACTGAAAACCCAGGTTGGGAATGGATGGTGGCCTAAGGCAGTGGCGGGTCCAATGTGCTGGGTGTGCAGCCAGCTGTGTCAGTGACTGTTGGAAGGTCTGGGCTCAGGCTATTTGCGACAGAGCATCAGTGTTTAAGGTAGCCTATGCAATTGGGGTGTTGCCGAGGGCCAAGTAGTTTGATCCTCATTTGGGGTTTCTGGGCAGCACCATAGACAATGTTTTTCTCCTGGGAGGCAGGCGGAGTGCTTCATTGTGTCCCCAGAATTCCCAGAAGGGAGGGTTTGTGGGCCAGGAGTGTGAGGACGGAAGTCTGAGAACACAAGCTAAAGTGAGGATTGGAGCCAAGGGCAGAGCAGGCCGACTCTGCAGAGTCTGAATCAAAATCTCCTGCATCTGAAGTCAGGCTGAGTATCAGACGTTGGCTGAGGCTGGAGTATGTGTCCATGATGGCACCTTCATGATTCGGGGGCCTCATGAGGCCAAGGAAGTTTTCCCACGCTGAGTTTGGAGGTTGCCCCAAACCACAAGGTTTCCTTCTGCGGGACATTCGAGTCCTGTTGCATGGCTCCAGGACATACCATACGGAAGGACTGGAGAGCAGGGTTCGAAGGATGGATCCCTGTCCAGCATACCTCGCATTCCCATTGGCCATTTGCCACAAGATATGTTTGATCTGCTGCCTCTGGGGCACGCTACCCAGGGGGCAGAGATGGAGTGGCCTCTCCTGAGGATGTGTCATAATGTGCGTTTGGGTCCATGGAGACTTTGGAATGTGCTGGATGTTCTGTGGCCCTGCGGAACTCTCCTACCTGAAGGGTTTGATACATCCCCAGTAAGCTCCCCATGTGAAGACGAGAGTGGTTTGGTTTGGTGCCTCAGAAAAGCCCCGTGTGCTGGTCTACGAAAACAGTCCTCTGAGGACGGACACATGGAAACCAAAGCTAAGGTTCAGATTAGGGCCTGGGGGCCTGTCCATTTCAACCTTCTGTCTCTGGGGACACTGTCTGAGAGTCTAAGTGGAGATAGTTGCTCCGCTGCTGTCAGAGAGCCCCTCTTAGTCCAGGGTGGCCTACACTATTGATGGCCTCAGGGGCCTTGGAGATTTTCGCTAACCTGTAGGTGTGGTCAATGGATTGGGCATATTTTCTTTGGAGAGGGCAGGCACAATCTTTCGCTGTGGCTCCAGATGCCCTAGCCTGGAGGTTGTGTGGGTCCAGGCTGTGGGCACAGAATTCTGAAAACACAAACTCAGCTTATGAGTGGCGCCTATGGTATGGCAGCCGATGTACAGTCTGAGAGAAAGCTCCTGGGCCTCTGAAACAAGGGCGAGTGGGAGGCGTTCCTTCAGGCTTTTGTCTCGGGATGTTTTGTCCGGGATAGCCGTGGATTGGAGGGGTGGCCTCAGGACTGTGGACGAGTATCCCTCTCTGGTCATTTGTCCCAGCTTCCAAGAGTTTGGGGTCTTTTGGTGGGAAGGGTGGAGTCGTGTTGTCTGGCTCATGTGTCTCTCCAAGAAAGGTATTCCAGAGCAGAACCCCAGGTACGGGCGTGGTGACTGGAAAACACAAACACTGGTGAGGATTGGGTGCATAGGGTCTTGGCAAGCCCAATATGCGGGCTCTTGGTCCAGGCCCTGACAGGCCTTTCTTTGACATGGGGCTCATGCTGAGGGTCACTGTGTGAATTTGGTCCAAGGCAGCACTCAAGTTTGGTCGTGGCATCAGGGGCCATGAATGTTTCTCCCACCCTGAAGGTGTGACTCCATGCCAAGAGCAAGCTTTACAGCCATGGGGAAGGAGGAGTTCTGTGTTGTGCTTGCGATACCCAGCTGTGTGGAGAATTGATATAATGTCTAGGTTCAGATATCTGAAAACCAAGGTTAGGAAGTGGTGATGGCATAAGACCATGGCGTTTCTGAAGTGCTGGGTGTGTGGCCAGCTTTCTCCTTGTCTGTCTGGACGTCTGGCTTCAGGCTGTGTCAGACAGAGCATGAGTGCCCAGAGAAGCCTATCCAGTTCGTGTACCACAGAGGCCCGAGCAAGTTGATCCTCATCTGGGTTTTCTGGAGAGAGCCCACAGGGAAACGTTTTTCTTCCGTTGGGCAGACCCTGGGCTGGGTTGTGGTTCTGGAGTTCCTAGTCCGGAGGGCTTGTTTGCCAGGAGTGTGAGGAAGGTAGTCTGAAAACACAAGCTAGCATGAGGTTTGGGACCGAGGGCACGGCAGGCCCCTCTGCAGAGGCTGAATCGAGATCTCCTGCACTTAGGTCATGTCAACTATGAGACGTGCCTCAGGCTAGAGTTTTTGTCCAGCATGAATTCTTCCTGAATGGTGTGGGGGTTTCATGAGGCCAGGGAGGTTTGCCTACTATGGGATTTGTGAACTACTCCAAACCTCAAGGTTTCCTTCTGCACGACAGTCGAGTGCTATTGGATGGTTCCAGGAGGCCCAATACGGAAAGACTCGAGGGCATGTGTCTAAGCATGGATGACTGGGAACTCAACCTCATATTCCCACTCTTTAGTCAGGACAAAGCAGGCTCAATCTGCGGGCGCCTTGGTGAGATACCCAGAGGGGAGAGTTGAAATGGACTCTCCTGAAGATGAGTCCTACTGTGGCTTGGAGGCCTGGGAGACCTTGGCATGTGGAGGTGGCTCAGGGACTCTGCAGGATTCTCCACCCTGAGGTGTTTGACACGGCTCCAACAAGGAAGCTTCCCATGTGGAGTCGAGAGGAGTTCTGTTCAGTGCCTCAGGATAGCCGCATATCCTGTTCTTCGAACCAAAGCCTCTGAGGAGTGACACCTGGAATCCAAAGCAAGAGTTGAGATTAGGGCCTAAGGGCCTTTCCGGCTCAACCTTCTATCTCTGTTGACATCTGTGTGCATGCCTTCGTGAAGGTAGCTGCTCAGCTGTGTCCGAAGGCCCCTGTATGTACAGGGAGGCTCCCGGTAGTGGGATGTCCTCGGGGGCCTTGAGGTTTCTCATATTCTGGAGGTGTGTGGCCAAAGGAATGGACAGAGTTTCCCAGGAGAGAGCAGTCACGGTCCTGTGGTATGGCTCCAGAGGACTCAGCCTAGAGGCTGTGTTTGCCAGGGCTGTGGGGACAGATGTCTGAAAAAGCAAACTTGGCTCAGGTAGGGGCCAAGGTAATGGCAGGCCTGATCTCCAGTCCGAGAGGGGAGATCCTCTGGATATCAAAGGAGGGCAGGTGGGAGGCAGTCGCTCAGGCTTTTGTCTCTGGGTTTTGCGTTCACAGTGGTTATTCAGGGTAGGGGTTGCTTCAGGGGCCGAGGAAGAGCCTTCCTCTCAGGGTGTTTGTCCAAGCTCCCAAGTGTTTTGGTTCATTCTGTGGGAAGGGAGGAGTACTGTTTTCTGCCACAGGGGACCCTCTAGCAGAGGGACTCTAGAGCACAGCAGTGGGTTCCCTCAACTGGAATACACACCATCTAGTTAGTCCTGGGTGCCTATGGGCATGGTAAACCACATATGCGGGCTCTTGGTCCTGTCACTGAGAGGCGTTACTTGAATAAGGTACTCACGCTGAGGGTCACAATGTGTTTATGTGCCCAAAGCGGCCTTCTCACATGGGCTTGGCCTCATGGGCCATGCCGTTTTCTCCTACACTGAAGGTTTTACTCACTGCCAGCAGCTAGGGTTCTTGCATGGGGAAGGAGGTGTTCTGACTTGTGCATCATGTTTCCCCTGTGCAGGGATTGGAGATAAGGTCTAGGTTCCGATGACTGAAAAAACAGGTTGGGAATGGATGGTGGCCTAAGGCAGTGGCCGGTCCAATGTGCTGGGTGTGCAGCCAGCTATGTCGGTGTCTGTCAGAAGGTCTGGGCTCAGGCTATTTGTGACAGAGCATCAGTGTTTAAGGTAGCCTATGCAATTGGGGTGTTGCCGAGGGCCAAGCAGTTTGATCCTAACTGGGGGTTTCTGGGCAGCACCATAGACAGAGTTTTTGTCCTGGGAGGCAGGCAGAGTGCTTCATTCTGGCCCCAGAATTCCCAGTAGGGAGGGTTTGTGGGCCAGGAGTGTGAGGACGGAAGACTGAAAACACAAGCTAGGGTGAGGATTGGAGCAAAGGGCAGAGCATGCCCACTCTGCAGAGGCTGAATCAAATTCTCCTGCATCTGAAGTCAGGCTGAGGATCAGACGTTGGCTGAGGCTGGAGTTTGTGTCCATGATGGCACCTTCATTAAGCGGGGGCCTCATGGGCCAAGGAAGTTTTCCCATGCTGCATTTGCAGGTTGCCCCAAACCACAAGTTTTCCTTCTGCGGGACATTCGAGTCCTGTTGCATGGCTCCAGGACATACCTTACGGAAGGACTGGAGAGCAGGGTTCGAAGGATGGATACCTGTCCAGCATGCCTCGCATTCCCATTGGCCATTTGCCACAAGATATGTTTGACTTGCTGCCTCTGGGGCACGCTACCCAGGGGGCTGAGTTGAAATGGCCTCTCCTGAGGATGCGACATAATGTGTGTTTGGGACCATGGAGACCTTGGTATGTGCTGGTTGTTCAGTGGCCCAGCGGAACTGTCCTACCTGAAGTGTTTGATACATCCCCAGTAAGAAAGCTCCCCATGTGGAGACGAGAGAGGTTTGGTTTGGTGCCTCAGAAAAGCCCCGTGTGCTGGTCTACGAAAACAGTCCTCTGAGGACGGACACATGGAAACCAAAGCTAAGGTTCAGATTAGGGACTGGGGGCCTGTCCATTTCAACCTTCTGTCTCTGGGGACACTGTCTGAGAGTCTAAGTGGAGATAGTTGCTCCGCTGGTGTCAGAGAGCCCCTCTTAGTCCAGGGTGGCCTACACTATTGATGGCTTCAGGGGCCTTGGAGCTTTTCCCTAACCTGTAGGGTTGTGGTCAATGGATTGGGCACATTTCCTTGGAGAGGGCAGGCACAGTCTTTCGCTTTGGCTCTAGAGGCCCTAGCCTGGAGGTTGTGTGGGTCTAGGCTGTGGGCACAGAAGTCTGAAAACACAAACTCAGCTTATGAGTGGCGCCTGGGGTATGGCAGGCCGGATGTACAGCCCGAGAGGGAGCTCCTGGGCTTCTGAAACAGGGCGAGTGGGAGGCGTTCCTTCAGGCTTTTGTCTCTGGATGTTGTGTCCGGGATAGCCGTGGATTGGAGGAGTGGCCTCAGGGACTGTGGACGAGTGTCCCTCTCTGGGGATTTGTCCCAGCTCCCAAGAGTTTGGGTTCTTTTTGTGGGAAGGGTGGAGTCGTGTTGTCTGGCTCATGTGTCTCTCCAAGAAATGTGTTCCAGAACAGAGCCCCAGGTACGGGCGGGGCGACTGGAAAACTCAAACACTGGTGAGGATTGGGTGCATAGGGGCTTGGCAAGCCCCATATTTGGGCTCTTGGTCCAGGCCCTGACAGGCCTTTCTTTGATATGGGGCTCATGCTGAGGGTCACAGTGTGAATTTGTTCCCAAGCAGCACTCAAGTTTGGGCGTGGCATCAGGGGCCATGAAGGTTTCTCCCACCCTGAAGGTGTGACTCCATGCCAAGAGCAAGCTTTACAGCCACGGGGAAGGAGGAGTTCTGTGTTGTGCTTGCGATACCCAGCTGTGTGGAGGATTGATATAATGTCTAGGTTCAGATATCTGAAAACCAAGGTTAGGAAGTGGTGATGGCATAAGACCATGGCGTGTCCGAAGTGCTGGGTGTGCGGCCAGCTGTCTCCTTTTCTGTTGGACGTCTGGTTTCAGGCTGTGTCAGAGGGAGCATGAGTGCCCAGAGCAGCCTATCCATTTCGGGTACCGTCGAGGCCCGAACAGGTTGATCCTCATCTGGGTTTTCTGGAGAGCCCCACAGGGAAACGTTTTTCTTCCTTTGGGCAGACCCTGGGCTGGGTTGTGGTTCAGGAGTTCCTAGTCCGGAGGGCTTGTTTGCCAGGAGTGTGAGGAAGGAAGTCTGAAAAAAAAGCTAGCGTGATGTTTGGGACCGAGGGCACGGCAGGCCCACTCTGCAGAGGCTGAATCGAGATCTCCTGCACTGAGGTCATGTCAACTATGAGACGTGCCTCAGGCTACAGTTTTTGTCCAGCATGGCCTCTTCCTGAAGGGTGTGGGGGCTTCATGAGGCCAGGGAGGTTTGCCTACGATGGGATTTGTTAACTACTCCAAACCTCAAGGTTTCCTTCTGCACGACAGTCGAGTGCTATTGGATGGTTCCAGGAGGCCCCATACGGAAAGACTAGAGAGCATGTGTCTAAGCATGGATGCCTGGGAACGCCAACTCATATTCCCACTCTTTAGTCAGGACAAGGCAGGCTCAATCTGCGGGCTCCTTGGTGAGCTACCCAGGGGGGAGAGCTGAAATGGACTCTCCTGAAGATGAGTCCTTCTGTGGTTTGGTGGACTGGGAGACCTTGGAATGTGGAGGTTTCTCAGGGACTCTGCACGATTCTCCAACGTGAGGTGTTTGACACGGCTCCAACAAGGAAGCTTCCCATGTGGAGACGAGAGGAGTTCTGTACAGTGCCTCAGGAAAGCCCCATATCCTGTTCTTCGAACCAAAGCCTCTGAGGAGTGACACCTGGAAACCAAAGCAAGAGTTGAGATTAGGGCCTAAGGGCCTGTCTGGCTCAACCTTCTATCTCTGTTGACATCTGTGTGCATGCCTTCATGGAGGTAGCAGCTCAGCTTGTGTCCGAAGGCCCCTGTGTGTACAGGGAGGCTCCCGGTAGTGGGATGTCCTCGGGGGCCTTGAGGTTTCTCATATTCTGGAGGTGTGTAGCCAAAGGAATGGACAGAGTTTCCCAGGAGAGTGCAGGCACGGTCCTGTGGTATGGCTCCAGAGGACTCAGCCAGATGCTGTGTTTGCCAGGGCTGTGGGGACAGATGTCGGAAAAAGCAAACTTGGCTCAGGTAGTGGCCAAGGTAATGGCATGCCTGATATCCAGTCTGTGAGGGGAGATCCTCTGGATATCAAAGGCGGGCAAGTGGGAGGCAGTCGCTCAGGCTTTTGTCTCTGGGTTTTGCGTTCACAGTGGCCGTTCAGGTTAGGGGTTGCTTCAGGGGCCGAGGAAGAGCCTTCCTCTCGGGGGATTGTCCAAGCTCCGAAGTGTTTGGGTTCATTCTGTGGGAAGGGAAGAGTATTGTTTTCTGCCACAGAAGACCCCCCAAAAGAGGGCCTCTAGAGCACAGCAGTGGGTTCTCTCAACTGGAATATGAACCATCTAGTTAGTCCTGGGTTCCTATGGGAATGGCAAGCCACATATGCGGGCACTTGGTCCAGTCACTGAGAGGCGTTACTTGAATAAGGTACTCACGCTGAGGGTCACCATGTGTGTTTGTGCCCAAGGCGGCCCTCACGCATGGGCGTGGCCTCATGGGCCATGCCGTTTTCTCCTACACTGAAGGTTTGACTCACTGCCAGCAGCAAGGTTTCTTGCCATGGGGAAGGAGGGTTTCTGACTTGTGTATCATGTTTCCCCCTGTGCAGGGATTGGAGATAAGGTCTAGGTTCCGATGACTGAAAACCCAGGTTGGGAATGGATGGTGGCCTAAGGCAGTGGCGGGTCCAATGTGCTGGGTGTGCAGCCAGCTGTGTCAGTGACTGTTGGAAGGTCTGGGCTCAGGCTATTTGCGACAGAGCATCAGTGTTTAAGGTAGCCTATGCAATTGGGGTGTTGCCGAGGGCCAAGCAGTTTGATCCTCATTTGGGGTTTCTGGGCAGCACCATAGACAATGTTTTTCTCCTGGGAGGCAGGCAGAGTGCTTCATTGTGTCCCCAGAATTCCCAGAAGGGAGGGTTTGTGGGCCAGGAGTGTGAGGACGGAAGTCTGAGAACACAAGCTAAAGTGAGGATTGGAGCCAAGGGCAGAGCAGGCCGACTCTGCAGAGTCTGAATCAAAATCTCCTGCATCTGAAGTCAGGCTGAGTATCAGACGTTGGCTGAGGCTGGAGTATGTGTCCATGATGGCACCTTCATGATTCGGGGGCCTCATGAGGCCAAGGAAGTTTTCCCACGCTGAGTTTGGAGGTTGCCCCAAACCACAAGGTTTCCTTCTGCGGGACATTCGAGTCCTGTTGCATGGCTCCAGGACATACCATACGGAAGGACTGGAGAGCAGGGTTCGAAGGATGGATCCCTGTCCAGCATACCTCGCATTCCCATTGGCCATTTGCCACAAGATATGTTTGATCTGCTGCCTCTGGGGCACGCTACCCAGGGGGCAGAGATGGAGTGGCCTCTCCTGAGGATGTGTCATAATGTGCGTTTGGGTCCATGGAGACTTTGGAATGTGCTGGATGTTCTGTGGCCCTGCGGAACTCTCCTACCTGAAGGGTTTGATACATCCCCAGTAAGCTCCCCATGTGAAGACGAGAGTGGTTTGGTTTGGTGCCTCAGAAAAGCCCCGTGTGCTGGTCTACGAAAACAGTCCTCTGAGGACGGACACATGGAAACCAAAGCTAAGGTTCAGATTAGGGCCTGGGGGCCTGTCCATTTCAACCTTCTGTCTCTGGGGACACTGTCTGAGAGTCTAAGTGGAGATAGTTGCTCCGCTGCTGTCAGAGAGCCCCTCTTAGTCCAGGGTGGCCTACACTATTGATGGCCTCAGGGGCCTTGGAGATTTTCGCTAACCTGTAGGTGTGGTCAATGGATTGGGCATATTTTCTTTGGAGAGGGCAGGCACAATCTTTCGCTGTGGCTCCAGATGCCCTAGCCTGGAGGTTGTGTGGGTCCAGGCTGTGGGCACAGAATTCTGAAAACACAAACTCAGCTTATGAGTGGCGCCTATGGTATGGCAGACCGATGTACAGTCTGAGAGAAAGCTCCTGGGCCTCTGAAACAAGGGCGAGTGGGAGGCGTTCCTTCAGGCTTTTGTCTCGGGATGTTTTGTCCGGGATAGCCGTGGATTGGAGGGGTGGCCTCAGGACTGTGGACGAGTATCCCTCTCTGGTCATTTGTCCCAGCTTCCAAGAGTTTGGGGTCTTTTGGTGGGAAGGGTGGAGTCGTGTTGTCTGGCTCATGTGTCTCTCCAAGAAAGGTATTCCAGAGCAGAACCCCAGGTACGGGCGTGGTGACTGGAAAACACAAACACTGGTGAGGATTGGGTGCATAGGGTCTTGGCAAGCCCAATATGCGGGCTCTTGGTCCAGGCCCTGACAGGCCTTTCTTTGACATGGGGCTCATGCTGAGGGTCACTGTGTGAATTTGGTCCAAGGCAGCACTCAAGTTTGGTCGTGGCATCAGGGGCCATGAATGTTTCTCCCACCCTGAAGGTGTGACTCCATGCCAAGAGCAAGCTTTACAGCCATGGGGAAGGAGGAGTTCTGTGTTGTGCTTGCGATACCCAGCTGTGTGGAGAATTGATATAATGTCTAGGTTCAGATATCTGAAAACCAAGGTTAGGAAGTGGTGATGGCATAAGACCATGGCGTTTCTGAAGTGCTGGGTGTGTGGCCAGCTTTCTCCTTGTCTGTCTGGACGTCTGGCTTCAGGCTGTGTCAGACAGAGCATGAGTGCCCAGAGAAGCCTATCCAGTTCGTGTACCACAGAGGCCCGAGCAAGTTGATCCTCATCTGGGTTTTCTGGAGAGAGCCCACAGGGAAACGTTTTTCTTCCGTTGGGCAGACCCTGGGCTGGGTTGTGGTTCTGGAGTTCCTAGTCCGGAGGGCTTGTTTGCCAGGAGTGTGAGGAAGGTAGTCTGAAAACACAAGCTAGCATGAGGTTTGGGACCGAGGGCACGGCAGGCCCCTCTGCAGAGGCTGAATCGAGATCTCCTGCACTTAGGTCATGTCAACTATGAGACGTGCCTCAGGCTAGAGTTTTTGTCCAGCATGAATTCTTCCTGAATGGTGTGGGGGTTTCATGAGGCCAGGGAGGTTTGCCTACTATGGGATTTGTGAACTACTCCAAACCTCAAGGTTTCCTTCTGCACGACAGTCGAGTGCTATTGGATGGTTCCAGGAGGCCCAATACGGAAAGACTCGAGGGCATGTGTCTAAGCATGGATGACTGGGAACTCAACCTCATATTCCCACTCTTTAGTCAGGACAAAGCAGGCTCAATCTGCGGGCGCCTTGGTGAGATACCCAGAGGGGAGAGTTGAAATGGACTCTCCTGAAGATGAGTCCTACTGTGGCTTGGAGGCCTGGGAGACCTTGGCATGTGGAGGTGGCTCAGGGACTCTGCAGGATTCTCCACCCTGAGGTGTTTGACACGGCTCCAACAAGGAAGCTTCCCATGTGGAGTCGAGAGGAGTTCTGTTCAGTGCCTCAGGATAGCCGCATATCCTGTTCTTCGAACCAAAGCCTCTGAGGAGTGACACCTGGAATCCAAAGCAAGAGTTGAGATTAGGGCCTAAGGGCCTTTCCGGCTCAACCTTCTATCTCTGTTGACATCTGTGTGCATGCCTTCGTGAAGGTAGCTGCTCAGCTGTGTCCGAAGGCCCCTGTATGTACAGGGAGGCTCCCGGTAGTGGGATGTCCTCGGGGGCCTTGAGGTTTCTCATATTCTGGAGGTGTGTGGCCAAAGGAATGGACAGAGTTTCCCAGGAGAGAGCAGTCACGGTCCTGTGGTATGGCTCCAGAGGACTCAGCCTAGAGGCTGTGTTTGCCAGGGCTGTGGGGACAGATGTCTGAAAAAGCAAACTTGGCTCAGGTAGGGGCCAAGGTAATGGCAGGCCTGATCTCCAGTCCGAGAGGGGAGATCCTCTGGATATCAAAGGAGGGCAGGTGGGAGGCAGTCGCTCAGGCTTTTGTCTCTGGGTTTTGCGTTCACAGTGGTTATTCAGGGTAGGGGTTGCTTCAGGGGCCGAGGAAGAGCCTTCCTCTCAGGGTGTTTGTCCAAGCTCCCAAGTGTTTTGGTTCATTCTGTGGGAAGGGAGGAGTACTGTTTTCTGCCACAGGGGACCCTCTAGCAGAGGGACTCTAGAGCACAGCAGTGGGTTCCCTCAACTGGAATACACACCATCTAGTTAGTCCTGGGTGCCTATGGGCATGGTAAACCACATATGCGGGCTCTTGGTCCTGTCACTGAGAGGCGTTACTTGAATAAGGTACTCACGCTGAGGGTCACAATGTGTTTATGTGCCCAAAGCGGCCTTCTCACATGGGCTTGGCCTCATGGGCCATGCCGTTTTCTCCTACACTGAAGGTTTTACTCACTGCCAGCAGCTAGGGTTCTTGCATGGGGAAGGAGGTGTTCTGACTTGTGCATCATGTTTCCCCTGTGCAGGGATTGGAGATAAGGTCTAGGTTCCGATGACTGAAAAAACAGGTTGGGAATGGATGGTGGCCTAAGGCAGTGGCCGGTCCAATGTGCTGGGTGTGCAGCCAGCTATGTCGGTGTCTGTCAGAAGGTCTGGGCTCAGGCTATTTGTGACAGAGCATCAGTGTTTAAGGTAGCCTATGCAATTGGGGTGTTGCCGAGGGCCAAGCAGTTTGATCCTAACTGGGGGTTTCTGGGCAGCACCATAGACAGAGTTTTTGTCCTGGGAGGCAGGCAGAGTGCTTCATTCTGGCCCCAGAATTCCCAGTAGGGAGGGTTTGTGGGCCAGGAGTGTGAGGACGGAAGACTGAAAACACAAGCTAGGGTGAGGATTGGAGCAAAGGGCAGAGCATGCCCACTCTGCAGAGGCTGAATCAAATTCTCCTGCATCTGAAGTCAGGCTGAGGATCAGACGTTGGCTGAGGCTGGAGTTTGTGTCCATGATGGCACCTTCATTAAGCGGGGGCCTCATGGGCCAAGGAAGTTTTCCCATGCTGCATTTGCAGGTTGCCCCAAACCACAAGTTTTCCTTCTGCGGGACATTCGAGTCCTGTTGCATGGCTCCAGGACATACCTTACGGAAGGACTGGAGAGCAGGGTTCGAAGGATGGATACCTGTCCAGCATGCCTCGCATTCCCATTGGCCATTTGCCACAAGATATGTTTGACTTGCTGCCTCTGGGGCACGCTACCCAGGGGGCTGAGTTGAAATGGCCTCTCCTGAGGATGCGACATAATGTGTGTTTGGGACCATGGAGACCTTGGTATGTGCTGGTTGTTCAGTGGCCCAGCGGAACTGTCCTACCTGAAGTGTTTGATACATCCCCAGTAAGAAAGCTCCCCATGTGGAGACGAGAGAGGTTTGGTTTGGTGCCTCAGAAAAGCCCCGTGTGCTGGTCTACGAAAACAGTCCTCTGAGGACGGACACATGGAAACCAAAGCTAAGGTTCAGATTAGGGACTGGGGGCCTGTCCATTTCAACCTTCTGTCTCTGGGGACACTGTCTGAGAGTCTAAGTGGAGATAGTTGCTCCGCTGGTGTCAGAGAGCCCCTCTTAGTCCAGGGTGGCCTACACTATTGATGGCTTCAGGGGCCTTGGAGCTTTTCCCTAACCTGTAGGGTTGTGGTCAATGGATTGGGCACATTTCCTTGGAGAGGGCAGGCACAGTCTTTCGCTTTGGCTCTAGAGGCCCTAGCCTGGAGGTTGTGTGGGTCTAGGCTGTGGGCACAGAAGTCTGAAAACACAAACTCAGCTTATGAGTGGCGCCTGGGGTATGGCAGGCCGGATGTACAGCCCGAGAGGGAGCTCCTGGGCTTCTGAAACAGGGCGAGTGGGAGGCGTTCCTTCAGGCTTTTGTCTCTGGATGTTGTGTCCGGGATAGCCGTGGATTGGAGGAGTGGCCTCAGGGACTGTGGACGAGTGTCCCTCTCTGGGGATTTGTCCCAGCTCCCAAGAGTTTGGGTTCTTTTTGTGGGAAGGGTGGAGTCGTGTTGTCTGGCTCATGTGTCTCTCCAAGAAATGTGTTCCAGAACAGAGCCCCAGGTACGGGCGGGGCGACTGGAAAACTCAAACACTGGTGAGGATTGGGTGCATAGGGGCTTGGCAAGCCCCATATTTGGGCTCTTGGTCCAGGCCCTGACAGGCCTTTCTTTGATATGGGGCTCATGCTGAGGGTCACAGTGTGAATTTGTTCCCAAGCAGCACTCAAGTTTGGGCGTGGCATCAGGGGCCATGAAGGTTTCTCCCACCCTGAAGGTGTGACTCCATGCCAAGAGCAAGCTTTACAGCCACGGGGAAGGAGGAGTTCTGTGTTGTGCTTGCGATACCCAGCTGTGTGGAGGATTGATATAATGTCTAGGTTCAGATATCTGAAAACCAAGGTTAGGAAGTGGTGATGGCATAAGACCATGGCGTGTCCGAAGTGCTGGGTGTGCGGCCAGCTGTCTCCTTTTCTGTTGGACGTCTGGTTTCAGGCTGTGTCAGAGGGAGCATGAGTGCCCAGAGCAGCCTATCCATTTCGGGTACCGTCGAGGCCCGAACAGGTTGATCCTCATCTGGGTTTTCTGGAGAGCCCCACAGGGAAACGTTTTTCTTCCTTTGGGCAGACCCTGGGCTGGGTTGTGGTTCAGGAGTTCCTAGTCCGGAGGGCTTGTTTGCCAGGAGTGTGAGGAAGGAAGTCTGAAAAAAAAGCTAGCGTGATGTTTGGGACCGAGGGCACGGCAGGCCCACTCTGCAGAGGCTGAATCGAGATCTCCTGCACTGAGGTCATGTCAACTATGAGACGTGCCTCAGGCTACAGTTTTTGTCCAGCATGGCCTCTTCCTGAAGGGTGTGGGGGCTTCATGAGGCCAGGGAGGTTTGCCTACGATGGGATTTGTTAACTACTCCAAACCTCAAGGTTTC
This sequence comes from Mustela nivalis, assembly GCF_964662115.1. Classification (NCBI taxonomy): domain Eukaryota; kingdom Metazoa; phylum Chordata; class Mammalia; order Carnivora; family Mustelidae; genus Mustela; species Mustela nivalis. The sequence goes on along the minus strand of NW_028135983.1, from coordinate 2,823 downwards.
CTTCTGCACGACAGTCGAGTGCTATTGGATGGTTCCAGGAGGCCCCATACGGAAAGACTAGAGAGCATGTGTCTAAGCATGGATGCCTGGGAACGCCAACTCATATTCCCACTCTTTAGTCAGGACAAGGCAGGCTCAATCTGCGGGCTCCTTGGTGAGCTACCCAGGGGGGAGAGCTGAAATGGACTCTCCTGAAGATGAGTCCTTCTGTGGTTTGGTGGACTGGGAGACCTTGGAATGTGGAGGTTTCTCAGGGACTCTGCACGATTCTCCAACGTGAGGTGTTTGACACGGCTCCAACAAGGAAGCTTCCCATGTGGAGACGAGAGGAGTTCTGTACAGTGCCTCAGGAAAGCCCCATATCCTGTTCTTCGAACCAAAGCCTCTGAGGAGTGACACCTGGAAACCAAAGCAAGAGTTGAGATTAGGGCCTAAGGGCCTGTCTGGCTCAACCTTCTATCTCTGTTGACATCTGTGTGCATGCCTTCATGGAGGTAGCAGCTCAGCTTGTGTCCGAAGGCCCCTGTGTGTACAGGGAGGCTCCCGGTAGTGGGATGTCCTCGGGGGCCTTGAGGTTTCTCATATTCTGGAGGTGTGTAGCCAAAGGAATGGACAGAGTTTCCCAGGAGAGTGCAGGCACGGTCCTGTGGTATGGCTCCAGAGGACTCAGCCAGATGCTGTGTTTGCCAGGGCTGTGGGGACAGATGTCGGAAAAAGCAAACTTGGCTCAGGTAGTGGCCAAGGTAATGGCATGCCTGATATCCAGTCTGTGAGGGGAGATCCTCTGGATATCAAAGGCGGGCAAGTGGGAGGCAGTCGCTCAGGCTTTTGTCTCTGGGTTTTGCGTTCACAGTGGCCGTTCAGGTTAGGGGTTGCTTCAGGGGCCGAGGAAGAGCCTTCCTCTCGGGGGATTGTCCAAGCTCCGAAGTGTTTGGGTTCATTCTGTGGGAAGGGAAGAGTATTGTTTTCTGCCACAGAAGACCCCCCAAAAGAGGGCCTCTAGAGCACAGCAGTGGGTTCTCTCAACTGGAATATGAACCATCTAGTTAGTCCTGGGTTCCTATGGGAATGGCAAGCCACATATGCGGGCACTTGGTCCAGTCACTGAGAGGCGTTACTTGAATAAGGTACTCACGCTGAGGGTCACCATGTGTGTTTGTGCCCAAGGCGGCCCTCACGCATGGGCGTGGCCTCATGGGCCATGCCGTTTTCTCCTACACTGAAGGTTTGACTCACTGCCAGCAGCAAGGTTTCTTGCCATGGGGAAGGAGGGTTTCTGACTTGTGTATCATGTTTCCCCCTGTGCAGGGATTGGAGATAAGGTCTAGGTTCCGATGACTGAAAACCCAGGTTGGGAATGGATGGTGGCCTAAGGCAGTGGCGGGTCCAATGTGCTGGGTGTGCAGCCAGCTGTGTCAGTGACTGTTGGAAGGTCTGGGCTCAGGCTATTTGCGACAGAGCATCAGTGTTTAAGGTAGCCTATGCAATTGGGGTGTTGCCGAGGGCCAAGCAGTTTGATCCTCATTTGGGGTTTCTGGGCAGCACCATAGACAATGTTTTTCTCCTGGGAGGCAGGCAGAGTGCTTCATTGTGTCCCCAGAATTCCCAGAAGGGAGGGTTTGTGGGCCAGGAGTGTGAGGACGGAAGTCTGAGAACACAAGCTAAAGTGAGGATTGGAGCCAAGGGCAGAGCAGGCCGACTCTGCAGAGTCTGAATCAAAATCTCCTGCATCTGAAGTCAGGCTGAGTATCAGACGTTGGCTGAGGCTGGAGTATGTGTCCATGATGGCACCTTCATGATTCGGGGGCCTCATGAGGCCAAGGAAGTTTTCCCACGCTGAGTTTGGAGGTTGCCCCAAACCACAAGGTTTCCTTCTGCGGGACATTCGAGTCCTGTTGCATGGCTCCAGGACATACCATACGGAAGGACTGGAGAGCAGGGTTCGAAGGATGGATCCCTGTCCAGCATACCTCGCATTCCCATTGGCCATTTGCCACAAGATATGTTTGATCTGCTGCCTCTGGGGCACGCTACCCAGGGGGCAGAGATGGAGTGGCCTCTCCTGAGGATGTGTCATAATGTGCGTTTGGGTCCATGGAGACTTTGGAATGTGCTGGATGTTCTGTGGCCCTGCGGAACTCTCCTACCTGAAGGGTTTGATACATCCCCAGTAAGCTCCCCATGTGAAGACGAGAGTGGTTTGGTTTGGTGCCTCAGAAAAGCCCCGTGTGCTGGTCTACGAAAACAGTCCTCTGAGGACGGACACATGGAAACCAAAGCTAAGGTTCAGATTAGGGCCTGGGGGCCTGTCCATTTCAACCTTCTGTCTCTGGGGACACTGTCTGAGAGTCTAAGTGGAGATAGTTGCTCCGCTGCTGTCAGAGAGCCCCTCTTAGTCCAGGGTGGCCTACACTATTGATGGCCTCAGGGGCCTTGGAGATTTTCGCTAACCTGTAGGTGTGGTCAATGGATTGGGCATATTTTCTTTGGAGAGGGCAGGCACAATCTTTCGCTGTGGCTCCAGATGCCCTAGCCTGGAGGTTGTGTGGGTCCAGGCTGTGGGCACAGAATTCTGAAAACACAAACTCAGCTTATGAGTGGCGCCTATGGTATGGCAGACCGATGTACAGTCTGAGAGAAAGCTCCTGGGCCTCTGAAACAAGGGCGAGTGGGAGGCGTTCCTTCAGGCTTTTGTCTCGGGATGTTTTGTCCGGGATAGCCGTGGATTGGAGGGGTGGCCTCAGGACTGTGGACGAGTATCCCTCTCTGGTCATTTGTCCCAGCTTCCAAGAGTTTGGGGTCTTTTGGTGGGAAGGGTGGAGT